>NC_056729.1:199116974-199251974 GCF_019279795.1 Protopterus annectens | reverse complement strand
GAATCAAAATACTGTCAATCCATTGCATTGGAGCAATAACTGTGGAATACACACTTCTGCTCTTCTGTCTAGACACACACACGCACACACACACACACACACACACACACGCACACGCACACGCACACACACACACACACACACACACACACACACACACACACACACACACACACACACACACAAAGTTAACTGCAGTGAAAACAAACCCTCTACCAATCTATGTACACAGACTACAGAGCACAGTACTTTACACAAACACCATGTCACAAGTCTGAATTTTACAGGAGTGCAGGTCTAGATGACATCAGCAGGCTATGTGGGAAACAAGATGTTGGAACGCCTGCATAGGTTCTTAGTTTCATAGGTTAATAGGAGGCTAATAGTCTGATGGCCCTATGGTATTCAAAAGCTGTATAAAAATACAAGTACCCTTATTAAGCTTGTTAGCAGAGCAATTTTGTGACCAGCACCAAGTAACCCTGTCCATGAAGGACATAGATGACACCCCAGAGGTGACTTTACAATCACCCAACCAACTGTAAAAGTTGCACTTAAAGAGGGTCTTAGAGAAGTACTGCTTTACATGCAGTGGGAGCCTATTACAGAGGAGTGTGAATCAATGGGAAATATATCTGTCTCCCCAGCATGTTCTGTTTATGTCAGAGGCTAGGTTGAGAAACCTAGGGCAAGTTATTCTTGTCCCATTTAATTTGCAGATGTCTATCATTTCCAGCAGAGCATGGTCCAAGACTTCAATGTAGGCCAGGTGTAGGTCACTCTCAGCAGATTGCATGATACTGAGTACAAGGACAGGTCCTTCAGTCTTTCAGTGCATGTTATGTTTGGAGGCCCTGTATTCCCCAGGCACAAACCTGTGTTGTCTCCAATTGCTGCAAGTGTCTGGTGAGGTACAGACAGAAGGGAGCATGATACTCAATTAGTGGTCTGATAAGAATAGAGTACAGAAGAGATATGACTACCCTGGACTTTGATGTGATGTCCAGGTCTATATTAGATAATTGAACTTTCAAAAGTGTGTGTGTCATATGGTCGACACCATATGATCGAACTTTTAAAAGTTTGAATATCTAATAAAAAAAAATACAAAAATAACCTACCCGAACCTCCAAACCCCCCTGTCTTTAAATATACTAAATACGAGATTGCACTGCAGTGCAGAAAAGTGAAATCTTCCCATTCTGTGCTGTATGGAGATTTCTGTTAAAATGTTCGAACTTTCAAAAAGTCGATCATATGGTGTCTACCATATGACAGTCGAACTTTTGAAAGTTTGTTCATCTAATATAGACTTGTGATGTCCGTATGTATGAGGTGCACAATGCAGAATGTGTGTGTCACCACTGTGGGCACAGTGATGAATGTGTAGATTGCTATCAACTTGTTATGTTCCAATGTCTCACAAAACTGTGTTTGAGCTTAGAGAGGTGCTATGTATATTATAATTAGCAGGGGTACTTCATTGTCCAAGGGGACAATGAGGCACTGTATGCTTTAAGATTCAGTCCATGCATTTGTCACCAATCATTTGTGTGTGTCAGCCCATTCTGTTATATGTTACCATCATTGGAGGACTCTATATGAGTGTGTCCAGTTAATAGTCATCTGCAGTCTTGGTAAAGCACAGGACATCTACAATTGTGTGCACTTCAGGGAACTAGTTTTCAAACAGTTGACGTCTCAACAGAGATATTTCTGTTATTCTAATGGTAAATGGCTAGAGGTGGAGGTGCAGTCTCCAACTTTGAGAGTGTGTGTTCTGTCAAGCCAGTTGGCTATCCTTCTATTGCTGTATGGCTTAATTCACACATGGGAGATCTTCACTATGAGACATGAATGAAGGATAGTGTCAAAAGCCTTGGATAACTCCACATAGGTGGCATGTCCTGTTATCCCTCATCGACAGTTGACAAAGTGTATACACGTGAGATACACATTTTCGTGAGTAGCTAAGCAGTGTGCAAATGCAAACCACATTGCTAAAGTCTGACAGTTAGTATTGAGCCTATGAAACACACCTGTTGCTTAACTGACTCTGTGGCAGCACATGTTAATGTACTGATACATTCCATGTTTAGGGTCAGATTGTACTGGGTTTGAATCCAGCTTTATCTAATACTTTTACCTACTTTACATTTCAGACAGATAATGCAATGGCATGAATTCTTTATAGTACATGTGCTTCTGTGTGTTGATATAACTCAGCAGTGTTATGTGGCATTGCATGGAGGTAACCACAGCAGTTTGCCACCACTCACCATTGCTGCACATTGGTGCACAATGTGCATGTCCACACAAACTTGGAGCTGAAAAAATGAAGAGATCCATTGCTCTCCAGCAATGTATATGTGTTGTGTTTGATTGTATTTTTGATCAGATTAAAGTGGTGAAATGGGGAAGATAGGAAAGTGGTGAAATGGGGAGCAAGCAGTGTGAAGAACTAAAGGAAAGCAGAACAGGAATGTGCAGAAGGGAGGTAGTAAAGAACCATAGCTATCCATTTCTTTACCAGTGTAAACTGAATATATGTGCAAAATATTTACTAAATTTGGACTGTCACCTCCAGAGAGAAGGGTAACCACAACAACACAACCATGTTCTATAGCCAACTGGACCCAATCAAGTGTGTTAGGAAGGCATGTGTGTGAAATGTTGAGCTATATGTGGGACAATTATTATTTTTTTTTTTGTGGGATAAGTGCCCATTTAGTTTTTAAGTTTTTATTTCAGAGAGATAGGAATGTTGGGGAAGGGATGTAGGTTTGTTGGGGTCAGGTAAGTTGGGTAGTTGAAGCAGTAATTGCAGAAAGACAAGACAAATAAGACAAGAGACAGGGACGGTGATATATACAAAAGGTTGGGAGACACCATGATTGGGGTGAGGGTGGTGATATTCCAAGCCCATGGTCATCAAGTTGGGAGACAGTGAGAACTGAATCCTCACCCACTGGACTGTCATCACTGTCATGTCACCCTCTGGTGGCTGGAGTGTTTGACACTGCCTCCTCCTCCTCTTAGTACTATGCAGAATGAGGGAGAGCAGCTTCTCCAGCCAGTGTAGGTGTACACGAACTGTGTGGTGCACCACCCTATGCACCATCCCTTGCAAATGACTAGGAGTGAAGAAATCACCACTTCTGCCACTGCTTCTGGAGGAAACCTCCAGACCAGCCTCTGGACTAGGACTACTTGAGGGTGTAGGTGGTGCAGGGGCAGCAGAGGCAGTGCTTCCAAGTTGGCTCCCAGATGTGTTGGGAATTGGTGCTGTAACCGGTGGTGCAGGGGCAGGCTGATCCAGTAGGGCTAGCCTACCTTGGTGTGCTGTGGTTTGTTTAGTGATGTGGTACACTTGGATGACATGGGCACATTTTGATTACATAATAAACATAAAAAAGAAAAGAAAACATAAAATAAAATGAAATAAAAATAACATACAAAACAAATATAAAATAAAATAAAATCTGAATAATATAAAAAAAATATATAAAATAAAATAAAATAATAAAATAAAAATATTTAAAAAAATAAAATACAATCGAAATAAGAAAATAAAAAAATGAAGAGTTGGGGAGAGATAAAAAAGAGATAAGATTAGTACCTTCATATGTGATATACAATGCATTTATACAATTATACAACTCAGTTATCTTAAATTTTACATTTAAGACTACCACCTCCTAATAGATGTACAGTATACTACAGATTGCAGCAAGTAATCCTTAAAATGTGCATATATTGCACATATGCATTTTACATTTATACAGATAACAGTTTACAGCAGGGCATTTGTGACACTGGTATAGAGCTTTAATGTAAATATTATTGAAGAACTAACAGTATTGTATAGTTGTGAAGTGTGGTATTTGAACCCACAACCTCTGGATTAAGTCTACTATTGGATTCTTACAACTGATTTGTGCTACAGACTAATGCATGCATATGGATGATTAGTTTGATACAACTCTATAAAACAGCAAAAAAGCTATCTTTAACGTTTAATGCTGCAATATCACTACTCTTCTGCTGCATACTTATAATTTGCTTCCATCAGTCTTGTCAGTCTAGCCCCGTGAGCTCTGACATTGCACTCCCGATCACTGACAGCTGGGTAAAAACAGAACAGAACAACAGTCTTGCCTATATTTGGCTTTCTAAGTTTTACAAGTACTCTTGAGTTGATACTTGCACAGAGGTGGGATGTCCTCTGTCCTAAATACCTCAATCCATTGGTTGAGAATATCCCTCTTCCTCCTCTGTAACTCATTAAAATGATGCTTACATTGCTCTCCAGTTTGTGGGATACCAGTGGCACTGGATAGAGCCTGGGCTAAACTATCTTACTCCTCAGACTTGTACTGGGAGCCAGAATAACCCCCCATTTGCAGAAGCCTGTGGCTATGCTGCTTTACTCAGAGTCCAATGAATATCCTGGACTCTTGGACACCCTACCTCTGTGTCCTAAACCTGGCACCTTCCCCACTAATGCCTGGCATGTCTATCTACCAGCATATCTAGAGCAATGGAGACTGATGGTTTCCCACCAATTCCAGTTATCTCATTTACTGGAGTGTGTACAACTGCACTGCACATTTGCACAATGATGCATTGAGAGCAGCAGTGCCAACCAGTAAGGAATGAGAAAATTGAATTTTTACACTGTGGAATTCAAACCTAGGCATAAGGGACAAAACATTTACTTCCGCAATGCTGATTTTCCATCTTTGCCACAGAAGAAGTGCTGCTCAGACATAGTCAGGTATCATGCATAAATGCAAGTGAGAGTATGACCTGTTGCACATCTATGTGTGTGACCTGACAAGGTTATTGGATATAGAGGCAGTTGTGTATGTGTCTTAGACAAATGTGAAGACCATGTAAGTCCAGACAGCAGAATTATACTTACAGAAATATAGTACACAGTATACCCTCATCCACACATCTGATAATAAATGTGATAATACATAATCAAATGAATAAATAAAAAAGTGTGTCATCCCTCATCCATATAAATAATGTCAGCTTCACTATCCAAAGTGTTATAACTGAGAGTGAATATAATTGGAAGTGGAACAACAGTAAAAGTGTATGGAACATCCCGTATTAGAACCCAGGACAATGTGTATGGCATTCCTACACTTACACTGTTTCAATAAGACAATTGAAATAACACTTGTTCAAGTTTCATTTCATTGCTATAAAGTGCAATGTCATAACAGTAAAAAAAAAAAAAAAAAAAAAAAAAGGTTATAAGCCTTGTATTAGAACCCAGGACCTTCTGCAGCCCAGCCCTACACTTACACCTGCTGCTGCAGAATTAGTCACATGACACTCCCTAATTTACTAATCATTCTTAAGGTCACTGTGTAACTGTCATGCAACGCTGCTTACCAGGTTTGTGCAGTGCCCAACAGAATTAATTGAATGTATTAAGTTTCTATTTTTGGCTGTCTGGGTCCAGTCTGCAGGTGTTCGATGGCTGCAGATGCTGAGAACCGCCATACAATACCACTTAGAGGGTTTGAGTGGTGCCCAACACAAATAATTGAATGTATCTAGTTTCCATTTTTGGCTCTCTTGGTCCTGTCTGCTTCCTGGATGGTTCAGTTTCCAGTTTGTGCACTGCTGTGCTTCATGCAAACGAGATAAGCACAGCCAAACCTGCCATTAATTTCCTCCATTTACATGATTGTGCTAAGCACTGCATTGTGCAAACACTGCCCCCTCCCCCCAAAAAAAATTGAAAATATATAACAAGACAGAAAAGGAAAAAAATACGGGCAAGTAGTCGAAATGAGGAAAACTCACTCTATAACATACACAGTAGAAAATGATAGTTCACATGAGATACATCTACATAAATCTGGATTTGAACTCTCACTCCAATGAACCTTCAGAAGACAGAATGGGTGCCTTATCCCTCTTTACCACATAAACAGCTTTACAGGAAGGAACTGAATCATTCTGCACATAACCAACTGTAACATCATCTACAGTAATATGAAACCATGTAACTGTTATTAGTACATTTATTATTTTTGGATGTAGCGCACTTAGTGATCACACAACCTGTTATGATTATTGCTTGCAAATATACAGCTCTGTCTTACCTCTCTTTGTTTGTTGATCATTCTTCAGTTATCTGACCAATAATGTGAGACATGCCATCTGTAAGCGATTTTATATCACTGGCCTAAAAAGTTGTGAGGATATTAACTGAAAATAATAACATATTCAGTTGCCAATAAATTAAGGGCAGGCTGGATGTTAAAGTACACAAGCTGTGAATTTTGTGCTGCTTGCTTACATCTCCAACCTTACATCTGACACTTTGTAGATCTAACCTGATACACCCACTGGGTGTATAGAAGCCTGCTTTGCTGTTGTGTTTTCCTTCTCCCAGTCAGCAATCATTCACAGTTGCAATCCATTAAAAACAAATGCTGAGGGAGTGTCTGCACTAGGTTTACATCTCCTACACTGATTCAAGTATTTAGGATTCAGTTCACACCTCTTTTGTATCTTCACCATGCTAACAGCCTTGAATCTGCACCATATAAATAGGCAATTGTGTAGCTAGGCAAACTGATGATGAGGAGACTTGTTTGAGTGGACAGGGCTGAACATACAATATTTCTTCAGGATATATCTGCACAGAGGATTACTAAACTTCAGAAGGTATGCTTGCATTTTGACAGCTACATACTGCATATACCTGAATGTATTTAAGACAAATCTGAGCAAAGGCTTTTACACTTTTATTTGTATTCATTAGTTAGAAGTATACTGATGCCATGGGCATGTTTATCAAGCCATTTCACAGGTATATATGATTGTCAATTCATAAAAATGGAATGCTCTCTGATAAATATTTATTTAATGTTTGTTAACCGGGAAAGTCCGACTTGGAATAAAGCCAATTTTCAGCAGAGGCCAGGGGAGAAGCTCATGCCTTTGTAAGATAGGAGGAAACCACAACACCTGGAGGAAACCCACACGAATGCAGGGAGGACATGCAGACTCCGTACAGAAGGCACTCCAGCTGTGAATCGAACCAGAGAACCTCTTGCTGTGAGGTGACAGCGCTACAGCTGCACCACCATATACAAATGTTTCAGGAACAGCTACTTTGATACACTTTTAGCATTTCAAAGGTGATTTGTTAGCAAAATGTGTCAAGTGCCTTTTCTTTTGGGGGAAGCAAGGCTGAGTTACTGTTCTGGCATAAACAAGAATATGTAACTATTGTCACTCTCTTTTTCTTGCATCCTGCCTGTTGTTCATATGTCACATCTCTAGACTGTTTTATGTTTCTCCAGTGGGTAATACTGAGTGGCTACCTTTTCTGTTTTACCTGGAACAGTTATTTTGTAGCTATGTGATACTTATGTGCATTATACTTCTGTTGTCTTTTAGGACACCTAGTAGTATGCCACCCAGGCGTGACACTTCTTGGACACCCCCTTTACCGATGTTGAGTATCAGGTCATTGTGGATGCCTTTAGGCAACACAGTGTCTTCCTGCTAGAAAGGGGATGGGGATAATTTGGCAAGTAAAATGCAAATTTGGCACCAGATTGTAGATGATGTGAATGCCGTGAGTGGCCACAGCAGGACATATAAGCAGGTGTGCTACAGGGCCATTGACATGATCATGTCTGCATGGAGAAAGGCAGATTCAGTGGGCCATGACCAGATGCTTACCAGGGGAAGGCCTGCTATGGAGCCACCACTAACAACAAATGAAGAGTTCCTGGCCAATATCAGGTATCCAGACAGCTCACAGGAAAGTGCAGTAAAGCATGTCCTGGATGTTGGTGCAACAGCTTCAGGGAGAGCCATCACATCCCAAAGGAGCTTCCAAGTAGGCTTTGGGATCTCAGTTGAATACTGCTGTGTAGTAAAACAATTGAAATCAATATATTTACTTCTGTTTCATACAAATTCTTTTTTTTTTGGGGGGGGGATTGAAGGTTGCTACAGTTATTAGCTTAGGTTGGAGATGTCAGCCATGTTCTTGATGAAAGTATAGTTAATGGACATATAAAGGGATAAAGATTTACCCCCCCCCCCGTGTTACTGTTAATTGTGATGATGTTGCCCTTACCTTTTGCTTAACTTCTTCTAGGACCATCTGGATTATAGAGGAGAATCTCACTTACAGGTGGTAAGCCAAACTTTTTTATGTCATTACTGCTGAGCAATTTAAATAAATATTTTAATATTTTAGTGTGTGCTGTTGATTTCAGACCTGTAGTATGTATTGCTGTATTGTCTGTAATAGTAGCACCACTGTTAGTTTTTCAGTATATACTTAACTCCTGTGTTTGTTGCATTTTATCATAGGTGATCATGACAGTGGAAGTTTGGCCCCTATGCCACCTAACATCAGTGTATCAGCAGACTTTGATGATGATGGTGGCCAAACTGAGGCAGTCAGAGAGTGCAGAGGATGAATCTGACAGTGAGTTTGACAGCCATCCCCTGCAATTCCATTGGACATAGACAGTAGACCTACACCTACACATTCCAGTAAACACACAGATATTGGACAGGTGGAGAGGGAGGTCATTGATCATGGAAGTGTGGTTACTGTGGTTTCAGTGCCTGTTGAGTCTGGCTGTAGCCAAAAGGTGGATGAGGTGCCACATAGGTGGATTGATAGGAGTACTCAGAGGAGGCTTGCTGTCCATCCTCCACCTGGTAGTGGAATCTCTTTCCGTGCCACTCACCATATGTTTAGGGCCATCATGGAGGCACAGGCACATTCCTATAGGTGCTCCAGACAAATGCTCAGGGTTGTAGATGTGGCACATGCTCACATGAGTGTCTGACTGCCACTGCTGTGTTGTAGATTCAATAGAGTGAATGAATGACACATTGGAACGATGGGTGCCTGTGATCGAGTGAGGGGTCTCTATTATTCACGCCAAATCTTTTAATGCAAAGCCTTTGGGTTAACCACCCTTCATCAGTACATGAAAAAAAATGAATTCATTTTTTTCATGTACTGATGAAGGGTGGTTAACCCGAAAGCTTTGCATTAAAAGATTTGACGTGAATACTAGAGTTGGAGTGTTAACACAGTACGACCATTATTTGTGATGGAGTGAGGGGGTGTCAGTCATGGAACGACCATTGTCTGTGATGAAATGCCTGCTGGGAGGGATGGGTATAGGTCAGGCACATCATCTGCTGTTAGCCAATATGGCCATGCCCTATCATGGTCCATTAGAGGCAGTACCTTCACTGCTCTATCAGATGTGGCAGACCATGAGGTCATGGTCTTGGGCATCCCTTTGAAGAGACCTTATCCAGCAGACATCAGTCATGTTCAGGTAGCAGCAGTGCGTCTGACTGTGGGCATGGACATGCCAGTATAACTCCTGGTAGAGCCAGTTCTTGTGGTCAGTGAAGACAACAATGAAGTGTCAACTCTACCATGCATAGCTCACACCTGTTTGACATACCAAGATGTACAGCCAGCACAGAGCTTGGCTGTGTTCATGCAGACACTCACACACCATTTTAATCTGGGGCCCCCTACATACACACACACACACCAGTTACATAGTTCAGCCGTGCAGCTTAAAACTCATTTTGTCTCACTGGTCATTTGTTGATTTATTCAAATGTCTGCCTGCTTCTTTTTCTTACTTACACACACTCACCGACATTTTGTGACAGCCTAGGTCTCCTACCCCCCCCCTCCCACACACACACACACACAATACCCTGTACAAGTGATGATAACTGTGCCATATCCCTGTTTTCTAGCTTTTGGATTCAGGTATGCATAAGCTTTATGTCTGATGCTCAGAGGTAATAGCTGACTTAGTGCTTAGTATATTTGCATTTGTGGCATTGAACTGGTAATTTTACCTTTGACTTATATTGACCATGGAAAGTTAGGCAGCTGATAGCATCAAAATTTTCCAACATTATTGTGAATGATCTTGTGAGGGCTGTGAAGTCAGACACTGCAATGTGTATCATTACTTTCTAACTTCTCTTGTTAATGATTTTCCAGAACAAATATATGATGCTAAATTGAGAGCATGCTGTGTTCATTAGTACTTTTCTGAGGCACAATTGTGCAAATCTTTGATTTCTGAGGCCTACTAGTTAATTATGGACCTATGCAAGCACATAATTCTTTTTTTGTCATGTGTTAGGATAATTTCAATCTCACACCTTTTACTTGCTTGCAGTTCCTATTAGTGAAATACAAGGATATGCCAGCCATTCAAATTATTGCACAATACACTCCAGGTTCAACACTTACTCTGCAAATGCAGCAGTTGACATGGTTTTAGGTCAGGGTTGACTCTGTCTGTTGCAAGCAGTACACAGCCAATACATGGAGATGTACAAGTTGTGTAAGCTGCACTGTATCAATGTTACTATATGTATGTGCATAGGAGGAAGGCTTTAGGCCCTTAGTTGGTGAGTGAGTGTACTATGTGTTGTCACTTAGTCAATGTAAGGGCATAACGAACATGCCTACATCTGCCTACACCCACAGCAGCTGGTGGGTCCCCCTCTAACTCCTTATCTGCCTGTGGCTATGATGACCTTGGAATTGGTGGTGGCATGTCTGCCACTTCTCTTGCTGATCTTGCTGAAGCTATTTTCTCAAGATGATGTTGTCTAGCATGACACATACTGTGAATATTTCTGTGCATGTCCCTGGATTGTACTGTGGGGGTCCTCCAGATGTACTTAAGTACTGGAACCATGACTTCAGCAGCCCAAAGACATGCTGTATGATATTTCTGGTTTGAGCGTGTGCCTCATTATGGTGTTCTTCCGTGATTGTGCATATATTTCTTATGGGTGTCAACTGCCATGGTTCTAGTTCATAGCCTGCATTCCACAGTAAATGACACTGTGGGATATCCCACCAGCAAACATCTGGTACAGTTGGGAGGTGTGCCAGATATGTGAGTCATGGTAATTGCCAGGATTACCAGCACACATGTTCAAGATGATTCCCTTGGCATTACACATGATTTGGCAGTGGATAGAGTGGCAACCCTTTCTGTTTATGTAGATCCTAAACTGTTCCCCAAATGGTGCTTTAATTTCTATTTGTGTCTGCATCTATAGCACCCAGTACTTCAGGGTAAAACTCCTGCATATTTCTGGCCCTCTACTCAAGAAAGAAAGATATATGTGGTCACTGGCATGTTGGAGCACAGCATTCAGGAAGATGGAGGATCCTGGACGCTGATGTCAGTCACACCCCCAGTATGTCTATGTTGGTCTCTGCAAGGCACCTGTAGCTAATTTTCTAAGTGCTATGCATCCTTTGTCTCCACCAGAATGGGCTCCACTTGGTTGGCCCTGGCTCTGAGTTGAGGACATCAGAGGTCACAGAGTTCCTGTACTGTGTCCCTATCTACCCTGTAGCACTCTACACTTTCCATGTCATGTACGTTGTGAAAAGTTAAACAGGATCTGAAAACTCTTCTCCTTCTTGACCTAGGCCTATTGGCAGCAGCAGTGGCATTAGTCTTAGCCTGTAGCACACACAAATGAATTAATGCAGCAGTCCCTAACATTCTTTCCATGTAGAGTCATTTATGTGGGTGTATTCCAAAATGTTTTGGAATTCACAGGAAAAAACAGCACAAAGTCTATACGGTTGATTTATAGCTTGTTGAATAGCTTTGCTGTGCTGGATTGGTTGATTAGCATGCATTCAGGTGCTTATGTTGTAATTAGCATGCCACAGTGTTTATCTTGTTTGTGTGGTGGTGCATGCCTCCACACAGCACTCACTGAATCTAAAATTCATTGCTACCACATGCGTGGGGAGATGCACACATAGTAGTAAATGACTGTGTAGTTTTTATTGAATCCCCCTAATAATCCTTTTCAGCCTGTTCTGCCACTTCTTAAATGCTAATGCTAATCACAGATATAAAACATTCATAAATGGCTTATTAGCATAGTGGTATAATGGCCAGTAAAATGTTATATTTTGTGTAAGTTTATCTTAAATATAAATTACCATGAACAATAAAATGCACAAACTGAAAATTACTATCTTCGAAGTAAATGAGCATGAGTATTAGATGTACAGTCAATTCTAAATAAGCATACGCATTGGGTGTACTGCAAGCGTTAATAATAGTTACAACAACAAATCAATCCAAGCCTTTTATAAGTAACAAAGGTTAGGAGTTAATGAAGGGGTTTTGTCTGAAATGAAATTGTTTAAACACGTGGTGAAGCAGCAGCATGTGTACAAATTCAAAACAAAAGTACTAAAAATCAAGAAAGTGATAGAAAGTGATTACCCAAAAATACTTATAACAGACAAACTGGAGAAATGCGGATTTTCCTTTGGCAAGTCTTTGGGAGGTTAGAAAAAAAACATAATTAACTAGATAAAACCCACTCAGAAACAGGGAGAATATGCAAACTCCGGGCAGAAGTGACCACAGCCAAAAAGTCAACCAGATAACCAAGCACTGTGACATGGCAACACTACACACTGCAATGTGCAACTCTCTACTCCAACTATGCCAACACCCCACCTCAAAGATAACCAGTTATTGTACATCAGAAGTTTGACTGTGATAGAAAATTAAAGAAATTAAGGTCAACTCACTCCTCTTATTGACATGTCTGACTATAGTAATGACAGAAGAAAATTCCAGGTAAAGGATGCAGTACACATCCAAAAAGTATTCTGTGACAGCATACGCATTTTCAACCTCTTAGTGAATGAATCAGGGAAAAAGTCAAACATTATGGGGAGACAACATTTCAAAACAAGAGACAGAGTTTAAAATATGTTTTATGTATTCAGGACATTGCAAAAAACATTAGCTTCGCATAAACATGCATTCTCTGAAGAATAAGAGGTCAGAAACTCAAATATATGTCATTTAGTAACTGCAATCCTTAACAAACTATCACAAAACCTCAAATTATATGAGGATTTGGAACAGACCAAATATGAGGAAAAACTGATGATTTTGTTTAGATGGCAACTTTTCTACAAATGCATGCTGCTTCACCCCACTCCTAACTGAAAAAAATGCAACTACTTTTAGTGACCCCTTCATACTTGGCACTGCTGTGCATTGCCTAAAAAATCTAGTAGCCTGAAAGAGTAATAAAAAGGTACCTGCTTACATTGTTACCTTTTCCAAATTATTTGCATCCCACTGCCATTTTCTGTTAGTACACAGTTCAAATCTTCCTTGCATACAGCATACTCCAACCCATGAGCTATACAATCCATCTTCAATCTTTATATATTTTGTGGGTGGGATCAAACCAGAAACATGGAAGTTATGTCTCTTCCTCATTTCTTTTATAGGGAGTCCGTGGTGTGGCAGTAATGTTTTTATTTCAGCAAAAAAATAAGCAAAATAAAATGTGAGAACTTCATGAAAGTACATCTGGCTGAATGGCACCCTATGCTGGCACTTAATTGGCCTTGAATAAGGCTGAGCAAGTCTAAATGGGGTCAGGGTATTATGTCAACTCTTGCCACCTGTCTCAATTCATTGCCAGTCTTGTACCTACTTTGCCAGTCAAATCTGACTGTTGCATATCTTCACTCATACCCTTGCTGGAGGCCCTTGTTTTTTCTTGCTCACTTCCTGTCTCTCCGAAATCATCTTAAAAAAATTGTCTTCAATTTTCTAGTACGTGTCTCAAAACAATCACAATCTGTTCTCTCTGACTTTTTCTGAAATTGGAGCTATTTTGTCTTCTTCTCTGATGTCATTATTTCATTGTCTGACCCACATTGTACATCCTACCACCTTTCTCAGGTTCTTCATCTCCAGTAACTCTTAATTCCCCAGCTGCACTGCCTCTACTATCCTTGTAGCTGGGCCATACAGAAGAACTAGTTGCAACACTGATTTGTGCATCTTATTTTTCTGCTTCTCTGGCATTCTTCTGTCACACACTATCCCTGACACACTGAGCCAGTTGGATGCAGCTCTCTGATTCCAGACTTGACCTCCCAAATAGACTTCTCTTCTTCTTTACAATCCCTCCCAGATCCTTGAAGCTATTAATCTGTTCCATTATTTTTGCTTCTCTCTTGGTGTTCAGCTTCTTCTGATTTCCTCCTATCTTCTGCCATGACAACCATCTTGTCTCAACTGTCTTTCATCTCCTGTGCCTCCAGTTTTGCATTCTTTTATATTATTTGCTGATCCTCCTGCTCAGAGTTAGCTTGTAATGCAGATAAACACACACACACACACACACACACACACACACACACACACACACACACACACACACACATACTACACTCCCAAACAAAAATATATGTGCATGAGAGGCATAACAAATGCTTAAGCCACAATTCAAACTCAGGCAGCCTGGGCCTGGTTATAATTAAGGCTTTAACACTCTACAATAACAGAGCTGGCTGTTAACTAGAAAAGATTTTGTTAACAGAATGCAGTTTGTGAACATTTAGCCAAATGGATATTGGGTCAAGTGGATAGCTGTCCAAGTGCTCTGGGCCTTGAAAATAGGTAATTCAGTTGGGGAAGGAAAATGTTCACATTTGAGTCTAATTATGAAAATTTCAGATATAACACATATTTTGGAATTACAATGTGTGTGTTTGTGTGCAAGGGTTAGGGTAATGGATATAGTTAGTTGTTTGTGTGGTTTTGTTATTTTTATGTGTTTTAATGGAAGATAAGTGAGGGTCTGAGTGTTTGTGTGTGGGTTAGAGTTAGGGTTAGAGTAAGGAATAGGTTAGGGGCTACATTTGGTGTTGTGCATGTCTGGAGTTGCTTGTGGTCTATGTCCAGTTGCTTTTGTAGTAGTGGAAGTATTATGGAAATGGATTCTCTAAGTTAAAGTGTAGGGTTGAAACTAGAGGCTGGGGCAGGTTTAGGGTTAAGGTCATCATGGATTATAAGGTGCAATGGGGTGAAGCCAACTGAAGACAATTTATCTTGCAACATTGAAATTGCAGAAATGGCATATTTTAGTGGTGGGGGCTGCACTACTGACATCCAAAGTGATAGCACCACCACAACACTCCTGTTAACTAAATACACTAACTCTGAGTCACAGTTAACTTATAATAAAATGAATAATAACAGGTATTATAAAACATTTTTTTCATCACCATTAGGTAGTATGATCTTAGAGTTGGTATGTATATTGAGTAGGAGAAAGAGTTGCCTACCTCTTCAAAGAATACATGAATAGAGTTGAAATTATGATATGCTATGCTGTGATATGATATGATAATACAGTATATATGTGTGCATGTATAGCAATAATTTCACTCTTCATTTAATAAATGTTTTAGAAGTGCATTTTTACAATATTTTAACAACTTATATTTATACTTGTGATAATCAACTTTGTGTATTCTCACTCTCATTATGTGCATAGATTACACACACACACACACACACACACACACACACGCACACACACACACACACACACACACACACACACACACACACACACACGCACGCATGCATGCACACACATATCTACTTCTACTTTTCAGGAAAACACAATGCAGTCATTCTGTTTGGAACTCATCTGTTAGTGTTTTCAGTGGCAGTATCACAAGGCAAGGCTGCTTACTAGAAGAAGTCATGTTTATAGTTGTGAAAGTCATTTTATGCCAGTTCTCCCCTACACTTCTTCTTCTTGCTGCATGTTCTTTTCTTTCTCTTGTTTCTTTCTTTGATGGACCATACCAGTTGCACCCAGGCTAGTTTCTCTTATCTCTCCAGTACCTTAACATGTACAGCTATTCTGGTTCTAATCTGAATTCACTCTTTTGAGTATTTTATTTTGTAATATTTTATTTGCTACTTTTTTATCCATTTCCTAGTCTCTCTGAATTCTGTAGTTTGTGTTCACATTATAGAAATTGCTCCTGTTTTTTTTTTTTTTTGAGTCAGAACAGAATGTTACTAGACTTTTGTCCCCCTCTTTGTTGTATCATAATGATCACCATCATTGTCGACAACACCATTTTCCAAGTTGCTTAGCTGGTTAAGATTGACCAGATCTTCCTGCCCCAAGTAACAATATTCATCTGATTCTATGGGATTTCCAAGTGTTTTTTCATGCAGGTCATGAGTTATAATCCCCTGAAAACATGTTGCTATCACCTAGGATCTCTTCTAGTGGAATTTCCCAGGTACAGCTCCATGGAATGCATTTTGTACCATCCTCATAAGGTTCCCATACCACCTCACCTGACAATTCTCAACCATGTTCTTACCAGATTATCGGTTTTCATGCTATGTGCAGGGTATGAGCTCAGTAATGTTGCAAAGGATCCTCATTTGTGCTGCCTCTATCTGTCACATTGTTCTTTCAATCACTACCAAAATGCATGTCTCACTGGTAAACTGAGATCTCTGCCTAATAACTCATCTCTTGTATCCCAACCATATGGGGTACAATGTCTACAGTACTGCCTGTGCTGCTCCCATACAGTGATCTATATCCCAGCCCTGTCTATATTCACTAGTGAAAAAATCAGGATACCTAAACTCCTGTACTTGAGATAGATGTCCCTCCCTTTCATTGGTACACTAGTCTCTCTTTTTTTGAGTAAAACAGTCAACTCTGGAGATGCTAGTTTTCATGAATTAATTGGGGTCTACCTTCATTAACTGAAAGACCACTTACTCGAATTTCATTTGGATGAGACGACTTCAACAAAAGCTGAAAAGTCCGAAACCACGAAGCACCAAACTTCTTTCACCAGGAAACGAACCACAGCCTCCATTATGGGGGGTGTGGGGTTCAAAGCCCCCCACTTGGGTGGGTTTAATTTTTGTCCATTGTTTTATTTTACCCTGGTGGCCAAGTGGTTTGTTTTCCTGTGAAAGATGTTTGGTGCTTAGTGGTTTCGGAATTTTCAGTTTTCATTGACGTTGTCTCATCCAAATGGAATTTGGTAAGTGGTCCTTCTGTTAATCAACATAGACCCATTAATTGTATTACTATCAAAAGTTTATATGATTTTTTCCAGATGATGCTTATGACCACATTTTAGCTTTAACATTTAGCTATTTGCATGTAACAATCATATACAATTGCTTTTCTTATTCAGTATTTTTTTTTTGGTTTAGGAAAGAATTTTTAACAGAAAGCCAATATGTACTTATTATTTTAGCTAGTGTTTATGTTTCCTTTCTGTTTTCTTTTTTCTTTTTTTATTTGTTAAATTACCAGAATGCAAACATACAGGAAGTCTGAGGTGCCCAGTATTTGATTGTTTCTTCTAGAGTATGCATCCCTTCTTGTAGTTTTATTTTAGATCTTAATCCTGCAGTGCATCTCATTTCTTTGAAATCAGTATCATTATTTTCTTTTTGTCTTTTATCCTCTTGGTGGATGTTGAATGAAACTCATTTATGCCTTAATTACTTGAGAAGTATGCAGTGGCAAAGCTTCCATAAGTTATGTCCTACTGATTTGTTTTTTTTTTTCATTTGTCACAGGCTTAATATATTTTGTAAATGATGCTAACCATCTGAGGTGCTAAAATTTGCATCCATCTTTGGGCAGCTGTTTCTTGTAGTGGGTCTTAGCTGCATTTGAGTATGCCTGTTTTCCTTTAGTTTCTGTTTTAGCCTCTAATCTGGAGTTTAAGCAAGCTGGCTACTGAAAAATGACCAAGGTGTCATTCTAACGGGGTTGAATTTTTATTCTGTTATGGGGTTTACACTGCTGTCTTATATTTATTTTGATTTTCCAAATATATTACATTTTCTGCTTTTCTTATGATTTTTTTTAGTATACAAAAGAATTAGCTCATTCTTTTTCAAGGGATGAAAGTATTTAAAATAGATTTTACTGGCATCATTCTAGAAGTGTAGCCCTCAATCATAGAAGCTAAATCTAAGGGACACTCGTAATATGAGGTATCCTGGGTTCTGGAATATTCTGACATATGTGTCACATGATAGTCACTGATGTAATGTGTTATATTGTAATTACGTTGTTTTTTTATGTATAATAAACTTTACTTTAACAATAGACAGAAAATTAAATCCTGAGATGAATCTGCTCATAGCTTAAAGTTAATAATTATATTATTTTCTTAGTTGGTGGTACACCTGTATTCTTTAGAAATGTGTTTCTTTCTCAAAGCAAACAGTATAATCACAATAGATCTTCTTTCTTTGAGCCTTCCTGCATGTTTATCTTTAAACAAGGGAGTGCACAAAATGTTTTACAAAATAACACACTATGGCCTTATACTTTTGACAGTTTTATACTTCTGAAGTACTTTATAGATCTCTTGCATCATTTTGTCTATTTCCTATTATTTCTCACCTTTTAGTAAAATCGGCATCTCTTCTACCTTTTAGTTAATGCTTCATCTTTAATTCTTACAATGCTGTTATATTCCAGTATCATGGTTTACTCAAACCCACCAGTTATATAACATCTGTGTTCATTAACAATTAGCATGGAGTTTGAAGAACTTGAGTACATCTGACTGGGAGTTAAAAGGTCAAAATTAACCTCCCCACACCCACATCTCAGGATTATGCGCACACACACGCACACATGCACACACGCACAAGTATGTGAGTGTGGGTGTCAGTGTGTGTATGTGTGTGTCAGTGTGCATATGTCTAATGCCCTGAAAAATTGCTATAATACAACATCCACTCAAGTGCATTACAGTCTTAAAA
This sequence comes from Protopterus annectens, assembly GCF_019279795.1. Taxonomy (NCBI): domain Eukaryota; kingdom Metazoa; phylum Chordata; order Ceratodontiformes; family Protopteridae; genus Protopterus; species Protopterus annectens. The sequence goes on along the minus strand of NC_056729.1, from coordinate 199,233,270 downwards.
GTTCTATCTTTATTATTTTTGTTCTCACTTCTGCATTATGTTTTAGCTCTCTTCTAGTGTATTGATGTGTTCTAATTTTTTTTAGCAACAAAGATCAGAATCTTACCACTTTTACCTCACAATGGCATTCATGTATCAATATTTTTCTCTAGATTTTTTTTTCCAAGGCCTGCATTTACCTTTTAAGCCTTCACAGTTACACTCATCACTATTTACATTCTTGTCAGAATGCTTCCAAATCCTTCTCCTGCATCTTACTACTTGGATTGTTACCCTCAATTAACATAACTAATACACTGACCACGCTCACACAGATAAACATTATAAATCTGGAATTGTAATGCTATCATAAGAATGAAGGATAAATTCAGTGTACCAAATACCATGAGATCTGTGGACATCATTGGCATTCCAGATATAAGGAGAAAACCTAGAATATTTATTTAGTTGTTTATTAAAATGTATTTACTATGACAATCTTTCCGGGTTATGGAATCCATTTTTAGTGGAGGCCCAGGGAGAAAAGCTTCAAAATCAGTGTAATGAATATATGCAGTAGTACACAATAGAGTACAATAAAGATACAGCCATATACTTTTTAATGATGGTCCACAATGGTAAGACACTGCTTGGTTATATCGGAAAATAACATTATACTTTTACACAGAACAGAAAGGTGCTCTATTTAGAGAAAATGATTGAAAAAAGAGCAACCCCCCCCCCACCAAAAAAAAAAAAAAAAAAAAATCAGCAGATTTCTACCACTCTTTAAAGCATTATAAATGAACAATTGAATAACTACTGCTGCAGTAGCCTAAGCTATATTGGTTATATCCTGAAATCATATAACATCCAGCCAGCTACCAAAGCTTCCAGTCACCTTCCACATGCTGAGCTGGCTAAAAAGACAGGTTTGGGGGCTAAGGTCTTCAGAGTTTTCATGTCAAGAGGGAAAGAGAGTAAGACAGAGGGAGGCTGAGTCCTGAAGGCACAATGCTAGGAAAAACAAAAAATAAAAATCCACACCCTGGTATAAACAACACACCAAGAAATGGACTGGAGGAAGGGAGCAGCTACTGTGCCAGTGATAATTCAAACATCTACTTTTATGGTAAGTTTACTTACACATCTGCAACGTGTTCTTCATATTGATCACTGCTGCAGTTGCTTAAGCTATGTTGGAAGATTAACATATCTTACAAATGTTGGGAGGTGGAAGAACAGGATTCCTTGCAGCCCCTGGAAAGTAGCCCTAGCAAAGCCTGATCTAGACAGCGAGAAGTAATTAAGCTTATAGTACTTTGTAAAAGTATGTACAGAGGACCACTTTACTGCTTCTAGAATACTTCTGGAATGCAGCCCTTTCCAAAAAGCCATGAATGAAGCCAAGGCCCTGGTAGAGTGGACATTGACCCAGCCTGCAATAGTTTTGTTGCAGTAAGTATAACACAATTTGATAGTCTTAGACAGTTATTTGGAAATAGTCTGCTTTGACACAGGTTGCCCCTTCATCTTACCTTCACAAGAAATTCACAACTCAGCCAAAGATCTGAAAGATTTAGTTCTGTCAGGATAGTACCTGAGCTGTCTGTGGACATCCAAGGTGAAGATTATCCTTTCTCTCTCATTTGTAGGTTCAAGAAAGAAAACAGGAGATGGATAGTTTGGCTTAAAATAAACTCTGATACAACTTTAAGCATAAAAGAAGGATTATTTTTTAAAGAATCCCTGTCCCTGTGGAAAATGAGATAAGGCTGACTTGCCATAAGAGCTTGCAGATCAGATGCCCATCTTGCAGAGTTCAGAGCAATCACTAAAACTGTTTTTATTGTTAAGGGCCTCAAGTCATCCAGATTAGCTGGTTCAAATGGGACATGTTTTAGCATTTCTAACACAAAATTAGGATCTCAAGCAGAGGCTGCTATTATTCATAGAGGCCTCTTATGCAAAACCCTTCTGAAAACTTTTTAACATGGGAATGCAATGAAAGAGGAGATTACATGGGCAGACATGCTGAAATGCCTGGTAAAAGAACATTGATGGAGGATTAAGAACAAGAGCACCGGAACTGTAAGGCGAGTGGGACAAGCACCCCCCACTTTTGCATCCTAAACAGCTCACCTAGCATAAAAAAAAGAGAGAGACTTATTCCCATCTGTGTAATTGCTCGCTGCTTGCTTGCTTGCCCACTTCCTGCATTGGCGATCATGGCATTGTGTTAAAAAAAAAAAAAAAGAAGACTTCTGGACTTCTGACTTCCGACCATGGAATATAAACTTTATTTCTGCAGTTGTTTGCCCTTTCCTGCACTGGTTGGTGACCCTGCTCACCTGGCTCTGCACAGTTCTCTATGACTGGAAATAAATTCTTCTACCACCACAGCAATTGCATTGGAAAGTAAGTCGTTGTAATGATATTATTTAATTAAATATTAGTCCTTTGCCTTTTATTGAATTTTTCATTGTTTAAAAATATTTGGCAGATTAAGAGATATGAAAACTGCTTTAAAACCAAATCAGCCAAACAAAACAAAACGAGGAACCTTGTTTACAGACAAAATCGCCACCGAGCCAAAAGCTTCTTAACGCTTTTATTTTGAACCAACAAAAGAGCGTTTTCGCCGCAGATCACTGCAGCTTCTTCAGAGAGACAAATAAAACAAGAAAACACTCCAGTTTAAAAATGCTAAAACAGGAAGTAACATGTTCCTGTTTCCTGTTACTGACAAGTTATTTTTAAAAAACACATGCTAAATGCCTGATCGTAAAACATATTTAAAAACATTCTTTGTATAAAAGACGCATATTACACCAAAAGATAAATTCACTTATGCAACTTAAATCTCCACGACTTAACCAAAATACAGATGACAGCAACCAGATGTCAATACTGTTTGATACAAACTCCATATATAGTGTGTAAATGGATCTATCAGGGAGAAGTCCCGAAACTCATAAGGAATATTGACAGTGGTATACAATGTACAATAACCAATATATGGACAACCCATATTTGTTCAATTCAAGATTAAGAGATATGGACAGTTCATCTGGAGCACAGTAGGCCATTATCCCTCTGTGCAGGGTGCTGCTGTGATTTCATTCTATATTTAAATAGACAGTCGCATGCCTTTCTAATGTTGTATATGGAGTTAATTATTTAACTTTTGTTGTCTGATGAAGCACCGTAGAGCATGAAAGCATTTATGTTAGTTTTATTAAATTTGCATTTGGTTGTTGTCAAAGTTTCCTGGTCAATTGTTTGTTTATTATTTTTTTGCCTGGACTGTGTTTATTTAAATGCTTAGCATTTTTCTCATTTCACATTTATTAATCCTTCCTCCTCCCATGTTCCATATGGAGAGTCATTTGATAACCAAGTTGTGGGTATGGGGATGGAGAAAGGGCAGAAACAGAGATTGCAGAAGAAACTCTTAACCAAAACCAAAACGATAAGGGAAGACTTGCCAGACAGAAACTGCTATGATATATGACAGAAAGAAGTTACAGGAAACAAATATGCCTTTATATATTCTTTTATTTATTTATTTCCATTTATTAACCAAGGTAGTCTGACTAAGCCAAGGCTTGTTTTCAGTGGATCCTGGGGACAAAAATCGAGATTTTATTCAAATATGGACTAAATAAAAGTTAGCTGTTAAGAAGAATGGATATAATCACATATGAGACGGTGCAGTGGTGCAGAGGTAGCATTGTTACCTTACAGCAAGAGGTTCTCCTGCTCAATTCTTGGCTGGGGTGCCTTCTGTGTGGAGTCTGCATGTCCTCCCTGCGTTCATGTGGGTTTCCTTCAGGTGGTCTGATTTCCTCCCATATTATAAAAACATGCATCTGGAGTGCTTCTCCCCAGGCCTCTGCTGAAAATTGGCTTTGTTCCAAGTTGGAATTGGGACTTTCTCGGTTAACACATGTTAAATAAATAAAATCATAGTAAAGTTAGAAAGATTAAATATAGAAGAATATAAAGTCACATGCCAGCACACACACACATATATGTATATATATATATTATATATATATATATATATATATATATATATATATATATATATATATATATATATATATATATATATATATATATATATATAATATAAAATGTTAGTGAGGGGATATAAGAAGGTAAAGTATGCGGGAATGGAGGGGCTTGTGTGTTGAAAATAAACAGCAGAAAAAGTAATGAGTATAGAAAGTAGGAAAGTGTATATCAGTATAATGCTGGGTAGAGGAAGAAAAGAAGAACGGGAAGAGCCTTGGGATAATGAGAATTAAGGGGAAACATGAGGAAGCTTGAGAGTGGTTAAGGAAGTATTTAGTGAAATGGATAATGACATTCTGATAACTGGCATTTTAAGTTTTTAAGGAACAGGCTGTGATTAATTTCTGTTCTGAGGTATAATGTGATAGAGTTCCCAAAGTTTGCTAAACAGACATGCTGCACATCATTGTTTTGGAGTACAGTCTGCATGTTTTGGTCTGTTTCATTCCTGTATTCTTAATTAAAAAGAAGAATGAATCCATGTATGGATTTTATTATCATAAAGTAGGTGATGTTTTTGTTGTGGCCCTGCCGTTGACCAGATAATTCATTAAATTATCGCTTTATTATTCTAAAGTTCTGACTAGACATTCACTTATATGTAGCTGAAGAAGTGAATGGTAATCTGATGCTAATATATATCTTGGGTGTGTGAGTCAATACATTAGTGCCTTAAAATGTTTACATCTTAGAAAACCGTCAAGTCAATATCTGTAGATAACCCATTCAGACTAGATATGCAAGGTCATATTTCTCCCTTCTTTCTGTTGGTGCATACCCCTCAATCTCTTAGCACAAAAAAACCTGAGCAAAGCCTGACAGAATGGGGGGGGGGCAAAGACCCAAAAATAGGGATAGATTTTAAATATTGCTCTTACAAAAATACTACATGATAACTAAATAAGTTGAAGCAGTAAATGTGCTTGCAATAATACATAAGTACCAATTCCTCTTTGAGTCTACTCCCCTATCTTTTCTCACTCTCCAAAAATGTAAAACCACTTACACCTGGTTTTTACTCTTACCACACATTCACTGTTTCCAGACTTGCAATGATAGCTTCTAGCACATTTGATATGTTTGGGAAAAAGTGTATGCCTCTGCAACATTAATTTTTTAAATTTTTATTAGCTCATATGTTAACGTTTATTCTGACTAATTATGAAAGAATGAGGAATGTTTTATCTGCAATTCCCTCATGTAAGGAAAATCTACTTTGTATGATTTACTTTCTCCAGTTTATCAGGTCACTAATTATTTAAAGTGCATATCAAGTTTAGTTCCTTAGAGCATTTGACTTGTGGATGTGCAGCAATTCCAATATAGCAGGGTAATACAGCTTTAAAAGTATAATAGTATATGCCCACCAGCAATGACCATGTTTTTAATGGTGGTATATAAATAAGTATTAATAACCAGTGTACTAAAATCCTTTTTCATGTGCATACCTGGTTAGTTATGAGTAGTTCTGTCTGGTCTTCGAAACAGCTGCAAAATTACTAGCAGTTTTAACATAACTAACCAAAAGGGTGGTTACTCATCTGTAATAAACACAATTTCTCCACCAAAATGGAGTCTACTCCTCACAGAGAACTAGGTTTGCCTCAGTTTGGCATACACAGAATTCCACAGTCACCCTACTAGATGGCAAAGCTTTTTTGGTGTTGCATGAATATGAAGCCCCTTATCACTTTGTAAACATGGATAAAGGGTAGATAACAGGTATTTGAAGAGGAAAAAAACACCAGTATTGGCCCCTATAAGAAACAGCTTGCTTAATATCCCTTAATTTAACTAATTTTGTGATGACAACTGGTTCCTATCTTTAAAATATTGTGTGAACCTTTCTACCTTTCCACTTCCTAGACTGACACACGCTTATCCCTATATGACTGACGTATTTCTACCTTATATCTGTCTGTCATTTTGGTATCAGTGAAGTATTGTGCAGACATTGACAAACTACTGAAGGGGGCATTTGGGCAAATGTTTCATTTTGATGTCAGTGAAGTGCTTGTGCATATTTGGACAAACTACCAAAGGAATTCCTGGATGAAATGCTTCACTATGGTGCTTGTGCATACATGGTGAAAGTACTGAAGAGATCACTTGGGGAAATGTTTCATTTTGGCAATTGTGCATACCTGGACATACCACAGAAGGGATTGCTGGGGGCAATGCTTCATTTTAATGCTTGAGCATACTTGAAACTACTGAAGGAACTGCTCTTACATTGTTTTAACAGTATTCTAGTATTTCCTAACCTACTGATACTGCAAAAGATGTTCCGAGTTTGCCAAAGTTCCACTGAGTGTACCAAAATATTTTTAATCTTTGCAAAGTTTTGCTGTTCTCTTTAGTTGCACACTTTTTCTGTATTTTCTGGAGGCTTTCTCATGGTTACTGAATTTATTTCCAAAGATTCCTGATATTGCAGGAAACCTGCTGAAGGAAAGAATTTGTTACTGCACTTGAGCTCAAAACCATTTAATTTTACATTACAAGGGTTCTTTTGTACTCTGGAGCTGGATTTAACACATCCAAGCTGGAAACTGCTGGTAGCGAGCTTTCTGTGTTTTTATCTGATTGGCCAGAGGAATTAACTGTGTAAAAGTCTTTTATCCTGCTGTGATACGACGTGCAATCACACATTGTGCAAAGCTAGTTCCCCGTGCTCTGTGTGTGTGTGTGTGTGTGTGTGTGTGTGTGTGTGTGTGTGTGTGTGTGTGTGTGTGTGTGTGTGTGTGTGTGTGTGTGTGTGTGTGTGTGTGTGTGTGTGTGTGTGTGTGTGTGTGTGTGTGTGTGTGTGTGTGTAGATAGACAGATATAGATATATATAGATACATACATACATAAGGGTCTATATCAGCATACTGAATGCTGAAAATGCCAAATGCAATTTATTCGAACTGAAATGTTTGAAATCTCAGAAGACCAAACTGACGGAACATTGATTTCTTTCCCTGGGAAAGAAATTGGTGTTCCGTGCAAACAAAAAATTTTTTTCAATACTTTAAACACTGACAAAAGTGGGGGGTATTCACCCCCCTACTTAAATATACCAACTCCGAGACCGCACCACAGAGGAGGAAATAGCAATCTCTGATGATGGCCCACCAATTTCTTTCCCTGGGAAAGAAATTGATGTTCCGTCAGTTCGCTCTTCTGAGATTTCGAACATTTCAGTTCGATTTAATTAAATTCGGCATTTTCAACATTCAAAATGCTGACAGGAACCCATAAAGATATATATATATATATATATATATATATATATATATATATATATATATATGTGTGTGTGTGTGTGTGTGTGTATGTATATGTATAAATATATATATATACATATATATATATATATATATATATATATATATATATATATATATATATGTATAGAGAGAGAAAGATAGAGAGAGACAGAGATTAATATAGATAAATATATATATATATATATATATATATATATATATATATATATATATATATAGATACACTAGACAATCTCAACGTACTGAAATGTCAAAGTTCAGTACGTCGAGACCGAATAGTGGAAAGAGCAGTTAAACAAAAATACACTATGCCGAATCCGCAAATGTCGAATCTGCCGCTATCGTGGTGTCGTGTTCGTGATGTGTGGTGCAGTTTGTGGAATTATCTGGGGTTTCAGGTAAGTGTTTTGTGTTTGAGGATAATTGGTAGGGATATTAGTGTGTGTGAGTGTGAGCGGTGGTGTTTGTTGTGTGTTTGTGTGTTTAGTGCAACCTTGGAGTTAGAATATATAAGTGGGGGGTGTGAGGGTTGCAGGGGGGCTTGCCCCCCTGCTTATAGGTAAGTTAAGTGTGTTTGTGTGTGTTGTTATGTTTGTTTAGTTAGGTAGGTGTATGTGTGTGTGTGTGATTATGTCCTGGTGTGTGTATGTGTGTGTGTGTGTGTGTATGGTCATGATTGTAGTGTTCGTTATTGTGGGTTTTCATGTATGTGGTTTTTCGACTATTCAGTCTCGAAATACTGAAATTCGACATTTCAGTATGTCGAGATTGTATAGTGAATCCAGATATATATATATATATATATATATATATATATATATATATATATATATATATATACACCCCAGGATTCATGAAGCTCGGCGCAAGGACGGCATTAGCCTTGTGCCGACCGTGCGGCATAGAGATGGTGCAGCAGCACCACATGCATATTAATGAAGACATGCTGCCGTAACGGCCACGTGCATAGGAAACGTGTACGAGTGCAGGGGGTGGGTCCAAGCACTGCACGGAGGCGTGAACATGTCAGCTGCATACGCGCAACCTAAAATGCTGACTAGGACAGCCTGCCTCTAATAGTAATCACTCCTGTCAGTGTCCGTGGATACTGAAATGTATGCAAAGCATACAAGACATCATTGCGAACACCACAATAAGAAGTAAACACAAAGCACGTAGCTGAATATTGAGTCCCCGTCCCTCAAACAAAGATATTTAAAACCCCATGCCCGTATTCCATTGTAGTGTTGCTAGTTATACCAAGTGGAAGTGAAACGCATTGTGTTAGCGCGCCGCCAATTGCCAAGCCTAGCCCAATGGTTTGGATTACCACCTGTCCCACATTGTGAGGGACAGTCCCCCTCTAGGCAGGTGTGTCCATACCAAAATCATAATAAATGTGAAATGTCCTGCGATAGGAGGTCATAATTATGTCCCATATGTTATGTAATAGTCCCATACAGTACGTATGTCCATATATAAAATATCTATACAAGAAACAGAATAAGCAAGTAAACGAAACAGGATAAGCAACTACACTGCTACAACAATAAAAGCTTATATGTAGGCATGAAACTAAAGTACTATCCTTTGTAATGACCGTGGGTATGTGTTGGCCTGTAAACTCAGATGTGTGCCACGGAAATGTCCCATCCAGGTCATATGAAAAGGTGGCAACTCTACCAATGGTCACAGCATCCGCCCAATATCTGCCCATTTGTGGTCCAAGTCGTCCTTGCCAGGATGGTCCATAGATGAATGGGTATTACCCTGGTTTACCTACCATGTCATGAAAGATAAGTATTTGCGAGTACCTATGTGCATGAAGTACAGCATGTAGATGATCTGAAATGTTAGTGTAGACCTCACAACCATATTGGTCCCAGAGATATGTAGTGTACGCAATGTGTTCTGTTTACTGTGTCATGGGACATCAACTAGAAAAGGGATGAATGTTGTTTGTGGAATATGGGGGTGGGGGGTGACGGGTAATGTAATAATTCACCAAGGGGAGACTGGGTTGGATGCACAATAGGTGAACTGGAGGTCTACGAGGGAGTCGTGGGTGAATCAACCAAAGAACAAATATACACATCCGCAATACAATCCCACAAACATGTGAACATTAAAATGTGCAATACACATGTACAGAAAAGTTACCAGCACATACCCACATAATGGTCTGGCCTGAACTGAGCCATCAAACCCCAACACACCTGGATACATAATTGAATTACCATCATCCCCTTCACAGCACCCCCCCCCCCTTCCTGAACATCCACCAAAACCAGCCATACTTGTGCTGCTAGATAGGGGCGGCCATATCTGGACATAGTGACCCCTACCCATATCTAGTAGGCAGTCTCACCCTAGGCATTCTTGGGATTGCAATCTATGTATCCCTTGCATGTATAACCCTACCTTACAGCCATAAAGCAAAGATGGTCATCGGTCCCCACAATTTTTGGATATCCCTCATGGGATATGTATCTGTTCTAAACATTAGACTTGGTGTCACGACATGATGTCAAGTCCTGTATACATCTGGACACACGTTGTATGAGCAGTAGATATCCACAAGACTGCTCAGCCTTCAGCTGGTCCTGCAGAACCTACGACCCGGGATTAAACACCTTACTGTGATGCACGTCTCCCCACGTGCATTATCGGGAATATATACCTTGCACATTCGCATAGTGGCAGTCAGATATAGGGTGCTTAAGGCACTGTAAAGCAGACGTAAGTAGGGTTACCACCTGCCTCACCTTGTGAGGAACAGTCCATTTTTGGGTAGTTGTGTCCAGACCAAATATAATGCAATGGCAAATGTCCTGTGATTGTAGGAAATATGTCCCATATTTCATGTAACAGTTGCATAAAACAGTTATTTATGTAAAATACTCAAAGTTACAAGAAACAGATGAAGCAAACAAACCGCTACAAGAATAAGCGTTCATTTAGGCATATAAGTAAAGTTCTAACCTTTGAACTGACCGTGGGTATGTGTCGGCCTGTAAAGTCTGATGTGTGTCCCGAAAATGCCCCACTTTGGCAATATGAAAAGGTGGCAAACTGAGACGTAAGCAGGTATGCAAGTGTGTATGCGAGAAGGTAGGTGGCAGTGATTCAACGGTATGGGAAATGTAAATGAGCATGTAGGTGTATATGCATGTGTATGTACAGACCGATATACACACACACACACACACACACACACACACACACACACACACACACACACACACACACACACACACACACACATAGATATGAAGAATGAACATGGTCACAATATAGGAAATCCCCGTAATAGTTAGTGCTGTTATATATCAGGATGGCCATAGGTGAGCACACCTCGGCATCCCCAACCACAGGTAGGACGCTAAAAGTGGAATGATCTCCCTTTGCTAAGTCTGACTTTCAACTAGGTACAGGGCAGTCCCAGTCCCCAGTCGGACAAGCCTAAACCCAGAAGACCATATGAACACCCTGACAATCGAGCACACGTATGTGCCAGGAATATAGGCTGTAGAAGTCTGAATATCCTTGGAGTGAGTCAACATGCGGCACGAGTCCAGTGCAGTAGGGAATAGGGAATGGCGCATGTGTAGTAGTGCGTTTTTCCCATCAGGTAAATGGATGCCTGCTGTGTAAGTGAAGTGATGAGGTGTGTGTTCGGGTAACTATACACCGTGGGTATACATATAAATGAGGCAGAACACCAATAGTGTAGTGGTTAGAGCATCCGCCTAACGAAAAGGCATTCACGGTTCAAGGTCGAAAATAGCACATATCATTTTCCTTGTGGAATGAATGTTGCTCTGCTGTAAAGCTGACATTTAAACATGTAAAGGTGAATGTGTGTATCGCATGGGACTATTAACCAGATCCTTTCAATCAAAGTGGCATTGTCATAGTGTATAAGGCACAAATAAGCATAAATAAGCGATAGTAAACATATGTAATGCACAGCAAGCATAGGTGAGTGCGCCTGCATGGGTGTAAGCAGCTCCCAGCATAGGAAATGTATGTTTGTATGTACAGATGTAAGATATATATAAATATATATATATATATATATATATATATATATATATATATATATACACTCACACACACACACACACACACACACACACACAGACATATATATGTGTGTATAGATATATATCTACATACATGACAAATATATATATATATATATATATATATATATATATATATATATATATATATATATATATATATATATATATATATACATATAAAGAATGGACACTGTAACAGTAAAGCATACACAAGGGATGTGAAGGGAATTAAGAGCAATGTTGGTATTATAAAGTGCTTTCAGCGTATTTCATAAAAAGCTGCCAAGGAGTGAGGAGAGCACCGCTACTCACACCACAGGCAGGGTATTATCAGTGGGAGTAACATTGTTGAAATGCTAGGTCTACTTTACACACAGATGGAATGTAGTCCCATGCTGAGACCTCCAAAAATTGGAAAGCGCAAATGGCCATATTACATAACCCCAGGAAAGGCACTTATGCCTGTGTGCAAAGTGTGCAAATATAAATGGTGGGAGACCCTGTGAATACATGAGGTTGGACAGAATGTGTGTAGGGCCCCAAAAGCTCTGGAGAGGGAAATGTGTAAAGGTGTGTCATGGCAAGTGGATAATGGATGTTACGCATGTAAATTTAACACGGGTGGGGTGGAGGAACTATGGGTATGAAATTATGGATCCAGGCTTGCTAGGGTTGGATGAGCTGGTTCTAATGGCCTGCCCCGTGGAGGTCAGCTAGGTCGTAATAGGTATATATGCATACTCACATGCAGACAACAATATATGTTGACGTAAAAATTCTGTAACACATGCAATCCATTTGTTGACATAAATAATAGGAATGTGCCCATACAAACATCGACAGTACATGGAATAATAGGCTATGCAGAAGAGGGACAGGTCGAATCACACTATCACATTCCAATTACCATTGGTAATCTGTACATGAACATATAGCGACATCTGTCTGCTGTATAACGTCCTACATACCGATTACAAGATAACTGGAGTGTGTCGGTGTTATAATGAATAAGGCACTAGTATGCTGGTGAAGCTTATAAACACCATTACGCATGTGTAAGTGCGTATGAGTGGGGAATGTATTGACACACTGATTTACATATATATAATCATATATATGCATATATATATATATATATATATATATATATATATATATATATATATATATAAGTCAGCAAGATATGAATATACATGTATGAATACATATGCAGATATGTCTGTATATATTAATGTAAATATATATATATATATATATATATATATATATATATATATATATATATATATATATATATATATATTTATATGTTACAGTGAAATACACATGTATATACCTAGGTTATGTTACAGCCATTACGGGTAACAAGTTTAGACCAGGCATATGTTGGTGGGAGGTCCACTCAACAAACGTCTACTTACCACCACCCCCCCCCAGCTAGGCCGGTGAGATATACAGACACGCAATAAAGGTAAATACAACACTGGTTCCCAGACCACTGGCAGGAAACTACCAGTGGGAGAGATCTACAAGGTCTACACTTTAAACATGGACAACGACATCCCTTGCGGGACACCAAAAATTTGGTACTTCTAAGCAATGGGGCAACACATTTACGACCAGGATGTAGCTGTACACAGAACAGTAGGTTGTGCAAGCCTGATAACACATGGGTTGACACAATGTACGACATGTGTCCCGACACGGGGAGAGTGGGCAGTGTGTAGGGGTGTGTTCATATCCCACCTGCGTCCACCTGCACCCCAGTAAGGATGAGTGCTGTATAGTAGTGGCAGGTGGGGGAACTATGGGTATGCGATTATGGGGCTAGGCATGCAGGTGTTGGCTGGCAGACACGTATTAGGACTGCCCCGTGGGTGTAAGTAATATTCCGATGTGGGTATAGCAGATGCCTGTACCTCCCAAATTGTAAGAGCACATCTACTGGACAGTCCTTAAACCATTGGGGGAACACATAGGGACGATATCATTGAACTGTCCCCGATTACCAGGGACTTCCATGATTACGAATCAGAATCTTAACACAGTCTCAACTAAACCATCCTAGAAATAGTGATATTAGGAGGAAAGGTGGCGGAATACACGTAATGAATAATGACAACTTGTAAGAGTCAAACTGCAAACTTACACCTCGCTGGCCTTGTTCAAGAGAAATCTTGACCAATGGATGGGAGATCGCAGATATACCCCAGGGATTACCTCAGTGTCACTGCTCGACAGAGGCACAGCAAAATAATGGGTATAGTTCCCCATACTAAAGGGGTGGCGTAAGCCACAAAACTATGGGCTAGGCTTGTAAATGCCCTCGGGCAGATAGCCTAGTATGAACCTATGAACCTATGAACCTATGAAGCATGCACCTCAGACAATGTGTATGAATACATATGTGCTCTGTGTCCGTCAATGTGTCAGGTTAATAGCACTAACCTTCTAAATATGTCCCTGAGGTCGTTATGCAGTGTCCCTGATTCAATGTTTATTCTTCCCCATTCGTATGAGAGGTCTGATAGTGAGAGAAAGCGCATGTTCTGCGACTACCTTAGAAACTTGATAGAATAATAGGTTTGGGATTACCACCTGTCCACCTTTGCGAGGGACACTCCCCTGTGGGCAGTTGTGTCCTGCATAATAACTGTAATTAAGGCAAATGTTCTGTGATTTAGGGTAAAGACTACCTATACTGTCTGTAGTCGTAGCATAAAACAATTATGTTCCTCTGAAACACCTAAATGTTATAGGTAACTGTATAAGCAACTATAATGCTACAAGAGTAACCTTTTATTTAGGTGAAACAGTGAAGTACACCCCTTTCTACTGGCTGTGGGTGTGTTGCCCTGCAAAGTCTGACGTCTCTACATACAGGACCTATAAGGTTGCCACCTTTCCAAATGACCAGAGTGGGACATTCCAGGACTAAACATACCTACAGCCATGCATAGTACAGGATTACACTTATTTGCACAAATAAAAGCTTAATCTAGTTGCATTTGAACTGCTTATGCTACTTCACATAATATATAGAAGTGTCATATATAAAATAACTGTTGTATGCAATTATTAATGAAATGTAGAATATAATAATGTCCTGCAATATGGACATGTGCTATGTCTTGATTATTTTCACACTGTCCCTCACAAAGTGGGACAGGTGGTAACCCTAAAGTCCTACCTTGGCCAATTGAGAAGGTGGCAAACCTATAATAGGTATGTGATAGCATGACCCGTCCAACGGATGTGGCTACCACAACCCAACTACTCATTTGTAATGCAGGGTCTCAGTTACCATGTATCAGCCAGATGGGAGCAGAGTATATGCGGAACACACAAATATGATTAATTCACTTGATAGGCCGCTGATTCTGTACAGTCGAATGCCATGCCGTCGCCTAATGGGCAGCCATTCCCGATACTGTAGTCATGTAGTCGGATGTAATAGGCATTACAAGGTGGGAGCAGATTGTAAAAGGAACACACAATTATGAATGATTCACTGGGCAGGCTGCTGATTCCATACAGTTGAATGCCATGCGGTCGCCTAATGGGCAGCCATTCCCGATACTGTAGTCAGGAGTGGCCTTAGGTCAACTGGTTCCCTAGGCAGAGGGCACAATGGCACCCACCACACCACCCAGTGCCCCCATCCTGGTCTACCTACACCAAATAAATACTGGTAAAGTGCACCCTCTAAAGCGGTGCCCTAGGCGGCCGCTTAGTTGGCCTTTGCCTAAGGCCGGCTATGACTGTTGTCATGTAGTCTAATTTGATAGGTATCAAAAGGTATGCCTAAGAGGAACACATGAATATGAATGATTCTCCGGACAGGCCGCTGATTCCATACAGTCGAATGCCATGCTGTCACCTAATAGGCAGTCATTTCCGATACTGTATTCATGTATTCCGATGTAATAGGTATCACAAGGTGGGAGTACATTGTATGAGGTACACACAAATATGATTGTGTCACTGGACAGGCCGCTGATTCCGTACAGTCGAACGCGATGCCGTCGCCTAATGGGTGGCCAAACCCAATACTGGAGTCATGTAGTAAGATATAATAGGCATCACAAGGTAATATTGTGGTCCTCGCTCACACCCAGAGGTATGAGTGACAGATGCAAGCACCAATGCTGGTGCATTAGCAAGTGCGAGATCGAGCGGGTGTAAGCGTGTTTGGCTACCAGTATGCGAGTATTGCATTGATTAAGCAATGTAGAGGCTAATCGAGCATAAGAGGCTGTAACCAGAGGATATCATACAGTGCAGTCATTCAACAGTATAGGACTGTATCCCATCATGTAGATGTATATGTGAGTGTTTATGTCCAGCATATAGGTACATACATATATAGAGATGTATCAGGGACATACCATGTGACAACAAAGCATTACAAACAAATGAAACGGGAAACACCAGCGATGCCTGTATTATGTAGTGGTGTTGCTCTATATGATCACAAGACTACCTCAAACAGACAATAGTTGTACATTGGCTGTATACATCACTCTGTGCATGTAATGTACATTAACACAACAGTACCTGTCCAATCATTATGTGTGAACAGTACTCCTGCAATGTGCTGTGTGCAATATCATCATCATAATAAAGGTAAATGGGGTAACCATAGAGGGACTGGTAGTGTTTTGTGTACAATGGGGTCATCCTCTTCATGTGTACCTGGACCATGTTGGAGAGATGTGCATACCAGGACTGTGCGCCTGAGGGACAGTGGTGTGGATAACAGTAGTATGTTATGATGCATATTACAAGGGTTTCATGTGTCCAGTGGGCACGTGTGTGTAATGGACAGCTATGTATAGGGCAGATAGTGTCCTAGGAGCCGAATGGCCTTATGTGTCCGTAGGTGAGGGTCAGATGTTGGGGAAGGAGTGTAGGTATGGCCGTGGAGGATAGGTAGGACCACAGAAATGACAGCATACAGGGTTGGTATATGACACATGTGGGGGGGATACGCCCTGGATGGGGATGGGTCTTCGGCATTCAAAAGCCCATGGGAACAGTGGGACAGAGGTCTCCAGCCATGGGCAGCTGCCACTGCACCTACACAGCTGCAAAGGAGGCAGTGCTGGGGGCTGTCAAGGAGGGGGAACATCATAATGTAAATGTGACACTCCGCCCTTGAACTGGCATATCTGGCTTTGTAACCCCTTAGGGAGCCACCTACGCTACATGTCCTGGACTGAACGACAGCAGATATGTAGCTGTCTGGTCCTGCTCCCAAGGGGGGCATGCTCCATCCTCAGTGGTGGTACCACCAGAAGGTGGTGCAGATCCAAAAGAGGTTGGTGTTAATGGCTGTGCCCCAGATGTGCTAGTGCCAGGTGCCATGGTCAGCTGAAGTGGGACAGGAGGATCTGCTGTGACCTAACAACCCATTCAGCCTTTGGTGTTGCATTTTAAACCCACATATGGCTTAGTGATAGACAACAGCATAGAGGATTACCTACAACAGTATGCATAGATATCACCAGCAACCTAACACAACAGATGGTATACATTTGCAGAGGGAGCACAACACATGCATATATACTGCATTTCAACTGTACAATGTGTAGTAGACAAGTGACTGCAACTATGAACAATTGCCCATCATTGGCTTGTCACTGGGAATCCCACACAGTGTCAGTCATACGACTTTCTCATGTGACACATGTCCAATCAGGGATGCGATGGCAGTAACACATCCCTATCATCATGTACTGTCTGCAATCCCCACACCATGCTTCTGCTGTGCACAGAAGTGTGTTCAGTGTGTAACACAGGAAACAAATGGTTGCACACACTGACCCATTCACAGATGGCCCTACAGATGGGGTTCCCTCATGAACAGAGTACTGTCATGTCTGTATTTTAACATGCAGAATAGCCATTACCACACACATGTTAAACAGGCAGTAGTCTCAATGCAGCATAGCTACACTTACATGCTGTAGTTGTGTGGCACATCATCCTCCTGTCATAAGGCTATTTCCCACTGTTGAAAATGATTGAGGTACATCCAGATATCATCTGCGATGCCAAGTCAGAACACCGCATGCAGGTACCACTCACAGCGACTGCCATGGCCGGATAATAACATGTTTTCCTAGATAGTGTACTGTGTTTATTATGCGGATGGCTATGGGAACACCATCACAGTGGTACCACATGCAATCAGCTAGAGGAGGACTGCAATAGGTGCAGAGGCCATCACCTGGCCATTTCCATCTGTTACAATATACATGCTGCTGCTGTGCAGGTGTACCCCTTCACATCCACCAGAGAGTGTGTGTGAGGGACAGGCAATGTACACCAGGGAAGGGCATGGAGACTTAACCATAATCTGCCACACACTGAATAGTACAGGGGCAAACCCCTGACCACTCATTACTATTACATATGCATGACATTACTACATGTGCCACAGAGGCGATGTGTTGCAGTGCTGTAAGAACATGTGTGTAGGTGAGTGAGTGCCATCTGCAACAGATATAGTAGACATACATTAGGTGTGGCACACGTCAGTCCATGTGAATGGATGCCATTGTCACCACAACCACACTCTAATGGACACGCATTGACACCTTTGCCAGGGCGGCAAATACACAATGTAACTACACCGCAGTAATGCACAGGACCACATGCACCACAGGGGATATCTGGAGGTTCTATGGGCTAGGCCATGTGAAAATGCTTGACAACTGTTGGTATGCCAACGAGGTTTATACTGGGAGTGACTGTGGTTGGGAGCATCCCAACCCACAGGAAGACACAAGGTGCCAATACTGTCATGCAGGTATGCATTGCTCCATGGGTGTGTAGTGTTTGGCTGTGCAAGATGGCTGTACAAGGCTGGGTGAGGGGTAATCCTTGCCATTGCATCACACGACAATGGTGTGCAGTGCAGGGGTGTAGTGTCTGCAATGTCCCACACAGATGGGTACTGCATTTTCTGGCCTGACATCCTGGTTACCAATGTGTAGGGCCATACCTTTGAAATGCATGCCATGTCTGTGTTTGATAGTCCTTCACATGGACATTGCCTGGGATGTGCATGTCCCACAATACTGTACAGTGACATGTACAGGTGTACCTGGTCTGGCAGACACATGTAGTGTACACAGCCTGCTATACCCCGATATGCCAATACTGGCCTGGTGTGGTGAAACCTGCTTATAGTAAGCAGGTTGGCCCTGCACCTGCACCTGCATGGATAGAATGGACAGGTTTTCTGTGGTGTCAGTGGCATGGGTCCATACAGGGCACATGTGTACAGCATTGTCTGGCCTTAGTAGATCACATATGATGGCACCACATATGTTGCAGCCATTCAGTATGGAACATAGTGAAGGCACGATGTCCACATATATGTGCCTATTGTACCTCTGTACAGGGTGACATGTCCTCTGCAGGCCACTGTGGTCACACCATGCCTACTATCTGTCCTCAATGTGTATGTTACTAGCAGCATAGTGGGATATCCTAGGCAAGGTTGTACGTGCATGGCACATGGGTGCGGGACATATACCAGGTACTAGTAGGGCTGCATACTTAGTTCACCAGCCCTTTTGCCAGATGTATGGGTATGGCTTGCCAACACAGTGCCGTGGCTGACTGACAGCTGTACTCCTCGTGAGGTGGCCAATGTGTCATAAGATGGATACTATATAGGAAAACTACAAAACCCACTCCCAAACATGTCCAATGGTAAGACAATCACGGCCACCTCTAAACAGGCTCTGACAAACAAACACACACTTGCCATGTCCTGTATACAAACCCCTACCATATCACACTGCAGCAACACATGTTTAGGGCACGTGCTACAGCGAATACTACAAAGCACTGTACTTGTCTCATGCAGACACACACACACATACACGGCATGTCTGGGATTAGAGCACCGACCTATCTACTTTACTAAACTACAGCATTACGCAGTTACAGAACGTACTACCGAGATTACTGGGACACAGCAATCCCAGAGGTGTATTTGTAGATGGGTGACATCATTGGCCTTGATAACAGTGGATATAAGAAATGTATGGAGTGTGAGCAGTATAAAAGCATTACTCAGTCCTCAGGCAAACAAGGACATGCACACACATACACACATGGCAAGTGTGGGACTAGAACACCGACCTATTTTATTACACTACAGCATTACGCAGTTACAGAACATGCTACCGAGATTACTGGGACACAGCACTCCCAGAGATGTATTTGTAGATGGGTGACATCATCGGCCTTGCTAACGGTGGGTATAAGAAATGTATGGAGTGTGAGCAGTATTAAAGCATTACTCAGTCCTCAGGCAGAGACACACACACACATGGCAAGTGTGGGACTAGAACACTGACCTAACTACTTTATTACACTACAGCATTATGCAGTTACAGAACGCGCTACCGAGATTACAGGGCCACAGCACTCCCAGAGGTGTATTTGTAGATGGGTGACATCATCGGCCTTGCTAACGGTGGGTATAAGAAATGTATGGAGAGTGAACAATATAAAGGTATTAGTCAGTCCTCAGGCAAACAGGGAGACACACATACACACGCACACACACACACCAAGTATGAGACTAGAACACCAACCTAACTACTTTACTACACTACAGCATTACGCAGTTACAGAACACGCTACCGAGATTACTGGGACACAGCACTCCCAGAGGTGTATTTGTAGATGGGTGACATTATCAGCCTTGCTAACGGTGGGTATAAGAAATGCATGGAGTGTGAGCAGTTTAAAAGCATTACTCATTCCTCAGGCAAATGGACACACACACACACGACAAGTGTGGGACTAGAACACCAACCTAACTTATTTTTTACACAACAGCATTACACAGTTACAGAAGGCACTGCTGAGATTACTGGGATACAGCACTCCCAGAGGTGTATTTGTAGATGGGTGACATCATCGGCCTTGCTAACGGTGGGTATAAGAAATGTATGGAGTGTATGGAGTGTGAGCAGTATAAAACCATTACTCAGTGCTCAGGCAAATGGGACAAACACACACACACACACACACACACACACACACACACACACACACACACACACACATGGCAAGTGTGGGACTAGAACACCAACCTAACTACTTTATTACACTACAGCATTATACAGTTACAGAACGCGCTATCGAGATTACGGGGACACAGCCCTCCCAGAGGTGTATTTGTAGATGGGTGACATCATCAGCCTTGCTAACAGTGGGTATAAGAAATGTATGGAGTGTGGGCAGTCTAAAAGCAATTTAGAGTCCACCGGCAAATGGGGACATACATACACACACATGCCAGTGTCGGGTATGGAACACCTGCCTATTTACAGATTACTATTACAATACTACATACTTATGAATCGCGCCACACTGACTACACATGTCAAGGCTGTCATTATGACCGTCTGGGAATGCGGACATCAACAGGGATGCTGGCAATTAAGATGTACATTCCTGTGAACCTGTGTGTTTAAAGTAGGAATCCATCCTGACCTGGAGTATGCCCATCTGTGGAATGGACGACTACTACCACTATACGGGGTTACAATGGCCGTGCCCATACACAGAGGCACATAACCGACACAAGGTGTCACTGGGCATGCTCACACACTTAGTAGCACAGGGCTGTTCGGAATGCACTATGTGTCCATCTACACAAGGATATACTGGGCATGCTCATATACTTAGTAGCACAGGGGGCATGCTCACACACTTAGTAGCACAGGGCTGGTCGGAATGCACTACTATGTGTCCATCTACACAAGGATATACTGGGCATGCTCATACTCCTAGTAGCACAGGGCTGACTGGGATGCACTCTGAAGCTAAACACGGAGGGCCACAGTGGCCATGCTATTACAGGTAGATGTAAAGAACACATTGTAATGGGCTCTGGTGTTAGTAGTTGTCATTGTTAGTGAGAACACTGCTCTATGTATATTTGACACCTGTCTTTTACACATCAACTGTCATTCTGGGATGACATGGCTGACAGTAGGCAGGCCTTTGTCACATATCACATGCATCCATGATACAAGGGAGTGTGGATATTACCCAAGTTGCATCTGCCCACACAGTGCCATTCCAAGGCAAATGTCCTAAACACAGGTTAACTCCCACACACCTACAGGACAACTGCATTGTTTTCTTATGCTAGATGTGTAGCATCCATATTCACAGGTGGTCATTGTAGATCCAACAATGGGGAGTACTGACATCTGCGCAGTGAGGAACACCTAGCTGATGTCTCTGTAGTACACAATAGCACTACCACCATATACCTCAGAACATAGCACTACCACCATATACCTCAGAACCAGACATGTGGGCCATAACACAGGTACGGACCGCTCCAGGTGGTGTATCCACATACATAAAGGCCACTCACACGTACTGACTGTTCCCCCCATGAAAGGCATCACAGTTGCTTATCCTGTTTCCTGTAACATGTAGGCATTTTAGATACAGAAATAACTATTGTATTCAACTATTACAGTCCATATGGGACATAATTATGTCCTACAATCCCAGGACATTTGCCACATTTAATATATTTGGTCAGGACACAACCACCCAAAGAGGGAGTGTCCCTCGCAACGTGGGACAGGTGGTAACACTATCATTGGCTCATGTCCATAGCACATATTTGTAATAGTGTATAGGCATATACTCTCCATATCCTTTGTTCATAAAGGTTGGTAGTGGCAGAATGTGTGATTGCTATGGTCTATGTTATACACATATATGAACACTTCAACTGCTGTATACGAGAGACCTACAGAATCCCGAAACCACAGTGTTCTGACACACACAGTACCATGACCAGACTCCCATACCCCACATTACCGACATCGACAGTAACTTGCGAAGGTAACACGTTCATGGAACACACACATGCACACACAGACACACTGCTACCCAACACATCCAAACAAACCATCCTACACTATGTATGAGCAGGTGGCCAAGCCCCCCTACACCCCCCATGTAGGTGTCTGTGCCCACTACACCACCCCCTACTTTAATATTCTACATCCTAGGTTGCACATACAGGCGCACAAAGCTAACCCACAACCACACATTACAGTCCTCCAAGAACACACACCACACACAGAACACACACTTTCACACACTACAGCCCTAAGATACACACATACACACAGTAACCTACCCAAACCGCAACACCAGAAGCACTGACTAACTGTCCATTAACATCGTGAGATTACACCTCGCGCATCTGGTGTTTCGGTACTGTGTTCTTTCGGGCATTAAGCCTCTGGATTACGTGGGTAGGTATGTAAATCAGTCAGTATGTGGTAGATATCCCATTTATATGTACCTCCATGGTTATGTAGATGTTGTTAACCTATCCATATATCTACATATATATGTATATTCCCATATATCGACATATCTCTCTCTCTCTCCCTCCCTCTCTCGCTCTCTCTCAATATATGATGATGTATATATATAGATATATTTAACATACACCTTTCATTGGGTACATGCCGGTTTGTCCTATTTCAACACATTCCTACCTTTTGTGTTTTATCCTGTCTGTATACATGACTGCCATCGGTGCATCTCAGGTAGCTTAGTGGTATGTTATTGTGATGAATGTGTACATGGTTGCATGTTCTAATCCTGGCAGTGATATCTTACCTCTCAGAGCAGGCACTGGTAGTGCAAGGGTGATTAATGCATATTTCAGCGGTTGTGTGTTCCACATGTTTATTATTCTGTGGAGAACTACTTATATATGCAAGCTGTGTTTTAGGTATACTATGTAACATGTACACATCTGTGAAGATTCCTGTCAGGGATACTCCCCATTATTTGGAACTAGATCCCTGATTACAACACTCCGGGGAATCCTTGCAGAGTGGGTGGTGAACAGTAGCTATACCCCAGGAATCCCGCAAGTGGCTCTGCTCCACAGAGGGACAGTTACTTGATCGATGGTGTGGCAAAAGCAGACACATTTTGCCTATGCTTATGAGTGGGCTCAGCGGTTGGTCATGTACCTACCTATATATCTATGAACCCGTACATTCAGTATGGACACATGCTGATAGCTTAATTTACTGTTCAGGTATTGCCTTACCTTGTGCCAATGGCGGTTGTGTGTACAATAGTTGAGGGCTACCTATGTAGGATGCACACAGTAGGCTACCTATACATGACAATTTACAGGTGGTCGTGTGTGTGCCATCCATGTTTGTATTGTGTGCAGGTGGAGAAGGGTGTCAGTCCATGAGTGCCTACACTGTCAGTGTGTGTGCTATATGTTCCCTCTTTGGCAAGGCATGGGCATACTGGGCACACCTCTGTCTGCCTACTGGGGCTAGCACAGGGTGTTCCTAGTCTGAGTCCCCCTGTGCCTGTGGGTCCCTTGGCAATGGTGGTGGGCTGTGAGGGCCTTCACCATTCTGCCCCTGCTGCAGCTGTTTCCGCAGGATCATATTGTGTAGCATGGCACATACTATGAAGATGTAGGAACACATTCCTGAAGAGTACTGCAAGGCGCCACCAGATATGTCCAAGCAACGGAACCGTGATTTCAGCATCCCAAACATGTGCTCCATGATGATTCTGGTTTCTGTGTGTGCCTCATTATGGCATTCTTGCGTGGCTGTGTGTGCATTTCTGATGGGAGTCATCATCCACGGTTCCAGTGCATAGCCAGCATCTCCCACCAGGTGGCTATATGGGATGTCCCCCCAGCAAATACCTGATACAGCTGTGAGGCATGCCACATGTGGGAGTCGTGATAGCTTCCAGGGCTGCCATCACACACATCCATGATAATGCCCTGGGCATTGCACATGACCTGGCAGTTGATGGAGAGGAATCCCTTGTGGTTTATGTAGCGCCTACCCTGTTCACCGGGTGGTGACTTGATGTGTATGTGCATGCAGTCTATTGCACCCAGTACCTCCGGGTAGTCTGCCACATTGTGGAAGAGATGCATATTGCTGGCCAACTCCTCTTGCATTCGGGGGGAAGTATATATGCTCATTGGCATGTGGTAACATGGCATCCAAGAACTGGTGGAGTACCCTGGATGCTGATGTCTGTGAGATCCCCATGATATCCCCAGTTGGCCTTTGGAAGGTACCTGTGGTTAGTATTCTCAAGCTTACACATACCTTCGTGTCCATGGGGATGGGTTCCCCTCTGTTACTTCTGGCTGTGAGGTGGGCCGGCACAGCTCAACAAGTTGCTGTATGATGTTCCTGTCCACCCTGTAACACTCAACTATGTCCAGATCATGTAGCCCCTTTTAGGTTACCCTGGGTCTGAACACTCGTCTCCTCCTCCGGTGCCTGAGATGGTTGTCAGCATCATCCTACACACCACCGTCAGTCTCCAACACATGCTGGTGAATCAAAGCTATGGCAGCCCCTAACATATACATATTAAAAGTTTCCCGCCTGTATACACCAACGGTGCAGAGTGTCTGGGAATTCACAAGTGTGTGTGTGGGGCTTTCACACCTTATACTATTGTGCAATGGATGATGCTGGTGTAATTGGGTGTGTTTGTGCTATTCTAGCTGCAGGGTATCTTAATTATTGGTTTTACAGCAGGTACTGCTATTGTGGGGCCTTTGTCGTTGACTTACACTTGTCTGCCATGGTTCATCTATTGCCCTTTACTTCTATTTTCAACCTGATTCACCTCCCATTGTCAGGCATGCATCCAACTGCCGCCTTTCTTGTTTTGTGCTTTCATAACCCAGGATTGTGTTGGGAAATGTGTTATGTAGCTGATCTACTGCAAGTTTGCTTTGTTCTGCTGTGACAGTTCTCTTTTCTTTGCTGTACGGCACCTCCCCTTTCCTGTTCTGCAGGAGGTTGCTAGCAGCCTTATTAGTTGTTGTCTATGGCCCACTGTGAGTTTCTAGGTGTTAATTACTCATTTGTACTCCAATTACCATGCTGCAGCATTTCCTTATTTTCTTCCCGTATCCTTCCTGTTTTAGCTGTGGTGCGCGCCACGCACAACCGTTTACTGGGTTTTGTGCACGTTTTCATCCACGTTCACATGAACTTTTGGTTACCTTGTGTGCTCACAGCTAAGCAAAGCTATGTCTACTTCCATACCCCTATCGTGCGGCTTTGCTTAGCAACACACAACATGGATTAGCAATGATCCAATGTGCTTACAGCTATGGTGGTGAGCCCCTCTCTTGATGTCGTGTTTACCTCCAGGCCACTCCTCGGTGTTGTAATGCTATGCTGTGTGGTCCATCCTTACACCGGCGGGGCATTTGCGATTCAGTATTACTTGACTCATTTGCATGGCATTGACTGCTAATTCCTAGTTACCACACGGAACACTGTCACAGACCCTTAGCAACCCTTGCGCCATGGTTGTGGTGTAGCATGCGTGCCATTGACTATTATGGGGATCTCATGAATTGCGTTACATTACAGTTCCTTGTGATCCCATTTACGCACCAATGCACTGCAGTTATACTTTGCGTTGACATTAAATGATATTTTTTATATGTTGTGCATGTTGTTTTATTCCATTGGCTATATATTTAGCCATTGGCATATATTAACATTATAATACTTAAGTTTGGTCCGCTTTCATTGCTCCGATTTTATGTTTGACAAAATGTAAACCGTTTTTTTTTTTTTTTTTTTGGTTTACGTTTCTACATGCTTACGCTACGCCTGCACAACTTCATGAATCTCTATATACCTTCATTTGCATGCTACATTGCTGCTCATGGGGTAATTAGCATACATGCGCCGGGAGCTGCACAGCTCTGGCGTACGCTGGTAGTGCACGTGGAAACAGCTCTTACCTGATTCGTTCGACGGCCATATTTGGCACTAGATCGCCAACGCTACTCTGGTGCATGGCGCAAGCTTCATGAATCCCGGGGATATATATATATAAGTTCTGGTAATATATATATACATATATATATATATATATATATATATATATATATATATATATATATATATATATATATATATATATATAAGTTCTGGTAATATATATATATATATATATATATATATATCTATAGTAGAAAATACTAGGTGGACATAGAATAGGCTTCACTGGTGGTAGACAACAAGTTTTGGTAATTCTTTAATGTAAATATTTTATGTGCAAGTAGCAGCCTTTTGACAAAGATACCTAGTGACCCTGACTGTGGAGAATGCTATTCAGTGAGGCTGATCAACTCTGTAAGGAGCAGACTGACCTTCAACTGAAAGTAAAGATGCCAAAATTGGACAGAAAGAGGAAGCAGGCCACAAAAGAGCTAGCAGATATTGCTGCAAAGACACTCCCAAAGCTAAGCTACTGGTTTGATTCTAAGACAACACCCACAGCATCTCATCCCAGCAGCTATAGTTCTGAAAATATCACAGACACTCAAGGCCCTTCCATTACCATAGTAAGCATCAAGAACATCACAGCAGAGACCAATTCTGCATGTGAAGCCACTTCTGTAAACATTGATGTAAACACCCCTGCTGCAAGTAACAAAGCAGCAGAGGATTTCCTGGAGATGACATGAGATTTGGATTTTGCCTACCACAATATCCCTGAAAATAGTGATGCTGCCAGCTGCACGTCTAGCACAAATTTTAATGCTTCTGCCATGACTGTTAGCTACAGTCACTTTCCAAAAGTGCCATCTACCTTGGGAGATGCAGAATACCAAGGTGAAATTTCTTCACCCCTGGACAAATGTGGTGACAAAAGAAATGCAAGTAGAGATCTGCTTAAAAATGTTCCTACTTATCATGCAGCTGAGAAAATGCCAAATACTCCATT
Source organism: Protopterus annectens (assembly GCF_019279795.1). Classification (NCBI taxonomy): domain Eukaryota; kingdom Metazoa; phylum Chordata; order Ceratodontiformes; family Protopteridae; genus Protopterus; species Protopterus annectens. The sequence continues at coordinate 199,206,011 of NC_056729.1, read as the reverse complement.
TCAGCCAGCATGTATGATTACTGATCCTTCCTGTTTTCTAGCATGTAGCTCAGTTTCTTGCAGCAATATTGATGACATTTTCCAACCAGGAAATGTAAAAGAAACCTGTATTAACCAAACTGTTGTGAGAAGTCAATCAAAAACTGAATGCAGAAGATGTCAGCCACAATGGTTTTCATCTTTTTCTTGGCTAACCTATTGCCAGTCCAAAGGATGTGTATATTGTTATTACTGCCGTGGTGCAGTGACAAGAAAACTCGTTATATTGTTTCACTGTGGTGAGCCTACATTCTGTTTGAGTGGATTTAGTAACTGGAAGAAAGCAATCAAATAATGTAACAAACATCAACTGACCTCATTCCACCATGAAGCTGTTAAGAAGTACCGTGCTTTCAAAATTAGTAGAATGAACATTGCTGCTCAACTTAGCCAGCAACATTCCCAAGTACCACTGAGAACAGTACACTGTTCCAAAAGCAGATGACATCAGTAAAATTTTTAGTAAGCCAAGGACTAGCTATTTGAAGAAAAGAAGAACAGGAAAGCAACTTGAGACAGTTGATGCTGACACGAGCAGAAGATGTACCAGAGCTGATGAAGTGGGTGCAGGAGGGACAATATCAGAGCTCTGATGTTGTGAATGAAATCATGGGGATCATGGCTCATCAGCTTCTACGGAATTTATTACATGAAAAAAGTGCAAATCTAAGCTTTATTCCATAATAGCAGACAAATCCTGGGACAAGTCAGCATGAACAGATGACTGTATCTGATGGGTGTCACTTCCAGTGTTCACTATACAGGAAGATTTTATTGGAATGTATAAAATGGAAATGACAGATGTGGAATCCATCACAAATTCACTGAAATATATTTTATTAAGGTGTAATTTGCCACTGGAAAATTTAAGAGAATAAGCATATGATGGAGCAGTAAACATCAATGGATACATTTCTGGAACAGCTGTCAGAATTAGAAAGGACAATCCACTTGCTGTAAATGTCCACTGACAACCATTGTTTTGATGTACGAAGTAAAGTCAGAGGGTTGTTAACGATGATGACCAAGTTTATAACATACTTTGGACTTATTGTTTCCTATAACATATTTAGTGTATCAGAACAAGTAGCAAATATGTTACAAGCAAAACACTGGTAACACTAACTACAATAATTAGTATAAATAACCTCAAGTTACACTTGCAAAGACAATGAAATAACTTTGATCAAGTGTTTGACACCTTCAAGGACAGAGCTCAGCAAATACAGATTGTTAACGAGCCAAAGCTTCCCAGAAAGCACACAGCCCCAGCAAGGTTACAGGATGGTACTGCACCTCATCACCACCATGAGTCTGCTAAAGACTGGTACCGTCAAATGTACTCTGAGTGTGTTGATGTATGCCTTTCTGAACTCAACCATCATATTGATCAGGAAACATACACCTTACTGTACTCCATGGAGAATATGCTGCTTCAAGCAGCCAATAACACTTCATTTACTATTCCACCTCAAGTTAAGAGAATGTATGGAGGTAAAGACATAAACATTGATAGTTTGATTGCACAGCTGCAGGTGCTCTCAGGACCTATACAGCAGGTGTTCCAAGAGGTGACAACTTATACTCTGTTGACATTATAACTGATGCTTTGGTAGACAAGAACTGCCAACAGCAAATGTTGTGCACGGAAGGAGTAAAGCTACTCCAAATTTGCCTCCTTTTACCAATAAGTACAACAACTGGGGAAAGGACATTTTCTACCTAATGCAGAATAAAATCATATTTAAGATCTACTATGACAGGGCAAAGGGACAATCTAATGCTCCTGGACATCCACAAAGAAAGGACTGACAAGCTGAAGTGTACAGAAATTTTGAAGGAGTTTGTGCAGAGAAATGAAAAGAGTCTTCACTTTTTTGGGGGAGGCTGTAAAGTAATCTGTTTTACTTCAGTGATAACACATACATTTAATCTTCCTGGAACAACTGAATGAGTATATTGTGCAGCACATTATATAAATTAACATAGTGCTATGTTGACTGATTTCCTCACTGCTGTAGACACGTGATGGTCAAAGGCTGCATTACTATCTGTGGTTGTCTCCACATCCCTGAGTACTGGGTCAACTCTAAGACGTGTGTCAATATGATAGTTAGCAGGGGTGGCTAACTTCTGGAAGGATACTATTGCATTTCTTGGCATTTAGTGCTCGTCAATGGCTCTGACACTGGTCGTTTTTCTGTGTCAGCCCTTCCTGGAGTACATTTATGTTGGTGTGGGATTCAATGACAGCTCCTAATTTACAATCGTCTATAAATTTAGCCAGCCAGAGACCACTGACATTGACCTTGACTTCAGAGAAGTAAATGCCAAAAAGGAGTGGTCCAAGGACCAATCCCTGAGGGACTCAAGTTCAGACTGGGCTTTTAGTGGACACCCCAGTTCTAACATCCTGGGTCCTGTCTGTGAGCCAGTTAGCTATTCACTGGGTGACATATGGGTTTGTACTTAACTTCTTGAATTTTTCAGCAATGCCTTGGCCAGGTCAGGGTAGGCAGTGTGAACTATTTTGCCTATTGCTTTGGTAACCTTTTCAAAGAACTCCACCACTTTGGGTTCATCAAGGTCAGGTAATGTCAACTCAACTTGGTTGAGTCCAGTGTCTCAGGATTTACTATATCATTATTCATAATTTCCATGATAATACTTTCCATGGTTCTGCACATAAGACTATTGAGACTTGTGTCTGTAGTTTCCAGGGTCTGTAGATGGCCCACCTTTGTGCAGAGGGATGACTGTTCCTGTTCTCCATTCATGAGGCATGAAGCCTGTTTGCAGGCTACAGTTAAATATCAATTCCAGATGGTCTGCAAAGTCATGTCTCGTGCTATTTAACAGGTATCCTGGGATATTGCCTGGGCCCACTGATCCAGTGTTCTTGGCCTTGGAAAGAGCATTAAGTATCTGTTCCCTATTGAGAGCAGGAAGAGTTATATTTATTTCCTGAGGGGAAAGTTGAGGGGAAGAGAAGGGTAAAGCAGCAGCTAAATTTGTTGGCCAATAGGCTTGCTATATCTTCTGTCTCAGTATAGGTAGCTCCATTTACAATGAGCTCTGTGCGCAATTTTGTGTTGTCTTTGAGGGTAACTTAAGCTTTAGCTGTCTCAGTGGAGAGTCACTAATTTTAAAAGAGTAAGATACAGTACTGTTCGACTTGCTGCAAATTATATTTAAATACCTTCACTTGGGTATAATGTTTTAAACAGTTTCACTTGGGTACAATGTTTTACTCACTATAAATTGTAAATAGCCTGTATACAACTGTTGCTTTCTTTCAATATGCCAAATCATCCTTCCTACATTAATTTAATTCACATCATACTACAGTCCCTATTTTGTAGCCTACATTTCATATAGTTTTGTAGTGCTTAGCCTATTATGCCTTTTATACTCTTTGGTTTGTTATGATATTTCATTGTCTACCATTTTGTTACGCTGTGTAAGCTCAGGTCATGGTTAAAAAGAGTTGTCTGAACCACTCCCCTTATGCATTTAAGAAAGAATAAATAAGTATACCCTAAAGTGATTTCTGTGTAGCTTGTTACTGTCACAGTTTAACTGTGGTATAGTAAGATCTGGTCAGGATGTATGGCATGGAAAAGGTGGGTGCAGATTCAGAAACACATTCATTGAAAACTATTTCAATAAGATGTCACTTTGCATTGAAAATGCTGCTACATTTATTATATAGAATTTCATTGCCCTGAATGTCCAATATGTGTTGAAGGCATTCTATAGCTATGTCAAGAATCTAAATGGAAATGCTCAGATCTGCTCTGAGCTACAACAGAATGGCATTAAATATACTGATCCCAAGGATATTGCCAATATCCTGGCAGATCGATTCAGTGCAAACTTCACCCCCTCTCACCCCCTAAAGGGCCCATCTCAATACCGAAAGATTGCCAAATTCTGGTAATAACGGCCACACAGGTAAAAAAAAATGCAGTCTCCAAAGCTAAGAATATAGCATCCATGGGACCAGATGACATCCCAGGCTGTGTACTACATGAACTACAAAATGAACTGGCACCTCACTTAAGTGTCATGTTTATTCATAGCCTCACCTCAGGCTTCATGCCCAATGAGTGGCTCACAGCTACGGTTATCCCACTCCACAAGGGTGGATCCGCGTTGGATCCCAGGAACTACTGCCCCATCAGTCTGACAAGCCCAATCTGCAAGGCCATGGAACATATTATCATGGAACTTATAAACAAAGACATTGATAACCTTCAAACACTGGACCTCATGCAGTTTGGGTTCATGAAGGGCCGATCTTGTCTCCTGAACCTGATTGACTTCTTCGAATCAGTCTCCAGAGCCATGGACAAGGGTAAGGTGGTCCACACAGCCTATCTGGACCTCGCCAAGGCCATTGACACCATCCCCCACTCTGGAATCATACATAAACTTACTATGCTGGGCATTAATCCGTACGTCACTTGATGGGTTGCCAACTGGCTTACTGACAGAACCCACACTGCAAAAGTAGCTGACTCCAAATCCAGCTCCAGACAAGTGATAAGTGGAGTACCTCAGGTTTCAGTCCTGGAACCACTCTTGTTTGGCATCTACTTCTCTGAAGTACAGGCTAACACTAAGGGACTCTGGCTAACAAAATTCGCAGATGACTGCAAACTGGGAGCCATTATTGAATCCCCAAATGATGTGGATATTCTACAAAAGGGAATTACAGAAACAGATGCTTGGTGCCAGAGCCATGGGCTCAAGCTCAATGCCAAGAAATGTATAGTTATCCCCTTTGGGAAAAAACATGTACCCGTGAATTACCACATAGCTGTCAATACACTAAACACTGAAAGTGTGATAAGAGACTTAGGGACACAGGTGGACAGTGGTCTCACCTTCAATAACCACATCACCACAACAGTCAGGAAATCCTTCTATGTGGCACTCCTCATCCCTAAGGGCTTTTCATCCCAAAAAAAGGAGGTAATTGTCCCACTGTTCTCATCCCTCATTAGACCCATTATAGAATATAATGCCCCATTTGGTATGTACCTCTCAAGAATTCTGCAACAACTGGAAAGGCCACAGAAATACCTAAGTAAAAAAATCACAGGCCTAAAGCAATTGCCCTATGCTGACCATCTAAACAATCTCCACCTATACTCCGTCACATATCATCTACTCAGAGGCGATTTCTGCTTAACATACAAGGCCATGTCAAACCCAGAGCTGTTGGACATGCTACACTTAAAGAAATCCCAATCCCTCAGAGACACATGCTCCAGGGATCTAAACCTTGCATCACAATGAACAAAATATGCTGGAGACATAGGTTCCTGACTTAGAGACTCCCCAGACTCTGGAATAGACTGCCCATACATGTCAAGCAGAGTGAATCTTTGGCCCTCTTCAAAGGGAACCTTGATGATTGGATGGGAGATAGTAAATTCACCCCAGGGATCACGTCAGTCACCCTGCTAGACAGGGATCTAGGGAAGTGAATACTGTGGGAAGAAATAGCCAGGGAATTGTTATGGTTAGGTTTGTATAGGCCCTAGGGCTAATAGCCTAGTATCAACCTATGAACCTATGAACTTCTGAGGTGATACAAACTATGCTGTTAAGTCCATTAATGCCAGCTGTGTAATCCAACCTGATGTAATAAGTGGAGTACCTGTTTTGCAGTTCGTCTGGCAAGTGATATGTAGATGTAATCCTCTTATTTGCATTTCTTGTTTGTATGATGTAATATTATTCAACCAACAGTTTTGCAGTTCTGCTGAGACATGTTTTACCTCAATATATGATGGCTGACTTGTTTGTATACAAACTTATGTTGCGTTTTATTTCATTATGGATTCTTAGACTGCAGATAGTAACTTGACTCAAAACATATAATGGAGAATTAGACAGCATCAGTGTATGGTGTGTGTCTGGTCTTCCAAACTCAGAAACACAGTATTTATTTTCCCTCACTTTTGTTACTGCATGCCAAGTAAAATATAAGATGGGACTTTGTGTTTGTCTATTTCTGACCACAGTCCTGGCAGCCCACTGTAAACTTTATTATGAAGTAAGAAACACACAAGCTTTCGCAGTACTACAGCTTGCATATTTACAGCTGCACAATATAAAGGGTATTGTATATTGTCAGTACTATGGTCAGAAATAGATCCATTGCAGCCCTGCTTACAAAGCTATTGCAGTTCTCTATGAAGGTCAAATACTGCATCAAGTACTTTTGTCAGCTAATTCCTGTCCACTGATAAGTAGTGCAGAAAAAGGTAACATACTTCAGAATGGCATGCATGATTTAACAGGACTGCCATTGCTTCTTTAACACATACCAACTTATATCAACACAGATTGGCTTCATTTCTTGTTTTGTAAGAAATGTATGTGCAGTTATCCTTAATGAAACTTAGCTTGCATCACGTCAATGCTCCTGTAGTGGCAGTAAATACATTTAAAATATTTGCCCTTTTAAATCTCTAAGTGCCCCTTTTGTCATCCACCCCCCCCCCCCCAGCTTTCATTAGCTTCCAGCACCTATGAGTAAAAAAGACCATTGGATAATAATGCACACAAATATTGTAAGACCAGAGAACAGCTAGCCCAGAATAGATGCTGGTTATGTTGTTGGCACTTCCTAGAAAGCTTTTTCCATTTGCTAATGTATTATTTTCTAGTAACAGACTTTCTTGCCTCCATTAGTATCTGCTGCATGCCCTCAGAAAATAGGTGCCTAAAGGGAATTAAGACTGTCATCCAGGCAACCAACTGAAGTTGATTGTGTTCGGGGTGTATCAAGCACCCATCATCTTTACCTTGTGTGAGTAGAACCAGTCTGTGAGGAAGATTCTGGTAACTGGCCCTGGTCATTTCCAAGAAAAGGAAGAACCACTGTTACCTGGGCCAAAATGAAGTCACAATGGTAATCTTGGGGGAATCCTTCCAAATCTTCACAGGTTCAGTGGAAACAATGAAAAGGCACACAGGAACATTCCTATCCAATGAAAAGAGTAGACATCTAACATCCAGGCCTTCTTGCATGTAGTCTTGAGATAGAACCTTGCCAGCTGATTGTTCAGAGAGGAGGCAAATAGGTCTACTTGAGGAAAACCCAAAAAGACTGATCAAATCTTGGAGGACCCCGTGATCCAGTTTCCATTTGTGAATATCTACTCTTGTCCTGCTTAGCTTGCCTGCAACACAATTTTACTCTGACAGAAAGTAGAATGTCTCTAGAGTGAGATTGTGCTTTGAAGCTATATTCCATGCTAACATGACTAGTCTGCAAAGGAGGTATTACATGGTACTCCTGTGATTGTTAATGTATCACATGACTGTGGTATTGACTGTAATAAGTTGAAGAGGCCCTGAGGACCAAAGAGGTTTCACAGATTTGAGTACATTGATCAGGGCAAGATTCTCTTTTATATTTATGTGCTTGTGTCAGTCCTTGGTGGTCCCCACGTTTTGCACTTTTGTTCTTCCTGGAAATGCTCTCCAGGCAATGTTTGAGGTATCTATGGTGACTGACTGCTTTGGAACAGGAAGGGAGAAGGAGAGAGCTGCATTTAAATATAAAAGCCCCCCCACACACACACACTCCCAGACATATATGGACTTAATATAAAGTCCATTCTTTCAGTCTCTGCATTTCGGGGATTCACTCAAGCAGGTCCCAGCATCCCACATGGTTAACAGATATAGATCTATTTTTTCCAGTGGAAGAAAATATCTTTGAACTAAAGTGACTAGCTGACATCCCACAAAAAGAGAAGAAGAAATCAAAAAAGACTTTTGAGGATTCAAAGATGGCTGCTGTTCTGTGAACACTGCTGAACTGCAGCTCTACATTTAACCTGAGGAAATCAAAACCCTGAGTGGATACTATAACGTTTTTAACATCAAAACTTCGATAAACTTATTCTAACTACACTTATTTATCCTGGATTGAGAAGAAAAAACGGAAAAAAGGAATATATTTCACTGGATTACAACAGATTAGCTAGCTCTGCAGAGAGGAATACACAAAGGAACCGTATGCTTTTTATATTGCAACTTTTTGTGTTCCAATAAGATGTCAAAAGAGGACAAAAGCATGGATATAACTACGACTAAAACAAAATTATCGGAATTGCAATCACCAGAAAAAGATGTGACTACTAAACGACAAAAAATTACTAAAGCACAGGAACAACAGAAACTAGGGACTAAAACTAAAGCTGATCAAGCTTTAAATATGGAGGATATCAAAACTGCACTTCTGCCTATACAAGAAGCTTTAAAAGAACTGACTTGTCAAATACAATCATTTGGAATCTCATGTACTCAGTTGCTGGAAAGAATGGATAAGACGGAGGCTCGAATTTCTGATACTGAGTATAAATTAGTTTTACTGGGAAAAAAAACTAATCTGCATGATGTGGATATACAGGCTATACAAAGTAAGCTTACAGACCTAGAAGCAAGATCCAGGAGAAACAATATAATTGTCATAGGGATTCCTGATTCCATTCAGTATAATGAACTAATTCCATCCATACTACAAATATTTGCAGTGCTTTTAAATGATTCTGATAGTGTGAAACAAATCATCGTGGAAAGAGCTCACAGAGCTTTGAGAGAGGTACAAGCATCTAATTTTCCTAGAACTGTGCATGTTAAACTGCTTAATTATCAAAATGTAAATAGAATACTTATTACTGCAAAACAAGGTGGAGGCTATATTATGTGGAAAAACAATAAAATATCTCTGACACAGGATTTACCTATACAGATCAGACAGGCTAGACAGTCTCTGTCTCCTTTCTGCAAATTTCTTATTGACAAACAAATTAAGTTTCAAATGAAATATCCTAATATGCTTATATTTACAGTGGATGGGGTTAAACATTCTGTTTCCACCAAAAATGAGGCAAGAAATCTGTTTCTTAAAATTTTCAAGGCTTTACCTGCATCAGAGACTTGAATTGAACTGTTGCTGAGACTGGCATGTTGCTAAGGCTAGATTCATTGTTTACTGTGCTTCGAGGACTGGGTAATCCTTTGTTTGCATTTGTGAAGCTTTAGGCCTTTTCCTGAGCAATAAAACTGTTTGTTTTTCCTTATCTTGATCTCCTGCACTTGTTTCCTGACATTTTATGGCTTCTAAGATCTGTTTTTGACAAGGAGGAAGACAGGAAGTGCTTAAAATGCTGTTGAGGGTGCAGATTTCATTGTGGCACTTTCGGGAGTCCGTCTGCAAAAGCGGTCCCCCATCGTGAGCATTTCACAGGACTTCCTGGTTTGGAAAACCGAAGAGAACTGTTTTAAACACTCTCTTGTTTATTTAACATTAAATAACACTGTTCTATAGTAATTTAAGCACATAGGAACTTGTTAGGAACTTGATTTATTAACTTTTAGTCAACATTTTGTAGTTATATTATTTAGAGAGGGTGCAGGGATTTAGCAATGTTTATTTAACCTGTCAGCATAGTTTTTAATGTTTTGTGTTATTTTTATTATTTTATTTAGTTAGAAGCTTGCTTTATTATGAAACTAGTATAAGGTGAATGCATAACAAAGGATATTAACAATTTGCTGTCAATTTGCTTTAATATAGGGTTATATATTAGTATGTATTTATTTATTTTTTTTAATGCATGTGGTTTATGTATAGATAGCTAATCCAACTACTAAAAGTGCATTATTTTTTTTTACTTTATTCTTTTTACATGTACTGTGCTGTTACATTTTTAATTTGATTTCTTTAAACAGTAATTAACCAAAGAGATGTAGTTTATGGCAGTGTTTGTTAGGGAATGTTTAGTTTAGGCTTTGTCGTAGTGAAGCTAGGTTTTATAGGTCTTAATTGTGATACATGTGTGAAATTTTACATTGTGGGGTTTTTATATCTGCTTTTTCTTTTAAACCCTTTGTCATTCTATATTATACAGGACCTATACATCTCCTGGTCCGGGGTTAGAGTGGGTATGCACTGGTTGAGGACGGGATATAAGGATTGCTTCCAGATTATGTATGGTTTTGAATTTACTGTTTTTTGTTTTTTCTATGCTCTCTCCAAAACTTTCATTTTACAGTGAATCTTTGAAATGTGGGAAGTAGATTCATGGAACGTTAAAGGGCTCCAGAGCTTGAAGAAGAGGAAACTGGTGTTACATGTACTGTTGCAGGCTAAGGCGTGGTTTATCCTACTCCAAGAAATGCATTTAATGAATGATCAATGGGGTGATGTTAAAAAAAAGAAATGGATTAGAGAAGTAGTAGTATCTGAAGGTAAGTCAAATAGTGCTGGGGTAGACATAATTATTAAAGATCAATACAGGGAAAAGATGTTAGATTCTAATACAGATAAAAAATGGATGGTGGTGCTATGTTATTCTTTTGTCTACCTTATTTGATAAACCCATTTTACTTTTAAATATATATGCTCCTTGTAATGATCAACAATTATTCATAGCATCACTATATTCAATTTTAACCCAATTTGATAGATATTATGTAATTGTTGGAGGCGACTGGAATACCTACCAGAATCTGAAGTTGGATAGATCTTGTCCACAAAGAGCATTTAACAAGCATGCTGTATTAGCACTGAATGATCTTAAAGAAGACTTTCAATTATATGATCCATTTCACTATCTGAATAACGATAATAGTACAAGCAATTTTACCTTTTATTCCCCATGTCACAAAATGTGGTCCAGAATTGATTTCTTCCTCATATCAAGAGTATTGATCAATCTAGAACCTACAGTTATTGTACATGCCCGTTATATATCAGACCATTCTAAAATTTCATTAAGTTTTACTAAGGGGGTAAAGGATACTTTGAGACAAAGAGGTTATAATTGGTCTCTTAATCCAAATTTATTGAATAAGGAGGATATAATACTGGAAATTACAATTTGCCCCAGATATTGAATGGGCAACAGTTAAAGCTCAAATAAGAGGGACACTTTTGCAAAAAGCATCTTATTATAAAAAGATATTAAACAAAGATATTCAAACTTTAGAAATAAAAATTAAATTACTTGATCAAGAACTGATTAGGGATTTTCATGAGCAAACAGAGGAGGAACTGATTAAATGTCAAAAGGATCTCTTTTTACTTCAGAATAGTAGATTAACATTTCAAGAATACAAGACGTTAGTGAGGTATGCCAATCATGTTCAAACACCATCGAGAGCGTTAGCTAGGATCATTAATCAAACGAAACCAACCATGCAGATTTCGGAAATACAATTTAATAATACAATATATTCTAAAACTGAGGATGTTCTTAATATCTTTGAGAAAATATACACTAATATTTATGCTGGACAAAAGGATATGACCCCTAACAGGAATTATGAACAATTTCTACATTCAATTAAGTTTCCAACAATAGGAGAGGACATTCAAAATGACTTGGTTAAACCAATATCTGAAGAAGAAATAGTATATGTAATTCAGCATATGAAATCACATAAATCACCAGGTCCTGATGGCTTGACAGTGGAATTTTATAAAAGTTTGCAGATATTTTCGGTAAGATACTTTCAGTTGTGTTTAACTACATAATTAGGAATACAATTAATGATCCACATCTTAACGCCTCAAAAACTATTTTTATACATAAAGCCAATTCAGATCCTCAAAATCCGGATAATTATAGACCGATATCATTAATAAATGTAGACATGAAAATTCTAACCTCTATTATAGCATCTAGACTGAAGAGAATCATGACTCATATCATTTCCAAAGAACAGACTGGTTTTATGGCAGGTAGAGAAACCAGTGATAATACACTCACATTACATACTATGTTAGAGCATGCTAAGCAAAATAATTTAAATATTTATGCCCTTATAATTGATGCTCAGAAAGCCTTTGATAGGGTTGATACAAATTTCTTGTTTGATCTTTTACCGTATTTTAATATATCACATGAGTTTGTCCAAATGTTACAAATATTATATAGTAATCCCTATACTACATTGTATATTAATAAAAACTTCTCTAAAACAATACAGATTAAGAATGGAACATGCCAGGGTTGCCCTTTGTCCCCTTTATTATTTAATATCTATCTTGAACCATTGTTTTTATATATTAAACAACATGTTTATCATAATGTCCCAATAATTTATAGAACTAAAATATTAATGGCAGCTTTTGCTGACGATCCATTTATTGTGCATCTCCATTATCAGATACTGAAAAATTATTGAAGGCTGTTAATGAGTTCTCAAAAGTCTCTGATTATAAAATTAACTTGAAAAAAAACAATATCTTCCCTTTAAACACACCTAAACCCTTTTCGTTATTGCCCTTAGTGGGACAGGTATCATTTAAAGAAAATATTAAATATCTAGGTATTGAGTTCTCTACAGATATGAAAGACTTTTACAATAATAATATTAAAGCAATCTGGGAACAAATAATTTCGGATTTTGGGAGATGGAAAAATTTACGACTGTCAATGTTAGCAAAAGTTTCAATTATCAAAATGAACATATTACCACGATTACTGTATATTTTTAGGTCAGCCAATTTATTACTTTCGAAGACGTTTTTTAAAAAGATTCATAAAGAATTGGCTAAATTCATTTGGGAACCAAAGAAAACCAGGATATCTTATGATAAATTAATGACCCCAAAAAGTAGAGGAGGACTGCAATTACCTAATTTTGAAATGTATTATTTAATTGTAAATTCTAATAGAATTTTAAGAATTGCCAATTATGATATACATAATACTAAGTGGACACCACTTTGGGTAGTTCTGAATTATAAATATATTCTAAAGTTAAATATCAATCCTAAAGCAATACTTTTTTTAGGTAAGGATACATTGAAATTCTATGGGATTATTGAACACATCAAAACAAACATATTTTCTTTACATAACTTATTTCATTCATTAGATTTGGTTCAACGTATGATGGTTTTTCAACCCTTTCATAAGAATCCTAATTTAAAATTGAATAATCAACTAATTGATCTCAACAAGTTTCCATTGATAGTTAATCTAACTTTGATTGATATATATAAACATCTTGACAGTTCGGCCAACCAAATAAGACAAGAACTTAACTTACCTAAAAAGTATCTGGTTATTCTGAGACAAATTAGAGAACTCACTATAAGCTATTTTAAAAGTTTTAAACTGGAAGAAGAGGCTATTAATAGATGCTCTTTGTTGTGGCAAGTTCTCCAACAAGATCTTAAATATATCACGACAGCAAATCAATTAATTAAAGAATTTCAATTTCATGATAAAATTTTGTTATCAAACAACTGGGAAGAGAAAATTTTACTGACAGATAGAAGTAATATGTTAAAAGCAATTGACTTGACCATCAAATCTACTTCTCTTCAAAAATTAATATATACCCAGTTGATGATTTGGAACAATGCATATTATACACGCCTTACCCTGCATAAATTTAATCCCAAAAATTCACCAACTTGTCCGTATTGTAAGAATCAACCAGCTGATCTTCTTCATATGTTCTGGAGTTGTAAATGTATTTTCAAACTTTGGAATTCCCTTAAGAGTCAACTTCAGAAGGTGGGTTACCAAAGTACAACGTTATCATGGAAATTTATGATTCTGCATATTCCCCCGAAAGAGATCCCTAAATCACAAATTATTATATATATTAATATTTTTCTATTAATTAAGCTTTTTATATAGCTTCAAATTGGTTAGACCCATCTAAAACTTCATGGCAGAACTTTAGAGTTCTAGCAACAAAACATATATTGTCTCATAAATTACTATTAAACCCACAAAATAAAAATGTTAATAATCCAAAAATTTGGGAACAGATTTTTAATATTATACTAGCATAGTATTTTCAACTTGGAAATATTAATAATTATTTATGTGTGTGGAGAGAATTTAGTAATCAACTGTCTATTACTTGCATTTACTCTTATGCTTTTTTATATTTAAATGTATTACATGGAAGCATTCTTGTAAATATTGTATATAGAGTGTGGTTATTAGTGATATTAGTTAATGTTTGATTTGTGAATATATGTTATTTTTGTTCTTACTTGTGTTTGAAAATAATATAACAATGAAGATTTATTATGGACAAAAAAAAAAGACTTTTGAATGTTCTCTTGGAATCTTAGCTTGTGTAAGAGATCTGTCACCCAAGTGAGAGATTCCAGACACTTCAAAAAAGATGCTGCAAAGATAAACAAGTAACTCATTACATCCGAGTGACGCCTCCAGGTGCATCTGCAGTTACCCCCTACTGCTCCTCTAGGCGTCAAATATTGCTTGTTCATATTTGCATTAATAATTCCAAACCCATGCCCTGTACAAGGTATCAGAATATTTTATCTTGAAGAATACATGATGGCAAACATAATTGTATTGATATTTGACCTATGTCAATGAGTATTTGTTAGAATTGTAAGGTGATAACTTTATTTTTTAAAGGCTCAAGTCACGCCCGCTAGGAGTTAAAGGTGCACAATCAAAAGAGCTGTACTGGAGGGAATGAGTTGGGAACTATGTGGATACCCTGTGGCCTGCAATGAGCTACAACTGGATACTTTATGAACTCTCTTGATGTAGTGGCTAGTCCAAAGGGTAAGGCAGAGAACTGATGATGTGATCCAGAAACAAATAACATTAAGAAACGCCTGAAGTCTAGATGAATATGGTTGTGATAATGAGCATCTTTTAAATCTAGTGTTACCAGGAAACATTAATGATGAAGAAGTGGCAACAGGTTGTGAAGCAACAGCATTTTGAACTTCGGTATTGTCACAAAAGGAGATACTGCCAGCCCAGCTAGCTGGAATTTTGTAAATAATTATATGTCACTTTTGATTGTCAATATGCTTCAAGTAAGATGCCTGTGTTACATATGTATTAGAACTGTATGTCATATTGTACAGATGTGTGCTGAAGAGATATTCTGTAAAGTACTGAGCAGAAATGTATATACACTACTATAACTGTTTAGATGTATATATTTTAACAACAATGGAAACTGAAACACAAGAAGTTAACTTCAGAAGAATAGCTGAAAACTTAAATTACTTTATAATCACATAATAAAATGATGTTATCTTTCAGTTTCAGTCAACAGAAGACAGAATGCCAGTACTAGAGATGTTTTTTGTATTGTCTTTAAATGTGGAGGAATGTAAATTATTTTAGGACTTCCACCATATGCCAAAAGATCTGAGGTGTATGTATTTACTAAAAGATCTGAGTTCTATGTATTTTCACAGGGAGATGCTAAATGCTACCAGCTGCATCAGTGGGGGTTTTCACCTGGGATAGTCAGATGACAAGAAGTGATATCATGCTGCAAGCTATACCAGCAGTAATACTTGGGATAGTAATTTAAGAATTCTCTGAGAGAGAGATAGCATTTTGTATTTGTCTTTGACCTGACAACATCAGCTGGAAAACCCATTCACCACATCTGCCTTGCCTTGCTTTGTAAGTAAGTTAACTAGGGTACAGTAGTTTCTCTCAGATACAGCCAGGAATATAGTAAAGTATAGCTTAGATGTTTTCTTCATTTATTTCAGACAGTCCTGCAATGTTTTTAATATTTCCTGTGAGTCTGAACACTGATCTAACTGTGATTTTTTACTGAGTATTTTATTGTTCATTTATTATTTATTATTAAATATATTTAAATTGTTCATTGTGACTGATATAGGTGAGACATATTTAAGTTCTGAGAGTACTTGCATATTTATTTGGTGACACTGTGGCCCCCTCCTAATAGTCCTGTTGTTGGTCAAACTACCATTTGGATTAACAGTAACATTGCACAGTAAGATTGGACATCCTTTGCTAACGGTCTTAAAGGAGCTGATAAGGAGTGGCTGGTGGCAGTCAAAACTACCTTATAGTTTGGGCAAAAGGGAGCATATCTAGTTAACCTGTGCCAGCATTTCCCAGGTGTGTGTCTGTGTGTGTATAATTCAAATCTCAAAGAGTGCATGTGTCAGCTACTTGGGCAGGGACACAAAGCACTAGTTGGACAAAGAGGGTGCTGGAGGTCTTGGCTCGGCCACTCAGCTGAGATGTCAACTCTATAGCTGTACAAGTGGGGAGACTTATTGGGGATCTGAAAGAAAGAGGGAGAAACCAGCCCCAGGCTGACTGTGATCTCTGTATGCTCTTAAGGGAAATTGCACTTTACTGTGTGTGTACTTGTCATCCTCCTAATGTACGTCCCCCACTGGTGCTATTGGTGAGGATTGAGGCTCCTTGATTACTGAGCCAGTGGTGGGGCATCACATTATATCTGTGGGCAGTGGTGTGATATCCACATCACATATATTGGTTGGCACTGGTGGGTTAGCTGCATATTAGGATTTAGAGGTGTGGATATTGAATTCCTATAACTTGTAAACAGTGGTCACAGAAGTTGTTTCAACTCTCATTCAGCCACACAGTGAACATTCAGAGTTTCACATCACAATAGTTTTATTATTATTTTTTTTTTGTTATCTTAGTTAGTCAGGGAGAGCAGGCAAGGATTTTAGCAGAGGAGCAAGGCAACCTGTCAAGGAGCCAGTTGGCTGAGATGTGCCATGCTAAAGGACTGGTGCATGCCAACCTGTCTAAAGCAGAGATGATTGCAGCTTTGGGCACAGCTGCATCACGGACCAGCAATCCGGAGGACAATCAGACTATCCTTGGTGAGGTACAACTCTCAGAAAATGGACAGTTCAACCTTTTCACAGAGGACTTAAAAATCCATCTGGAGTTAAAGAGACTTGAACTGGAGACCAAACACTAGGAAATAGAATCAGCAGATAGAGTGCAGTAGGAGAAACAAATGGAATTAGAAGCAGCAGAGACACTGAGATGTCTGGAAGCTGAAGAGAATGAGAGGCAGAGGCAACATGAAAAGGAGATACTGTCTCTTTGCAAGGGTCATGGAGGTAATGGGGAAGGGAGTAACCGAACCCTGGAAACAACAAAGGTCAGTAAATGTTTTCCACAATTTACAGAGGCTGATAATTTTAATATTTTTAGTCACATGTTTGAAAGGGTATGTAAACAATATGATGTTGACCAAGGGCTGTGGGTACGGTACCTGACCCCCTAACCCCAAGGCAAAGCTCTAACTGCTATTTACAAAGTGTCTGATACTGATTGCTTAAATTATAATACTGTCAAAAATTGTCTGTTACAATGTTTTAAGTTAACACCTGAAGCTTATAGAAAAAAGTTTTGTGAGCATAGATGCAAGGCAAATGAAAGTGTGTGTGAATATACTGCTGAGTTAAGCACTTATTTTCATAGATGGGTAAGTGGGTCTCAGGTCACCAATTTTGAAGGGCTGGCAGAGTTTTTGTTGAGGGAACAAGCTTATAGCACTTTGCTTGAGGGCATGAGGATCTGGTTGACAGATAGGGAATGCAGGGCCGGAGAGGAGTTGGGGAAAAAGAGAGACCTATACCTAGCAATCAGGGCATCACTGCATAAGAAAGGGATACCCAGTGCTGCTCATGGATCTAAGGGAACCCATAGTGGGCAGCCTAAACCACCCCAACAGAGTCTGCCAGTAGCAGGGAAGGCCACTAGTCCAGGTACACATCCAGGACCAAGATTTAAATGTTTTAAATGCAACCAGTGAGGCCATGTGGCATATAGATGTCCATGGAGGCAAGGTGGGGAACAAAAGGTGGGAGAGCCAGTAAGTGGGAATGTAAGAATGCCAGTACTGAGTTGTCTGGAGACAACAAGGGTGCCAAACTACCACAAGAGGTTATATCCTATCTTAGTAGATGGGAAAGAGGTCATTGCTAAGAGAGACACAGCCTCTGATGTAACCATTGTGAAGCCTGCAATGGTCAAAGAGGAGCACTACTTGCTTGGGCAGTCTACTCCAGTCAGAGTTTTAGAAGGGACCCCATTCCAAATACTTTTGGCTAGGGTTCGCCTTGACTGGAAGGGTGGAAAAGGAAGCAAGCAAGTAGGTGCATCTGAGGATATCCCTGAAGATATCCCGATAGCAAATGATTTTGATAATACAGTACATTATATCCGTGCAGTTACATGCAGTGAGGATTGGATACAAGCATGTGGGTATGGTAGGCTGGGGGGGCCCAGACAGACTACAAAACTGAAGCCAGGAATGGTGTGGCAGTTACTTCAGAGAGGTAGCTACCCTATAGCAGTGAGACAGAAGGTGAGCCACAGCTGCTTGCGGGTACTGATGTTTCCTTGGAGAGATTGACTGCAAGGGCAGAGGAGAATAGTAGTACCCAGGCTGACAGTGAGGCACCGCTGTCAAAGAATACCAGACTTCCTGTGGAAGGGGAGCAGGGAAGGATTACAAGGAGAGAGATGAGACAGGCTCAGCTCTCAGACCCTACATTACAAGGCCTCAGGGAAGTAGCGAGTGAGGCACCTGATTGCCAAGGAAAAGGGGAATCTGTATACTGGGACAAAGGATTACTGTATAGAGAATGGACCACTGAGGGAGGGCTAGAGGGTGAGAGAATACAGCAGTTGCTAAGGCCCAGAGCCTACAGTCTGGTAATTCTAGCCATAAGCCATGATACTCCTTTTGCAGGTTATATGGGCATAAAGCATACCAAGAGACGTATTATGGAGAACTTTTATTGGCCTGAGATTTCCAGAGATGTAACAGAGTGCTGCTGGACCTGTGAGCAGTGCCAAAAGGTAGGCAAGGCAGGAAACCAGGTGAAAGCTCCTTTGATGCCTTTGCCTGTGATTGAGGTGCCATTTCAGAGGGTAGCTATGGATATTGTGGGGCCTCTGAGTACACCAAGTTCTACAGGGAAAAATGATATCCTAGTGTTAGTAGGTTATGCTACCAGATACCCTGAAGCGGTGGCTCTATACCCACTGAGGCAGAAAAGGTGGAAAACATATTGTTAGAGATTTTCAGCAGGGTAGGTTCCCAAAAGAAATACTAACTGACAGATGTTTCAATTTCATGTCAGACCTGCTGGCTTGTCTGTGGAAGTACTGTGGAGGGAAGCACCTAAAGACCACCCCCAACCAGCCCTAGACTAATGGCCTTCCTGAGAGGCTAAACTCTACAATCAAGGCCATGTTATGGGCATTTGCAGGCCCATTTAAGAGGGAGTGGGACAAATATTTGCCCCATCTACTGTTTGCTTACAGAGAAGTGCCCCAGGAATCCATAGATTTTTCACCATTTGAATTGCTGTATGGGCAAAGGATGAGGGGACCTCTGGTTTTGATTCATGATGAGTTGGAGGGTTTGTGTAAATCCCACAAGGAGTCTATTGCAGCATATGTCCTAAACCTCAGGACAGGGGTCAGGGAACTCAAGAGCTTGGCCCAGGAGAACCTGGCAGAAGCCCAGCAGCAGAAAAAGGTTTGGTACAATCAGAATGCTCGAGCTGGAGAGTATGCTGTAGGGCAGCAGGTTATGATTCTCATTCCTGACAGACACACCATGCTGCAGGCAGCTTGGAAGGGACCCTTCAAGGTGTTAAGGAAGGTCAGTGATGTTATTTACATGGTAGAACTGCAAGGCAGGAGTCAGGGGCATAAATTGTACCATGTTAACATGATGAAATCTTACCATGATAGAGAGGTCCTTGTGCTAAGTATTTGCAGTGGATGGCAGGAGGAGTCTGAGAGGGATCTGGTGACTGATCTCCTCAGTGAGGCTCGGACTGACACCTCAGTAAAAGGAGTAGAAATGTCCCAGCAGCTATCCCCTATCCAGGTTCAAGAAATCCAAGCAGTGTCACAGGACTTTGAGGACATGTTCACTGGAAAAGCAGGGTTTTCCCACCTTGTGCAGCACAACATGGATACAAGATCTCAAAGGCCTATTAAGCAGGTCATTATAGGGTGTCTGATAGAGTCAAACACACTAGAGGGAGGAGATACAGGAAATGTTGGAAGTAGGGGTAATCCAAGAGTCCAACAGTCCCTGGGCCTCTTCAGTAATGCTGGTACTAATGAAGGATGGCAGCACCAGGTTCGGTGTGGACTACAGGAAATTAAATAGTCACACAGAGTCAGATGCTTACCTCATGCCTAGAACAGGTGAAGCCCTAGAGCAGCTGGTTGGGGATACGTATCTTACCACTAATGATCTTACCAAGGGTTACTGGCAGGTGACTTTATCTCCAGTGCTACATAGAGGTCAGCCTTTGTGACTCCTTTCGGCTTTATTTGAGTTCATGAAGATGCCCTTTGGGATGAAAAATGCCCCAGTGACTTTCCAGAGGCTGGTAGATCGTATCCTTGCCAGAGCAGGAGATTTCATCCTTCTTTACCTGTATGATATTGTCATCTACAGCCATTCCTAGCAAGTGCACCTTCAGCATGTCAGAGAGGTGCTGGGCAGACTACAGAGGGCAGGGTTGACTATTAAACCCAGTAAATGTCAGGTGGGTATGGCAGATGTTCCTACCTGGGACATAGAGTGGGGAGTGGTAAGATCAGGCCAGAACCTGCCAAAGTGGCAGACATTCAGGCATGGCCTGCCCCTGTTAACAAAAAGCAGGTGAGGGCATTCTTAGGGACAGCATGCTACTACAGAAAGTTTGTCCCCAATTATAGTACAATAGCTGCTCCCCTCATAAACCTGACAAGGAAAACAAGCCAGATAAGGTAGTGTGGACCCCAGCATGTGAACAGGCATTCCAGAAGCTTAAAGGAGCTTTAGGAGGACCCCCTGTGTTAGCCAGCCCAGATTACAGCAGGTAGATGCTTCAAACCATGGGGGTGGGGACTGTACTCAGCTTAGTTTCCCCAGAGGGACAAGAGAACCCAGTGGTATATCGCAGCTGTAGGCTCCAACCCAGGGAGGAATGCTATGCAGCTGTAGAAAAGGAATGACTAGCCCTAGAGTAGGCACTGCAGAACCTTCAGCCTTATCTGTATGGAAGGAAATTCACTGTAGTTACTGACCACAATTCCTTAACATGGCTACATCGAGCCAGCCAGCAAAATGCCAAATTACTAAGGTGGAGCCTAGGGTTGCAGGCATATGATATGACAGAGCAATACCACAGTAGGGTTACCAAAGCCAATGCAGATGGGGTCTCAGTATAGGGAATGGGTTAATGTATTCCTAGATAGGCTCAACCCTCTCAAGCAACATTTCTCAAGTGTCACTTGAAAAACTAGCTTGAGTCTTTGGGGGGGGGGGTGACATGAAAGGAGATACTGCCAGATCAGCTAGCTGGAATTTTGTAAATAATTAAATGTCCTTTGTGAATGCTAACATGATTCATGTAAGATACTTGTGTTATAGATGTATTAGAACTGTATGTCATATTGTACAGAAGTGTGCTGAAGAGATATTTTGTAAAGTACTGAGCAGAAATGTATATACACTATTTTAACTCTTTAGATGTTTATATTTTAACAACAATGGAAACTGAAACACAAGAAGTTAAATTCAGAAGACTAGGTGAAAACTTAATTTACTTTATAACCACGTAATAAAAGAGTGTTATCTTTCAGTTTCAGTCAACAGGAGACGGAATGTCTGTACTACAGAAGTTTTTTTGTATTGTCTTTAAATGTGGAGGAATGCAAATTATTTTACAACTTCCACCATTTACTAAAAGATCTGAGTTCTATGTATTTTCACAGGGAGATGCTAAATGCTACCAGTTGCATCAGTGTGGGTTTTCACCTGGGATAGTCTGATGACAAGAAGTGATGTCATAAAAACAAATACCGAAACCGGAGCAGTTAACCGTTTATAGCAATTCAAACAACTTTCAATTCGAACAACTAAGCGCTTTCGCCAAATAGTCCAAAGGCATCTTCAGAGTTGTTCAAACATTCTCCCCAAACAAGTTAAATACTACTGAATATTGTTACAATGCCCAAGCACCTACCCACCCCTTTTGGCAGTCAAACTTTTAAAAAGACAGTACCTTTTTTAAAAACCTATTAATCTTAGAATTACACACAAATTTGAACATTACATTCAAAATAATTTCTATTCTTAAATTTCACTAAACAAAATACAAAATCTATTTAAAATTATTTTAAAAGTGCATTATACAAACTTTATAAATATTGAAAAATAGACATGTCAAGCAATTTGGTTATGTCTAATTTTCAAAAATGGCTTGATAGAAATAAAATCGTTCAAGCCAGGTTCCATGGAAGCATTTAACTTCATTTTCCAGAGGGATTCTTTACTTTCCGATAACAAATTAATATCACCTCCATATTCATTCTTAAAAACTCTATCAATCACAAAAAACACAAACCTTTTAAAATTGATACATCTTTCCGAATGTGTAAAAAGAGCACTATGTACATCTTTATTCCTTATAGCCCTTACATGTTCACCTATCCTGCCCCTCAGCCTCCAGATGGATTTACCCACATAGAAGCCTGGACAGGATAGGCAAGTAGCCACATATACCACATGTGTCGTTTTGCAATTAACCCTACCAGGGCATGAAATAGAAATGTCACTACCTTGAATGAAAACATAAGGTCCATCATTTATGTATCTGCAAAAT
Source organism: Protopterus annectens (assembly GCF_019279795.1). Lineage (NCBI taxonomy): Eukaryota > Metazoa > Chordata > Ceratodontiformes > Protopteridae > Protopterus > Protopterus annectens. Next base: position 199,183,474 of record NC_056729.1, on the reverse strand, counting down.
TTGCAGTTCTCACATTTTGACATATTAGATTTATATGTTAGTTTATTTACTTTAGCCTCTAATATATTTTTTATATTTCTCTCCCTCCTAAAAATTATTTGGGACTTTTTTCAAAGAATTGTTAACGTATCCCGGTGGAAACATAGTTCCCAGCATTGGTTTATAATGTTAACAATCTTGGAACTACTATCATTATATTTCAAGACCATGGCACTAGTCATGTTACTCTCTTGCAACAAATGTTTGTTTTTATCCTTAGACTGCCAATCAAACAATAAAATAGGTGCAAATGTGTGTTCCCTTTTCTTAATAACTTCTTTTTTAATATTCAATAATAATTTTAAAGGGTGACCCTTCTCCAGGAACATACCTATAAGTTATAAATTTCTGTATGGAAGACTTCATCACTACTAATTATTCTTGAAAGTTGTACCATCTGTCCTTTAACTACACTACGTTTTTGATGGTGTGGATGATTACTGTCAAAATCTAACAAAGTATTTGAGTATGAAGCCTTCCTATATATTGTACTTTCTAAATTATCCACCTTCTTCAATAAACTAATATCTCGGTAGTTAGTACAGTCTTTATTCCAGGTACTAGTAAACTTCAAGAAGTCAGTAGTTCCGTTCAGATATTTCACAAATTGATCAGCTTCATTTTCATCCCCTTTCCACAAAATTAATATATCATCAAGCAATCTGCTATAGGACAAAATTCTCTCGTTATATTCTGTTTTTAAATTAAATTCATTTTCCCATTCAAGTAACACTAAGTTTGCAAAAATGGGGGCACATCTTGCCCCCATTGCCACTCCGGAAATTTGATGAAAAATTTCATCTTCAAACATGAGAAAATTATTTTTTAAAACTATCCCTATAAAATCAACTAATACTCGGACTAAAGCCATGTCAGAAACCCCCAAATTGATAATACTATTTTGAAACATTTCAATACCTCTATCATGTGGAATTACAGAAAATAAATTGACTACGTCAATTGTCAAAAAACTATATTTAAATTCATTGATATTTCTAAATTTTGACAATCTGCTCAAACAGTGCCAAGGTTCCTTAATTATATGGTCAACCAACTTTATTCAACAAATGCTTTAACTTATTATCAATCCAAGCTGATATGGGTTCAGTTTTAGATCCCCTTGCAGAAACAATTTGCCTAAAAGATGGATCCACAATAGATTTTTTTTGTTTTGGGGAAACCAAAAATCATTGGCAGAACGCACTTTTCCACTGTTAGAAATTCTTTTTCTTTTTCATTGATTTGTCCTTCAAGAAACATCTGTGATAAAATTATGTCTACCCAAGAATATGCCCTATTCAATTCATGCCTTGATGCTCTTGCATAAGTTACTTCATCATTTAGTATTTTCCCCATTCTTATAATCGATACAAGGCATAATGACAATGCCCCTCCCTTATTGGGGGTCATTATTCTTAGATTCTTATTTTTAGCTAAAGACCATAATAAATTATTTTCATTCTTTGTCATATTATATGTTGTTGTATTTTTAGTTTTATCTTGTTTTTTTTTTGCCACCATTGATAGCCAATGTACGAATCTGTTTTTTGCACATTCTTTCAAACATATCTATTTCAACATTACTTGGGGGTAGAAATGTACTTTTACGAGTCAGGGCTTTGTTCTCCGTCCATTGCATGTTTTGATCTTTAAAAAAAATCTTTAGATCCATTTGCCTAGTATACATTTTTAAGTTAGCTAAAGTTCTAGCAACATTCATATGTGAACTCGGAAAAAATGACAAACCCTTCTTTAACAACGTGAAATATTCTTCACTTAAATCCAAATTAGAATAATTATAAATGGTAAAACCATTCTGTTTTATCATCTGACAAACTAACCCCCCTTCTTCTAACCATGCTTCACTATTAATATTATTTAACCATACATCAGGATATATATTTATTTCCACCACTTGGACTGTTTGTTGTTCCAAGACCTCCCTTGGGAGTAATAACCACTCTGCTTCCACCCCTCTACTGGGTTCTGCAAATTTCGATTTGCCTGATTCCTCAGGCGTTCGGACCTCCGGGTCTCCCCTGGTAAAAAAACCTCCGGTTCTTCATCCATGTTCCCTCTATTAGTATCCATGTTATAATGCTCCCTATTGTTATCAATATCACCCCTAGGTATATTACTAGAGTTTATTCCATCCACCACAGTTGGGCCTTTTTTAATAGCATCTGGATACGCTTTATTGTTTTTGTACTGTTCAGTATCACGTGCAATCTTACGCTGCTTAATAGTAACATTTTTACTTACAAATTTATCAACATCATGTAACACTTTTTTGTATTTGTCATTATATGGTATAAATAAAGCATCATTCACAATACTGTTATTCAGTTTTGAAATTTCATCCTGCAACTCTTTAAGTTTAATGTCATTGTTTTTTACTATAATGTCCATAATTTCAAAACCTGCTTTATCCAAAACAGCAATTAACTCACGATAAGCTGAAGTCCCACTATATATTCCCATAGGGAGTTTCCAAAGTCGCAAACCTTTGGGCACTTGTTTTAAGTCCAAAGATTTTTTCAAAAATGAATTGTCCAACTGTAATGATCTATATTTATAATACAGTTTCTCAAAAGAAGATAATTGCTGGTTCCATGTTGGTGTTTCTAAAGATCCATCAGTCATTCGCCCCAAATTGTATTCCAGCACTCCGAACCATGTAGCAAAATCTGGCCTACTTGCCCTTCCGTTGCCTTGTACTCTAGCATTCACAACAGGTACGTTATCCAAATTAATAGGTGAATGCATCGTAAAGAGCTCTGCTTGTGTATCCGACACCACAGGTTCACTGAGGGCCATTACATGAACCCTGTCATTAGCAAGCATTGTAGTCAATTTTTTAAGTGAGTCTAGAACCTCTGTCAACAAATCTTCCTTTACAGTTTTCATACAATTCGTGTTTATAAACAACACTCAGATTCGTGTATCAATCAAAAAGTCTGGAATGTACCCTTCTCAGTGACTGCTATAAATCAAAATTAACTTTATGGTAGGTGCAGATACAACCGAAGAGTTCCACAAAGATAATTCCACGAAAAAAAAAATATATATATATATATATATATATATATATATATATATATATATATATATATAAACTGGTTCAACAGCAATCCAATGGTAAATTACAACTAGCACGGTTTAAAAACAAACCAAAAATAACCAGAAGTCATCTGACTCCAAACAGTTAGAAAAAAACAAAAACAAATAACGAAACAGGAACAGTTAACAGTTTATTGCAATTCGAACAACTTTCAATTCGAACAACTAAGCGTTTTCGCCAAATAGTCCAAAGGCATCTTCAGAGTTGTTCAAACATTCTCCCCAAACAAGTTAAATACTACTGAATATTGTTACAATGCCGAAGCACCTACCCACCCTTTTTGGCGCTCAAACTTTTAAAAAGACAGCACCTTTTTCAAAAAGCTATTAATCTTAGAATTACACACAAATTTGAACACTATATTCAAAATATGTTCTGTTCTTAAATTTCACTAAACAAAATATAAAATCTATTTAAAATTATTTTAAAAGTGCATTATACAAACTTTATAAATATTGAAAAATAGACATGTCAAGCAATTTGGTTATGTCTAATTTTCAAAAAATGGCTTGATAGAAATAAAATCGTTCAAGCCAGGTTCCATGGAAGCATTTAACTTCAGTTGCCAGAGGGATTCTTTACTTTCCAATAACAAATCAATATCACCTCCATATTCATTCTTAAAAACTCTATCGATTACAAAAAACACAAACTTTTTAAAATTGATACATATTTCCAAATGTGTAAAAAGAGCATTATGTACATCTTTATTCCTTATAGCCCTTACATGTTCACCTATCCTGTTCCTCAGCCTCCAGATGGTTTTACCCACATAGAAGCCTGGACAGGATAGGCAAGTAGCTACATATACCACATGTGTCATGTTGCAATTAACCCTACCAGGGCATGAAATAGAAATGTCACTACCTTGAATGAAAACATAAGGTCCATCATTTATGTATCTGCAAAATTTGCAATTCTCACATTTCGACATATTAGATTTATATGTTAGTTTATTTACTTTAGCCTCAAATATATTTTTTATATTTCTCCCCCTACTAAAAAACTATTTGGGGCTTTTTTCCGAGAATTGTTAACATATCCCAGTGGAAACATAGTTCCCAGCATTGGTTTATAATGTTAACAATCTTGGAACTACTATCTTTATATTCCAAGACCATGACACTAGTCATGTTACTCTCTTGCAACAAATGTTTGTTTTTATCCTTAGACTGCCAATCAAACAATAAAATAGGTGCAAATGTTTGTTCCCTTTTCTTAATAACTTCTTTTTTAATATTCAGTAATAACTTTAAAGGGTAACCCCTCTCCAGGAACATACCTATAAGTTTATAAATTTCTGTATGGAAGACTTCATCACTACTAATTATTCTTGAAAGTCGTACCATCTGTCTTTTAACTACACTACGTTTTTGATGGTGTGGATGATTACTGTCAAAATCTAACAAAGTATTTGAGTATGAAGCCTTCCTATATATTGTACTTTCTAAATTATACACCTTATTCGATAAACTAATATCTAGGTAGTTAGTACAGTCTTTATTCCAGGTACTAGTAAACTTCAAGAAGTCCGTAGTTCCATTCAGATATTTCACAAATTGATCAGCTTCATTTTCATCCCCTTTCCACAAAATTAATATATCATCACGCAATCTGCTATAGGACAAAATTTTCTCATTATATTCTGTTTTTAAAATAAATTCATTTTCCCTGTCAAGTAACACTAAGTTTGCAAAAATGGGGGCACATCTTGCCCCATTGCCACTCTGGAAATTTGATGAAAAATTTCACCTTCAAACATGAGAAAATTATTTTTTAAAACTATCCCTATAAAATCAACTAATACTAGGACTAAAGCCATGTCAGAAACCCCCAAATTGATAATACTATTTTGAAACCTTTCAATACCTCTATCATGTGGAATTACAGAAATCGTCAATTGTCAAAAAGCTATATTTAAATTAATTGATATTTATAAATTTTGACAATTTACTCAAACAGTGCCAAGAGTTCTTATTTATATGGTCAACTTTATTCAACAAATGCTTTAACTTATTATCAATCCAAGCTGATATGGGTTCAGTTTTAGATCCCCTTGCAGAAACAATCGGTCTAAAAGATGGATCTGCAATAGATTTATTTGTTTCGGGGGAACCAAAAATCATTGGCAGAATGCACTTTTCAACTGTTAGAAATTATTTTTCTTTTTCATTGATTTGTCCTTCAAGAAACATCTGCGATAAAATTATGTCTACCCAAGAATATGCCCTATTCAATTCATGCCTTGATGCTCTTGCATAAGTTAATTCATCATTTAGTATTTTCTCCATTCTTATAACATAATCGATATAAGGCATAATAACAATGCCCCCTCCCTTATCCGGGGTCATTATTCTTAGATTCTTATTTTTAGCTAAAGACCCTAATAAATTATTTTCATTCTTTGTCATATTATATGTTGTTGAATTTTTAGTTTTATCTTGATTATTTTGACACTATTGATAGCCAATGTACAAATCTATTTTTCGCACATTCTTTTAAACATATCTATTTCAACATTACTTGGGGGTACAAACATACTTTTATGAGTCAGGGCTTTGTTCTCTGTCCATTGCACATTTCGATCTTTAAAAAAATCTTTAGATTCATTTGCCTAGTATACATTTTTAAGTTAATTAAAGTTCTAGCAACATTCATATGTGAACTCAGAACAAATGACATACCCTTCTTTAACAACGTGAAATATTCTTCACTTAAATCCAAATTAGAATAATTATAAATGGTAAAACCATTCTGTTTTATTATCTGACAAACTAACCCCCCTTCTTCTAACCATGCTTCACTATTAATATTATTTAACCATACATCAGGATATATATTTATTTCCACCTCTTGGACTGTTTGTTGTTCCAAGACCTCCCTTGGGAGTAATAACCACTCTGCTTCCACCCCTCTACTGGGTTCTGCAAATTTCAATTTGCCTGATGCCTCAGGCGTTCGGACCTCCGGGGCTCCCCTGGTAAAAAAAACTCCGGTTCTTCATCCATGTTCCCTCTATTAGTATCCATGTTATAATGCCCCCTATTGTTATCAATATCACCCCTAGGCATATTTCTAGAGTTTATTCCATCCACCACAGTTGGGCCTTTTTTAATAGCATCTGGATATGCTTTATTGTTTTCGTACTGTTCAGTATCACGTGCAATCTTACGCTGCTTAATAGTAACATTTTTACTTACAAATTTATCAACATCATGCAACACTTTTTTGTATTTGTCATTATATGGTGTAAATAAAGCATCATTCACAATACTGTTATTCAGTTTTGAAATTTCATCCTGCAACTCTTTAAGTTTAATGTCATTGTTTTTTACTATAATGTCCATAATTTCAAAACCTGCTTTATCCAAAACAGCAATTAACTCACGATAAGCTGAAGTCCCACTATATATTCCCACAGGGAGTTTCCAAAGCCGCAAACCTTTGGGCACTTGTTTTAAGTCCAAAGATTTTTTCAAAAATGAATTGTCCAACTGTAACGATCTATATATGTAACACAGTTTCTCAAAGGAAGATAATTGCTGGTTTCATGTTGGCATTTCTAAAGATCCATCAGTCATTTGCCCTAAATCATATTCCAGCACTCCGAACCATGTAGTAAAATCTCCTCTACTTGCCCTTCCATTGCCTTGTTCTCTAGCATTCACAACAGGTACGTTATCCAAATTAATAGGTGAATGCATCATAAAGAGCTCAGCTTGTCTATTTGACATGACAGGTTCACTGAGGGCCGTTACATGAACCCTGTCGTTAGCAAGCATTGTAGTCAATTTGTTAATTGAGTCTAGAACCCGAGTCAACAAATCTTCCATTACAGTTTTCTTACAATCCATGTTTATAAACAACACTCGGATTCATGTATCAATCAAAAAGTCCAGAATTTACCCTTCTCAGTGACTGCTATAAATCAGAGTTAACTTTATGGTAGGTGCAGATACAACCGAATAGTTCCACAAAGATAATTCCACGAAAAGGATATATATAAACTGGTTCAACAGCAATCCAATGGTAAAATACAACTGACACAGTTTAAAAACAAACCAAAAATAACCAGTAGTCATCTGACTCCAAACAGTTAGAAAAAAATAAAAACAAATACCGAAACCGGAGCAGTTAACCGTTTATTGCAATTCAAACAACTAAGTGCTTTGCCAAATAGTCCAAAGGCATCTTCAGAGTTTTTCAAGCATTCTCCCCAAACAAGTTAAATACTACTGAATATTGTTATAATGCCCAAGCACCTACCCACCCTTTTTGGCGCTCAAACTTTTAAAAAGGCGGTACCTTTTTCAAAAAACTATTAATCTTTGAATTACATAATAATGATAATACTATTTTGAAACATTTCAATACCTCTATCATGTGGAATTACAGAAAATAAATTGACTATTCAATTGTCAAAAAACTATATTTAAATTCATTGATATTTCTAAATGTTGACAATCTACTCAAACAATGCCAAGAATCCTTAATTATATGGTCAACTTTATTCAACAAATGCTTTAACTTATTATCAATCCAAGCTGATATGGGTTCAGTTGATATACACCTATTTTATTGTTTGATTGGCAGTCTAAGGATAAAAATAAACATTTTTGGCAAGAGAGTAACATGACTAGTGCCATGGTCTTGGAATATAATGATAGTAGTTCCAATATTGTTAACATTATAAACCAATGCTGGGAACTATGTTTCCACCGGGATATGTTAACAATTCTTGGAAAAAAGCCCCAAATAGTTTTTAGTAGGGGGAGAAATATAAAAAAATATATTAGAGGCTAAAGTAAATAAACTAACATATAAATCTAATATGTCGAAATGTGAGAATTGCAAATTTTGCAGATACATAAATGATGGACCTTATGTTTTCATTCAAAGTAGTGACATTTCTATTTCATGCCCTGGTAGGGTTAATTGCAACACGACACATGTGGTATATGTAGCTACTTGCCTATCCTGTCCAGGTTTCTATGTGGGTAAAACCATCCAGAGGCTGAGGGACAGGATAGGTGAACATGTAAGGGCTATAAGGAATAAAGATGTACATAATGCTCTTTTTACACATTCGGAAAGATGTATCAATTTTAAAAAGTTTGTGTTTTTTGAGATTGATAGAGTTTTTAAGAATGAATATGGAGATGATATTGATTTGTTACTGGAAAGTAAAGAATCCCTCTGGCAACTGAGGTTAAACGCTTCCATGGAACCTGGCTTGAACGATTTTATTTCTATCAAGCCATTTTTGAAAATTAGACATAACCAAATTGCTTGACATGTCTATTTTTCATTATTTATAAAGTTTGTATAATGCACTTTTAAAATAATTTTAAATAGATTTTGTATTTTGTTTAGTGAAATTTAAGAATAAATAGTATTTTGAACATAATATTCAAATTTGTGTGTAATTCTAAGATTAATAGGTTTTTGAAAAAGGTACTGTCTTTTTAAAAGTTTGAGTCCCAAAATGGGTGGTTAGGTGCTTGGGCATTGTAACAATATTCAGTAGTATTTAACTTGTTTGGGGAGAATGTTTGAACAACTCAGAAGATGCCTTTGGTCTATTTCGCGAAAGCTCTTATTTATTCAAATTGAAAGTTGTTTGAATAGCAATAAATGGTTAACTGCTCCGATTTCAGTATTTGTTTTTATTTTTTTCTAACTGTTTGAAGTCAGATGACTACTGGTTATTTTTGGTTTGTTTTTAAACCGTGCCGGTTGTAATTTACTGTTGGATTGCTGTTGAACCAGTTTATATATATCTTTTTCGTGAAATTATCTTTGTGGAACTATTCAGTTGTATCTGCACCTACCATAAAGGTAACTCTGATTTATAGCAGTCACTGAGAAGGGTAAATTCTGGACTTTTTGACTGATACACAAATCCGAGTGTTGTTTATAAACACGGATTGTAAGAAAACTGTAATGGAAGATTTGTTGACTCAAGTTCTAGACTAAATTAACAAATTGACTACAATGCTTGGTAATGACAGGGTTCATGTAACGGCACTCATTGAACCTGTGGTGTCAGATACACAAGCAGAGCTCCTTACGATGCATTCACCTATTAATTTGGATAACGTACCTGTTGTGAATGCTAGAGAACAAGGCAACGGAAGGGCAGTAGAGGAGATTTTACTACATGGTTCGGAGTGCCGGAATATGATTTGGGGCGGATGCCTGATGGATCTTTAGAAACACCAACATGGAACCAGCAATTATCTTCTTTTGAGAAACTGTGTTACAAATTTAGATCATTACAGTTGGACAATTCATTTTTGAAAAAAATCTTTGGACTTAAAACAAGTGCCCAAAGGTTTGCGACTTTAGAAACTCCCTATGGGAATATATAGTGGGACTTCAGCTTATCGTGAGTTAATTGCTGTTTTGAATAAAGCAGGTTTTGAAATTATGGACATTATAGTAAAAAACAATGACATTAAACTGGAAGAGTTGCAGGATGAAATTTCAAAACTGAATAACAGTATTGTGAATGATGCTTTATTTCCACCATATAATGACAGATACAAAAAAGTGTTGCATGAATTTGATAAATTTGTAAGTAAAAATGTTACTATTAAGCAGCGTAAGATTGTACGTGATACTGAACAGTACAAAAACAATAAAGTGTATGCAGATGCTATTAAAAAAGACCCAACTGTGGGGATGGAACAAACTCTAGGAATATGCCTAGGGGAGATATTGATAACAATAGGGGGCATTATAACATGGATACTAATAGAGGGAACATGGATGAAGAACTGGAGGTATTTTTACCTGGGGAGCCCTGGAGGTCCGAACACCTGAGGAATCAAGTAAATCGAAATTTGCAGAACCCAGTAGAGGGGTGGAAGCAGAGTGGTTATTACTCCCAAGGGAGGTCTTGGAACAACAAACAGTCTAAAATGTAGAAATAAATATATATCCTGATGTATGGTTAAATAATATTATTAGTGAAGCATGGTTAGAAGAAGGGGGGTTAGTTTGTCAGATGATAAAACAGAATGGTTTTACCATTTATAATTATTCTGATTTGGATTTAAGTGAAGAATATTTCACGTTGTTAAAGAAGGGTATGTCATTTGTTCTGAGTTCACATATGAATGTTGCTAGAACTTTAGTTAACTTAAAAATGTATACTAGGCAAATTAATCTAAAGATGTTTTTTAAATATAGAAATGTGCAATGGACAGAGAACAAAACTCTGACTCGTAAAAGTACGTTTGTACCCCCATGTAATGTTGAAATAGATATGTTTGAAAGAATGTGCGAAAAACAGATTTGTACATTGGCTATCAATAGTGGCAAAAATAATCAAGATTAAACTAAAAATACAACAACATATAATATGACAAAGAATGAAAATAATTTATTATGGTCTTTAGCTAAAAATAACAATTTAAGAATAATGACCCCCGATAAGGGAGGGGGCATTGTTATTATGCCTTATATCGATTATGTTATAAGAATGAAGAAAATACTAAATGATGAATTAACTTATGCAAGAGCATCAAGGCATGAAGTGAACAGGGCATATTCTTGCATAGACATAATTTTATCACAGATGTTTCTTGAAGGACAAATCAATGAAAAAGAAAAAGAATCTCTAACAGTGGAAAAGTGGGTTCTGCCAACGATTTTTGGTATCCCAAAAACAAATACATCTATTGCGGATCCATCTTTTAGGCCGATTGTTTCTGCTAGGGGATCTAAAACTGAACCCATATCAGCTTGGATTAATAATAAGTTAAAGCATTTGTTGAATAAAGTTAACCATATAATTAAGGATTATTGGCACTGTTTGAGTAGATTGTCAAAATTTAGAAATATCAATGAATTTAAATATAGTTTTTTGACAATTGATGTAGTCTATTTTCTGTAATTCCACATGATAGAGGTATTGAAATGTTTCAAAATAGTATTATCAATTTGGGGGTTTCTGACATGGCTTTAGTCCGAGTATTAGTTGATTTTATAGGGATAGTTTTAAAAAATAATTTTCTCATGTTTGAAGGTGAAAATTTTCATCAAATTTCCGGAGTGGTGATGGGGGTAAGATGTGTCCCCATTTTTGCAAACTTAGTGTTACTTGACTGGGAAAATGAATTTATTTTAAAAACAGAATAGAATGAGAGAATTTTGTCCTATAGCAGATTCATTGACGATATATTAATTTTGTCGAAACGGGATGAAAATAAAGCTGATCAATTTTTGAAATATCTGAACGGAACTACTTACTTCTTGAAGTTTACTAGTACCTGGAAAAAAGACTGTACTAACTACCTAGATATTAGTTTATCGAATAAGGTGGATAATTTAGAAAGTACAATATATAGGAAGGCTTCATACTCAAATACGTTGTTAGATTTTGACAGTAATCATCCACACCATCAAAAACGTAGTGTAGTTAAAGGACAGATGGTACGACTTTCAGGAATAATTAGTAGTGATGAAGTCTTCCATACAGAAATTTATAAACTTATAGGTATGTTCCTGGAGAGGGGTTACCCATTAAAATTATTAATGAATATTAAAAAAGAAGTTATTAAGAAAAGGGAACAAACATTTGCACCTATTTTATTGTTTGATTGGCAGTCTAAGGATAAAAACAAACATTTGTTGCAAGAGAGTAACATGACTAGTGCCATGGTCTTTGAATATAATGATAGTAGTTCCAAGACTGTTAACATTATAAACCAATGCTGGGAACTATGTTTCCATCGGGAAATGTTAACAATTCTTGGAAAAAAGCCCCAAATAGTAGGGGGAGAAATATAAAAAATATATTAGAGGCTAAAGTAAATAAACTAACATATAAATCTAATATGTCGAAATGTGAGAATTGCAAATTTTGCAGATACATAAATGATGGACCTTATGTTTTCATTCAAAGTAGTGACATTTCTATTTCATGCCCTGGTAGGGTTAATCGCAACATGACACATGTGGTATATTTGGCTACTTGCCTATCCTGTCCAGGCTTCTATGTGGGTAAAACCATCCGGAGGCTGAGGGACAGGATAGGTGAACATGTAAGGGCTATAAGTAATAAAGATGTACATAACGCTCTTTTTACACATTCAGAAAGATGTATCAATTTTAAAAAGTTTGTGTTTTTTGTGATTGATATAGTTTTTAAGAATGAATATGGAGGTGATATTGATTTGTTACTGGAAAGTAAAGAATCCCTCTGGCAACTGAAGTTAAACGCTTCCATGGAACCTTGCTTGAATGATTTATTTCTATCAAGCCATTTTTGAAAATTAGACATAACCAAATTGCTTGACATGTCTATTTTTCAATATTTATAAAGTTTGTGTAATGCACTTTTAAAATAATTTTAAATAGATTTTGTATTTTGTTTAGTGAAATTTAAGAATAGAAAGTATTTTGAATATAATGTTCAAATTTGTGTGTAATTCTAAGATTAATAGATTTTTGAAAAAGGTACTGTCTTTTTAAAAGTTTGAGCGCCAAAAAGGGTGGATAGGTGCTTGGGCATTGTAACAATATTCAGTAGTATTTAACTTGTTTGGGGAGAATGTTTGAACAACTCTGAAGATGTATTTGGACTATTTGGCGAAAGCGCTTAGTTCGAATTGAAAGTTGTTCGAATTGCAATAACCGGTTAACTGCTCCGGTTTAGGTATTTGTTTTTATTTTTTTTAACTGTTTGGAGTCAGATGACTACTGGTTATTTTTGATTTAAGAAGTGATGTCGTGCTGCAAGCTATCCCTTCAGTAATATTTGGCATATTACTTTAAGAACTCTCTGAGAGAGAGAGAGAGAGAGAGAGAGAGAGAGAGCATTCTGTATTTGTCTTTGACCTGAAATCAGCTGGAACACCCATTCACCACATCTGCCTTGCCTTGCTCTGTAAATAAGTGATCTAGGGTACAGTTATTTATCTTAGTTATAGTCAGGAATATAGTGAAGTATAGCTTGGATGCTTCCTTTATTTAATTGAGACTGTCCTGCAAACTTTCAAATATTTCCTGTCTTTTTGAACTCTGATGTCACTGTGATCATTTGCTGAGTATTTTCTTGTTCTTTTATTATTTATTATTACATGTATTTAAACCTTTCATTGTGGCTGATATTTGTGACAGATATTTAAGTTCTGAGAGTACTTGCATATTTATTTGTTGACACTGTGGGCCCATCCTAATAGTCTTTTTCTTGGTCAAACTATAGTAACATTACACAGGAAAATTGGATACCCTTTGCTAAGGGCCTTAAAGTAGCTGAAAAGGAGTGGCTGGTGGCAGTCAAAACTACTGTATAATCTGGACAAAAGGAGGTATATCTAGTAAACATGTGCCAGCTTTTCCCCAGGCGTGTATGTGTGTGTGTTTGTGCATAAATAAAATCTCAAAGCGTGTGTGTATCAGCTACTTGGGCAGGGACAAAAAGCAATGGTTGGACAGAGAGGTTGCAGAAGGTCTTGGCTTGGACACTCAGCTGAGATCTCAACTCTATAGCTGTGATTGTGGAGAGTCTTATTGCGGCTCTGGAGAAAGATGGAGAAACCAGTCCCAGACTGGCTGTGGTCTCTGTGTGCTCTTAAGGGAAATTGCACTTTACTGTGTTTGTACTTGTCATCGTACCAATATACGTCCCCCACATTTGTAAGTGGTGAAGATTGAGGCTCCTTGATTACTGGGCCAGTGGTGGGGCATCGCAAGTACTATCACGAACAGGTTTAAAAGTGAAAAGTGCAGAAGTTGTCTCCAAGCATTTTCTTTCTTTTGCCATGAAAACATTTTGCGAATAAAAACCTTTTCACCCCTGGGAAGGAGGGACTGTTTTTTTTTACTCCCTGGAACAGCATATTATGAGGACAGGTGTAAATTAAAGAGTCTTTTCTGGTGGATGAGGTATTACCACCTGGAAAGGAAGAATTTCCAACCACTGCCATCTGTAACTTTGATGAATGATCTTCAGAACCTATCTATCTGAAACTATAGATTGCCAAAGATAAAAGTGTAAGTTCATATTTTTGGAAGGGGAAAAGGGTGTTGCCAGAGTTGGGGTGGAGGTGGGGGTGTTGGGGTGACAGGGAAGGCAAGGTTATAAAATAGTCATTCTGACTTGTTGGACTGTCCTTGGTTTTGGGGATTCCTGAATTCTTTTAGGAACACCCTTCCTATTTCTTCTTAACTGTCTGATTAACTTTATTTTGCTGAGACTATTTATTTATTTGTTTGTTTGTTTGTTTGTTTGTTTATGTTTGTATTTATTTGTGTCAAAAATAGAGGAGGGGTTAGAGAATTCTTTCAAAATGTTGGATAAGAAGGGCTAGAAATTCCTAGAGATTTCCTGTATCAACTTACCCCTCTCATCTCAGATGTTGATCACCTCTGCAGCAGAAGGAACCAAAAACTAAATCTCTATCCGAAGTAGAATTTAAAATCTCATTTTTAACATCATCATCTGGGAGATTCTGGAAATATACAGCCTGACAGACCTCCTCAATACAGTATCAGTGGCCATAGTCCTTGGAAGGAGTATCAACCCAAATCATTTACATACTGTTAAAGTGAGAAGTGACTTTTACAACAGAAGAAACTAACCCACAGATTCAGCAAGCCCTGCACAGTGTGCAGGAACAGTGCAGAAGCTCCAGGAGGCAATATGGCTGCCGTGCGATCCAGGAATAAGCTGCAGGGGCGTGCACAAGTGCTCCTGCACTATTCCTGCACGGACGCAGCTCCTCTATGCAAATTACCTCATTTGTAGGTGAAAAACATGCAAATGAGGTGAATTTGTCATCCAGGAAGGTGTCAGCTGGCCGTGCAGGACTAGTGTAGTGTGCAGAAATGTACTCGGTTAGTAACCGAGTACATTTCTGCAAACTACAAAACGGAGCCATGACAACTCCAAATAAAGGTTGTATATAATGTGTAAAGCATGTCAATGGCCAAATATGTGGCCATTGGCATGGAAAACAGATAAAAAAAATAAATAAATAACTTTTATTTTTTTAGCCGATTTCGGCTGTTTAAGCATAGGGCAGTGGTGCGCAAACAGGATCAGGTGAAAAATAAAAAAAAATATGCTATTTTGCCATTATACTTTATGGCAGGCAGAAGACAATATGGCCAGTGAATAGTGGTTGCTGAGGGGGGAGGCTCAGTGTGGGACCTGTAATTATGCATCACCAGGCAATCCTATGCAAATGAGGGGAATAATACTGAATCCCAGATTCCCTCTCAGTGCTAGTCAGCACCCAACAGTGTAAGTGCAGGAATAGCTTGGTGCAAGCCTAGGAGTTAGATGACATCATAGTGGGTGTGTCACGCATACTATAAGCAGATTGGAGCCCTGTGGCTTGGGTTTGCCTTTAACTTAGGAGAGCTAAGAAAGGGGGCATGTCTGAGGCTGCCTAGCACTCTTTACATTGCTTAAGTGGGAGTGCATGCCGCACACCAGATTTTAAAGAAAAAAAAAGTAAACCAGGAAATAGCAGCTCTGTGCACATTTGAGCCCTGTGTTTGCACAGCGTGCCCCCGGACTTAAACAGTAAAGCAATGGGAAGTGAAAACAGCAGTAGGAAGGTAATCAGGGAGAACTAGCATAGCTGGCAGGTGATATCTATCAGAATCAGCCAAATACACAGGCAACAGACCAGCCCAGCCCAGCACAGAACACTACAATAAACTATGTAAACACCTTACCCTCTTGTTTTTCCCATACTCTACACCAGCGGTGTATACAAGTGGGGAATTTTAACAAACAAAAACAACAAAATGATAGGTGCTCCAGTAGATATCATACATCAACATGTGGAAGAGGCTGAGGGTGGTGAGGATGAGAATGCTGTTAACCAACCCACAGTGAGGAGTCAGAGAAGACTGTACAGACCCATGGTAACCTACCAGGGGCTACATGAGCTGGAGACAGTGGAGTGTTATAGGGTGGACAGGGACCTCCAACAGCAAATTTCTGAGCTGTGCTGGCCACGCCTGACACATAGAACTAACAGAGGGGAACCCATCCCAGTGGATACTAAGGTATGTGTAGGCCTAAGAATACTAGTTACAGATACCTTCCAAAGGCCAACTTGGGATATCATGGAGATCTCACAGGCATCAGCATCCAGGGTACTCCACCAGTTGCTGGATGACATGTCAGCACATGCCGGTGAGCACGTATACTTCCCCAACACCCGTGAGGCATTGGCCAGCAATATGCATCTCTTCCGCAAAATAGCAGAATAACCTGCGGTAGTGGGTGCTATAGACTGCATACACATATGCATCAAAGCACCACATGGTGAGCGGGGTATGGCCTACATCAACCGCAAGGGCTTCCCCTCCATCAACTGCCAGGTCATGTGCGATGTCCAAGGCATAATAATGAATGTGTGTGCTGGCTGTCCTGGAAGCTATCACGATTCCCACATCTGGCATCTGATGCAGCTGTGCCAGAGATTTGCCAATGGGGACATCCCTTGGGGTCACCTAGTGGGGGATGCTGGTTACACACTGGAGCCGTGGCTGATGACATATAATAGAGGGTGTGTTTGAGATGCTGAAGTCATGGGTCCTGTGCCTGGACACATCCGGTGGAGCCTTGCAGTACTCCCCAGCTATATGTACTCAAATTGTCATTGTATTTGCCATGCTACACAATATGATCCTGTGGAAACAGCTACAGCAAGAAGAGCATGGGGCAGGGCCACAGAGCCCCCCACCATTGCCAAGGCCTGCACAGGCACAGAGTGACTCAGAGGAAGAACAACCTGAGCCTGCCCCAGTAGGCAGAAGAAGGAGTGCCCAGTATGCCCTGGCCTTGGAAAAGAGGCAACGCATAGCACATACACCAACACAGGAGGGACCCAGGGAATGACACTTCTCTCTGACTCGCACATACAATAAAATGGATGCCAAACATGACACTACCTGTGCTCATCCATGTATAGGGAGTGTACTATGTTGAACTGACATAGGCAGACCTCCAGCACCATCCTCAATACTGGCACACCCACAAGGTAAGTCACTCATCTTACCAATTGCCAAATAGAGTAGTATGTGTTGTTACTTGTATCTACGGTATGGATGAGAGCATGCAAGGGAATCGGGTGGCTGAATGGGATGCCAGCAGATAGTAGACACCTATAGTGGCAGCATGTGATCTGTAACAAATATTGATGTCACCATAGTAGCCAGTACAACACATGGTGACAAAACCCACTACAGGAAAAGTGCTGGGCCACATGTGTGTCCATATGACACACACATGCCAGTCAGGGAGGTTCACATACCCAACAACAGTCTCAGCCAGCAGGACAGGTGTGACAAACACAAACAAAGGCTGTGCTAAGGTCTCTGAATGATGGCTATGGGTAACCTCCCCCCAGGCTTACACAGACAGACTACATCAGGTCAGGCAGTGGGATGTTAGTTCTGAACGGTAAGAAGTCAGAAACTGATATGTAGGTCAATCAAACCTAAGACCTGTAGTACAGATATGCCTCTAGTCAGCATGATAGGTTACAATACAGAATGAAATGGAGTACCTGACATACCAGTACAGTCATAGCAAATGTGTACACGTGTCAGGTGTGCCCCCCCAATCCTATGTAGAAATGTAGAAACAGTCAGGTGTGCCCCCCAATCCTGTGTGGAAATGTAGAAACAGGTGTGCCCCCCCAATCAAATTTAGAAATGTAGTAACAGTCTGGTGTGCCCCCCCTCAATCTGATGTAGACATGTTGTAACAGTCAGGTGTGCCCCCCCAATCCTATGTAGAAATGTAATAACAGTCAGGTGTGCTCCCCTCCAATCCGATGTAGACATGTAGTAACATGTATGTGTAGGTATAATACCAGTGGAGCAGAGATGACCTGAGGTGGCCAAGGTAGCAGGATAGATTGTAGCATTTGTACAATATGCAGGTGTGCATGTGTTAGGTTGGTGTGTGTTTCATATTGTGTGAGAGTGGTCAGTATGTATGCATGTTGAGGTTTGACCTGGTGGCCATTGCCCACTACTGCCAATGATAGGGCCAAGTCCTCACAACTGCAGTGCCAAAGACAATGCTCCCCAGTATAACACATTCTAGCAGTAAGCCATTGTAAATGTATGGCGGTAAAATGTGTCACCATCTGAAAGATGGACATGGCATGACTGTTCGGCTAGATATACAAGCAGTACACAGGGAAAGGTACCCCAGACATACAGTGTATAATGTGTAACTGTGAAATGGACACACCCTTGGAATTGTATATACAGGTATACATCACATTATCTGGGCTTGTTGTAGGGAATACAGATGTCGTCTGGCCAAACACTTGCAGATCACAAAGGTGATAGGACTGATGTATTGAGAAACAGCTGATGTCCCTGCACAAGCCAGCATAACTGGAATGCCCCATTCATGTCTGTGAGTCAGATGCAAGTACTGTCCATAGCACACATGCACCCAGCTCACCCAACCACCACCCACAGGTAACTCTCTGGTCTTATCCCTGCTGTTGGGAATAGGTGCAATATAACCCCCACGTGTGTATGGAAATAGCGAAATAATGCAGCATACAATGCAGGTAACCACTGCAGGTGTGTCCCTAGCTGTAAGCAGCACCCTGCCAGCATCCACACTACCTGATCAATACTGATAGAAAGTATTGGCATGAACACCTAGCACACCTACCCTGTCACCCCAGGAGAATATACTGTATGGCAGTCTGGTACTGTAGGGCTAAAAACAAACTGAAATTAAGAAATAAACCAATGACCCACAGGTTGCTTCACCGCAATTCTCAATAACAGTCCAGAAAATGTTTTGAATAAATCCACTTCAAAATGAATGAATGCAGAAAGTTTACAGTTTTAATTAAGCGCTTTTCGTCGCTCTCACATAAAGCGACTTCTTCAGATTAAAACTTCAAATACAAATGAACCAAATAAAAGGTGTTTCGCTAATTGCAGTAAAATCATGTGATAAAGTTGACCAATTAAATTCTACATTTCATTACTAAACAAAATGAGCTGTGTGCTGATCTACACATTATAGATACTGCAATCTAGTTTACAAAGCAGAAAGTATTTCTAGTGCTTTGTCAGTACTTTAAAATTCTCTTCATGTCACATAAATTCATTACAAACCCCAATACAAACAGTCAGTAAATGTCAACTAAAACAGTTTCATACCAAAATAATTCTATGTAAAATACATGTGTATTAAAGCTGTTAAACACAACAATATTATGTTGTTTATTAAACTACACCTCTAATAAAAATAATAATGACTCTAAATCCATGAGTAAGAAACTTTATAATAAAACCAGTTGTTTATGTTATTTTTAACCTATATATATACCATTTATGTTACTTTTAAATTCATATTATAGTATATAAAGTTAAGTTAAACATGTTTTTTGGTTCATTTGTATTTGAAGTTTTAATCTGAAGAAGTCGCTTTACGTGAGAGCGACGAAAAGTGCTTAATTAAAACTGTAAACTTTCTGCATTCATTCATTTTGAAGTGGATTTATTCAAAACATTTTCTGGACTGTTATTGAGAATTGCGGTGAAGCAACCTGTGGGTCGTTGGTACTGTAGGACTGACAGAATGCAACGGCCTGCTACAGATGGCCTGCATCACCACCAAATGGCCTACAGGCCTCTGTCAAAGGCCTGCATCTCACCCACACTGCCAATGTATGTTATGTCATGGACACCCAAATAACAACATAACACACTCCACATAACCCATATGCAATGTCATGCAGACAAACCACAGTAACATGTCCACCATGTCCCACTGCATGAACTGTGGACCATCACCAAAACACAGCTGTGATGAGGTGATAACTATATGGAAAGTATCATAGAATGTTTGCATAATGTATGGAAGAGGATAATGGAGGGGGTGGGGGTGGGAGCATGGGCAGCATGGAATCTGCAAAGTCCGAAACACAGCCATGTGCACATACTATCCCTGGCTGCAAATACAAAAATGGGTGGCTACAAACCTGCCCATACACCACAATAGGGGTAATGTCCTGACTTACGACCCCTGCCTCTGGGTAACCTGTGTGAATCTGTGTGGCTGTGAGGTATTGACACAGCAAGATAAGGTCATACTGTCACGTCAAAGGATGTACAAGTATGGGATTCTCTGCCATTACTGTACCAAGGTGCTGAACTGGTTACACAGACCCAGCAGCAAGTGTCTGCAGCTCTCCCTCCAGAATGGCATAACTTTCCAGGAATATGTAGGCATTTGACCACAATACTGGACATAGCTGCATTCACCCTGTATTCCCCAGGACATCACTGTGAGCAAAAATGTCTACCTGACAATACGTGAGGACTTAAACATCACAGTGTATAACAGTACACATGTCTGAATATCTCTGCTAACACCAGTACCATGTATCAGAAGCAGCACAGACACAATCACCTACAGTACCCACAATCCCTTGCACAGTTTGACCCCATATTGCCAACTGATCTACAGATATCCTACAGAAACAGTTTGCTAGCTGTAGGTGTAGAACAAAAAGGTCTGCACTGGAGTACAATCTACCTGGAATGGATCCACACATTCAATACAGAAGGGCATACTGGGCATGCTGACACACTTAGAGAAATGAAGGCAATGTCAGACAACAACATACTGAAAGGTCATACTAATGTCAGACAACAACATACTGAAAGGTCATACTAATGTCAGACAACAACATACTGAAAGGTCATACTGGGCATGCTCACACACTTAAACAAATGAAGCCCACATCTGCCAATGACAGTAGACCATACATATCTGTCAGTTACAAATGTTAGTGCAAACACTCCACAGTATGCACCAGTCATGCTTTGCACACTCATTGGATAGGAATACACACATATATCCAAGGACAACACACTATAATACGCCAAAAGTGCACATACATAGATGTGTAGAAGAGAGTGACAGTGACAAAGAGCCTTCCATCATGAGGCCTGTCCCACCCAGCACACAGTCAAATGGCTACAACCACATGATGTGTAAATGTCACTCATCATAGAAATTAGCCACTGGTATCCCTCAGCATTAAAGACTCTGTGGTGCTAGTGCTAGTTATGCAACATGACTATACAAGGCAGTAGCCATCTAGCAGTTGCATACATGTACCTGCGGAATATAAACCTGTGTGTGCCTGAGTGTGGTGTGTCTAACTCTAGATGAATGGGTTATGGCCCATGCACACACACTGCCCTCCCCATAGCCCTACTATGGCAAGCCTGATGATGTCAGCCACTGTGAAATACACCATTGGGGAAAGGATAACCCAGTAATCTCTGTGGCGCATCTTATAACTGCATAATGCTGTAGTGTGATAAACTAGCTAGGTAGGAGTTCTAATCCCAGACATGACAATTGTGTGTTTGTGTGTGTGTGTCTCTGTCTGTGTAGGGAGCAATGCTTTTTTATGGTAGTCACACTCACTACAATTCAAATGCCCTACTTTGGCAAGCCTGCTGATGTCATTCACTGTGAAATACACTTTTGTGAAAAAGTAGCCCAGTAATCTCTGTGGTACGTTTTATAACTGTATAATGCTGTAGTGTGATAAACTAATTAAGTAGGAGTTTTAATCCCAGACGTGGCAATTGCGTGCCTGTGTGTCTCTGTCTGTGTAGGGAGCAATGCTTTTTAGGCTAGTCACAATCACTACAATTCAAATGCCCTACTTTTGCAAGCCTGCTGATGTCATTCACTGTGAAATACACCTTTGTGAAAAGAGTAGGCCAATAATCTCTGTGGCGCATCTTATAACTGCATGATGGTGTAGTGTGATAAACTATTTATATAGAAGTTCTAATACCAGACATGGCAAGTGTGTGTGTGTCTCTCTCTCTATGTAGGAAGCAATGCTTTTTAGGCTAGTCACACTCACTACAATTCAAATGCCCTACTTTGGCAAGCCTGCTGATGTCATTCACTTTGAAATGCACCTTTGGGAAAAGATTAGCCGAGTAATCTCTATGTCCCGTCCTATGACTGCATCATGCTGTAGTGTGATAAACTAGTTAGGTAGGAGTTATGATCACAGGCATGGCAACTGTGTGTTTGTGTGCATATGTCTCTGTCTGTGGAGGGAGCAATGCTTTTTAAGTTAGTCACACTTACTACAATTCAAATGCCTTACTTTGGCAAGCCTGCTGATGTCATTCACTTTGAAATACACCTTTGGGAAAGAAGTAACCTACTAATCTCTGTGGCGCATCCTATAACTGTGTAATGCTGTAGTGTGATAAACTAGTAAGGTAGGAGTTCTAATCCCAGACATGGCAAGTGTGTGTGTGTGTGTGTGTGTGTGTGTGTGTGTGTGTGTGTGTGTGTGTGTGTGTGTGTGTGTTTGTGTGTTTATGCCTGTGTAGGGAGAAATGCTTTTAGGCTAGTCACACTCACTACAATTCAAATGCCCTACTTTGGCAAGTCTGCTGATGTCATTCACTTTGAAATACACCTTTGGGAAAGAAGTAACCCAGTAATCTCTGTGGCATGTCCTATAACTGCGTAATGCTGTAGTGTGATAAACTAGTTAGGTAAGAGTTCTAATCCCAGACATGGTAATACACCTTTGGGGAAGGAGAAGTCCGTTAATCTCTGTGGTAACACCAAAGCTGTAGATGAGGGTAAGGTGGTTCACATAGCCTATCTTGACCTCACCAAGGCTTTCAACACCATCCTCCATTCTGGAATTATAGCTAAACTCACTAAATTAGGTATAAATCCCTACATCACAAGATGAGTTGCCAACTGGCTCACTGACAGAACCCACACTGTAAAAGTTGCAGACTCCAAATTTGACTTCAAACTAGTGACAAGTGGAGTACTACAGTGTTCAGTCCTGGGACCTCTCCTGTTTGTTATCTACTTCTCTGAAGTACAGGCTAACACAGAAGGCCTATGGCTAATGAAGTTTGCAGATGACTGCAAACTAGGAGCCATAGTCAAGTCCCAAAAGGATGTGGACATCCTACAGAAGGGCCTCACTGAGACAGATGCCTGGTGTCAGAGGCATGGCCTCAAGCTTAATGCCAAAAAGTGCATTGTCGTCCCCTTTAGTAAAAACTCTGTACCCATGAACTACCACATAAATGGCAGGCTACTTAATGCCGAATGTGAGATGAGACCTTGGGACCCAGGTGGACAGTAGTCTCTCTTTTGATAATCACATTGCCACAGTAGTCAGAAAATCCTTCTATGTGGCACACCTCATAACAAAAGGGTTCTCATCCAGGAAAAATTAGTTCATTGTTCCCCTCTACTCAGCACTTATCAGACCCATTATAGAGTACAATGCCCCTTTTGGAATGTACCTCACAAGACATATGCAGCAGCTGGAAAGGGCACAGAAGTACCTCACAAAGAGGATTACTGGCCTCAAACAGATGGCCTACACTGACCATCTCAAAAAACTCCAACTTTGCTCTGTAGCATATCACCTACTCTGAGGATATTTCTGCCTAACATATAAAGCTATGTTAAACCCAGAGCTGTTGGACATGCTACACTTAAAGAAATCCCAATCTCTTCGACCTACACACTTTAAGGACCTGAACCTTGTCACCACAATAAACAGGACATGCTGGAGGGATAGAGTCCTGTCCCAGAGACTTCCTATATTCTGGAACAAGCTACCCATCTATGTCAAGCAAAGTTCCTCATTAGCACTCTTCAAGAAAAATCTTGATGAGTGGATGGGAAATAGGAAATACACGCCGGGGATAACTTCTGTGGCTCTGCTCGACAGGGGCACAGGAAATTTACTTTCTTGGGTGGCGTAAGCCAGGGAACCTTGTTAGCTAGGATTACTTAGGCCCTTGGGCCAATAGCCTAGTACCTACCTATGAACCTATGAACCTATAACGGTGTAATGCTGTAGTGTGATATAGTAGTTTGGTAGGGGTTCTATTCCCAGACATGGCAAGTGTAGATATTTGTGTGTGTGTGTTTGTCTTTGTAGGGTGTAATGCTTTTGATGCCATTCACAGTCACTACAACCTCCATTGACCTACAGCCTGCTGATGTAATTCCCAGTGAAATACACCTTTGGGGAAGGAGTACTCCAGTAATCTCTGTGGCACATCGTGTAACAGCGTAATGCTGTAGTGTGATATAATAGCTTGGTAGGGGTTCTTTTCCCAGACATGGCAAGTGTGTTTGTTTGTCTGTGAAGGGGGCAATGCTTTTGAAGCCATTCACAGTCACTACAACCTCCATTGACCTACTTTGGCAAGCCTGCTGATGTCATTCCCAGTGAAATACATCTTTGGGGAAGGAGTACTCCAGTAATGTCTGTGGTGCGTCCTATAACAGGGTAATGCTGTAGTGTGATATAGTAGTTTGTTATGGTTTTTATTCCCAGACATGACAAGTGTGGGTGTGTGTGTTTGTCTGTGTAGGGTGCAATGTTTTGAGTCCATTCACAGTCACTGCAACCTCCATTGACCTTCTTTGGCAAGCCCGCTGATGTCATTCCCAGTGAAATACACCTTTGGGGAAGGAGTAGATCAGTAATCTCCATGGCACATCCTGTAACTGCATAATGCTGTAGCATGATAAACTAGTTAGGTAGGAGTTATAATCCCAGACATGGCAAGTGTGTGCATGTGTCTGAGTTTGTCATTCATAGCCTGTGTAGAGGTGGCTGTGAGTGTGCAACAATTGGACTCATTGTGGAGTGGGTTTTGCAAATTTTTTATATGGTGGCCCCATTATATGTCACAATGTTCACCTTACAAGGATAGCATATGTCAAATAGCCGAGAGGCTGGGGTGCCAATCCATACCCCTACATGTGACATCAAGGCCTGGCAAACAAAGTAAACAACCCTTGTATTACCTAGAGAACAATCTCAACCCATGTCCATGCACAAACACAATTGGCTAGGGAACAACCGTTATGTTGGTAGTACCCTGCATATTGCCCACAGATAGTAACCATGGTGTGATTGCAGTGGACTACAGGGTGCATGGCACCCTGTCCATCAGTACAATAGGCATGTAATTGCATACAGTGTGCCTTCACTCTTTTCCCCACTGGGTGCCTACAACAACTGTGGTGCCATCAAATGTGACCCACAAAGGACATATCATGCCTTAAACACATGCCCTGTATGGATAGATGCCACTAACACCAGAGAATATCTGTATCATGCTATCAATGTAGCTGCACAGTCAACCTGGTGTCCATTACCAGTTCCCGCCACATGAGGCCAGGACTGACACATCTGATGATAATCTGTATACACATCATGGGTCAGACACCCCATGTACAGTTGTGCATGTCACTGTACATGCATGTGGGACATCTGCACATCCCAGAAACCATCCATGTCATGGACTATAGGACACATACATGGCAAGCATTGTACAGCACTGGCCACACACAATAGTTACCCAGGTGACTGGATGGTGAATACAATACCCACCTGTGTGGGCCAATCCAGACACTACACCCCTGAGCCACACTGCAGACCATTGTCATGTGACCTGATGCCAAGGTATACCCTTTACCTAGCCTTGTATAGCCTTCTGGCACAGTCAACCACTACACACCCATGAAGCAATGCACCCATGCATGTCAGTACAGGCACCCTGTGCCTGTGTGTGTGGTGTATGATGCTCTCAACCACATTCACACTCACTACAACTCCAACTGGCCTACTTAAGCATGCTATCTGATGTCAGACACCTTCACATACCCTTTGCCCATATAACTTCCGGATAACCCCTGTGTTGAATGTGATACCTGGGCATTACTGTATTGTGGCAAACTAAGTAGTTAGGAAGTCTATTCCTGACCCTGCCAAGTGTGTCAATGTGTGTGAGTCCCTGAGAAAGTGTGGCTATGTTGACATTGACACCTGTTCACGTGGACAGACACGTGTACTGCACCTACCGTATCGCTACTATATCAGTGTTGCAGATGCAGCTCACCATCACATATACATTTGGACAGCTCCCCAACATGTAAGCTATGTGGCACATGCAATAACTGCATAGCCATGTGATAACAATACATAGTCAGGGGTTTGAAACCCCATACTGGTAGTTGTGTGATACAAACATGCTTAGGATTTATTCTCCCACCCCCTCCCTGACTTACTTTGTCGCTGTCTGTCTCTCTCACTCCCTCTCTGGTGGATGTGGAGAAGTACACCTGCTTTGCTTAGGCAGCAGCTTGTGTTTTGTAAGTGATGCTCATGATCAGCTGATGGCCTCTGCACGAATTGCAGTCCTCCTCTAGCTTATTTCATGTGGAACAACTGTGGTAACATTCCCATAGCCAATTGCATGGAAACACACTCCAATATCTAGGAACATCATGTTGGTTTTTGGGCCTTTTCATTCATCATACATACACTGTGGAAACAGGCCAACAGACAGGAGAGGGATGTGTCAGACATGCCTACAGAGTGTAACTGTTGCTATTATGCATTTGGAGTAATGGTTTAACAAGGTGTGTGTGGATATGGCTGGTCTACATGTTTTAATACCCGTCATGACAGTGTTATGTTTTTGAGGAAACTCCCATCTGTAGGGTCATCTGCTGACTGGGCAGTGTGTTGAGCCTTTTGTTTCTTGTGTTTCTCCCAGAACACCTATCTGAAAACTGCAGAAGCATAGTGTGAGGATTGCAGTCAGTACATGGTGACAGCCATGAGAGTTACTGACTTCATATCCCTCACAGGACATATGTCACAACAAATCCTGGTACAACAGTAAATGTATGAGGTTATCACAGCAACATGCCAATATTGGGCCAGTATTCGAAGTTCCAGCCACAAGTCTGTCACTCTTTGTACATATGTCATGCAATAAGAGGTGCATATGTTCTGTACACCATTATTTATTGACATCATACCTGATAACAAGCCAGTCAGATATCTTTCTGCTAGACATGTTATGTATAGCAGTTTGATATCTGACTGGCTTGTTATCAGGTATGATGTCAATAAATAATGGTGTACAGAACATATGCACCTCTTACTGCATATATTCTGTACACCATTATTTATTGACATCAAATCTGATAACAAGCCAGTCAGATATCAGACTGCTAGACATGTTATGTATAGTAGGGGTTGTTTCTGAGGACATAACTTGGGCATTATGTCATTGTGTGTACAGTACTGGGGTCTGTGTACTTAGGGTGATTGTCGAAAGTATGTGTATTGCATATGTACCTTGGGCTGTGCACAAACTTTGGTAGATGCCATTGTTCTTGGTCCTGTTCTATCTGATGTTACATGCTGCTCCAGTGTATGGTACCCTATTGGCTCACACATGTCTGTAGGGCTAGACACACATGTGTCCCATACCACAGACAGCCATTAGACCACACTGTGTCATGACCCAGTGTATGTAGGGTTAGTGTGTGAGTGGCACATATGAGGATGGTGTTTATCAGACAGTCCATATAGTGTCATATTAAGCTTGTGTACCATATGGGGCTGTGTTTACATTGGTTGTGGGTATGCACTTTTTCTCAGGTGCCTTTTACTTTGTGCTGTGACATGCATGTAGAGCCTGCTATATTCGCAGGTACATGTGTATTCCCCCATACAAAATGTAGTTAAGTGTTGTGGCAGTCTGCCTGTAGTTTGCACAGTGCTTTGTGACATGTCTAGCAGCCTATTGTAATTACTAAGTGTGCTATGTCAAATTATTTGCAAGACATACTGCTGCCAGGCCATCATAACTGTTGTGTATTTCTGACAAAGCAGTGGGATTCTGTACAGATGTATGTTACTAACTACTGGGTAGTATGTGGCCATGTGACCTCTGCATCACCAGGTATTATGTGTCAGGACAGATTGGTGTGTGTGCATGCATAAACTGTGTGGGCATATGTAGTCCAGTATTTATGTGATATACCCATGTACATGGCAATTAACATCCACATTGGGAGGCATGGTCCACATGTCTCGCATGAAGGGGATATGTGTACACCTCTGGACTGACCACAGAGTGCCAGACTGTCCACATATATTGGTCTTATCTCTGCTGTAGTCCACAGGATCATTAATATGCTAGCAGTGGTACTCTACTATGATGTCCTTAGGATGTCTGTCAGTAGGCAACGGTGCACATGTCAAAAACAGATGTTGTGACCTCCCACATGCCACATGTCTGTTAAGACAACCCCTATTACAGTAACAAAAGTCTACATATGTACCTGAAATACATGCATGACATCCCCTTGCACTAAGAGTTTGGGGCTATTGGTGCTGAGGTAGAACTCCACTCCATGTTCTGGACATATGGTAAACATATATGTACATATATATATATATATATATATATATATATATATATATATATATATATATATATATTTATCCATATATTTATATAGATATATACACATATACATATCTATACACACATATATATATATATATACATGTATATATATTATATATATATATATATATATATATATATATATATATAGATATATATCTAGATATATATATAAACACTCAAATATATACATATACACAGCAATATATGTCTACACATATACAGATATATAGATACATATGCACATATAGTTAAGGATATCTACATATATATCGGCATAAATAGGTATATCTGAATAGATATGTATGCACATATAGTTATAGATATCTACATATATCAACATAAATAGGTATATCTGTACACATAGGATGTGCATACATATATATCTACACAAACACACACACACACACACACACACACACACACACACACACACACACACACACACACACACACACACACACACACACACACACACACACACACACACACACACACATATATATATATATATATGTGTGTGCGTGTGTGTATATACAAAGATATCTACAAATGGCCATATATATGATGCACTATACAGATGTGTAAATAGACATATGTATGAATATACATGTGTATGTACATGTAGACATATATCA
The DNA here is from genome assembly GCF_019279795.1 of Protopterus annectens. Classification (NCBI taxonomy): domain Eukaryota; kingdom Metazoa; phylum Chordata; order Ceratodontiformes; family Protopteridae; genus Protopterus; species Protopterus annectens. The sequence goes on along the minus strand of NC_056729.1, from coordinate 199,154,347 downwards.
ACATATGTATATGTATATATCCATATTCCTGTCATATGTAAACATCACGGGGTTGTGGATACCTTCCCAGATGTATCTCACCATATGTATCTGATATGTGTACATTTTGATATAACAACATATGTGATGCAACAGTAATATCAATAACAAGTACTACACAATTGTGGAAGTCAAAACAATTGTTCAATAATAATCAATATGTGTAGTGATAGATATATTGGAAAAACAACAACTGTCTTCGCGGTGGTCATGGCAAAGTGGTTAATTGTTGTGACTATAGTGTACAGGGTCCTGGGTTCAAGACCTGGAAAGGCTTGATTGACACTGACATGTCTGCCCAGCTGTGTAATAACTGGCACATATAGGAGACAACACCCTGTACACACCACATGCCATGGGTACCTCCACTACACTACACTACCACAGTCAAAAGAACATGCTTGGGTACAGGTCTCCATCACAGACACTAACCATGTGATGTAATACATGTTGCATACATGTCAACTGGATCACTTCAGTGGCCATTTGCAGTAGACACCTAGAGGATTGGCTGATGCATGTCACTCTCACCACAGTGGTGTCTTTCAATAGGTTACCTGCTTGCATATGGCTGATGGCATGATACCACTGTACACACATCCCATATACAACCCATGTCTCCATGGACAATAGCCAGGTACACAGCTATGACCACCTGCAGCGATGTACCCCAGTACCGACACTTGTATACATGTGCATTACTGAGGATAGCAGTGTATGTGTGTTAATGCACCTGCAGTTGGGAATTCCATGAGGGCCTTCACAACCACTGCAACACCCATTGCCATAGTCAGATGTGGCTGCTGCTGTATTGGACATTACATGTTCCCTGTTATGCTCCTCTACCTAACGGCTACATGAGCCTTGCTCTACCAACACAACAGTGTTGTACAAATGGGTCGATAGGCATGGGATACCCATTGAGTTCTGGCAAGTGTGTGTATGTGTGCATGTCTGTATATCTGTAGGGTACAACATTCCGAGGCCACATACTCCTATTACAATACGTATTGCCACACAGTAGTACAGATATTGTTGTTGCTGCCTATAGATGAGGCATGACAATTCAACACCCTATTATGCCTGTGGCATGTGTATTAGATGCATATCCCTGTAGTACCACTGTTGGGATATACAATGGGTTTTATCGCAGTTGTGGGCAATGTGTGATGGTGGGTATGTCAGAGTGTCATCATGGGTTCCAGTGAGTACAATATCCATTGTGGGATGTGGGTACACCTGGTATATGTCCCATGTACCACTTCATGGTGACCACTGTTACCATCAACCATACAGGTAACTGATACCACAATCCAGCCCAGTTATACATGTGCTGTGTGCAGCCTACCTGTAACACATTGGACACACATACAAGTTAGTTAGCACCGATAGGCCCAGGTCTCTCGGATGTGTGTCTGTCTGTTATGTGTCTGTTAATGTGTACATAATAGTATGTCACACTATGTATTGTTCATATACAACCATTACATCCCCCATTACCATACTGTACATGTCTGGGGATGTCCAGCATGCATGTAACATGTAACCTGGAATACACCTCACCCTAAATGTTGTGTGGTGTGTGCAATGAATGCCACACAGTTCAGTAGCACTACATACCTTGGTAGGGGTCTAGTCCCAGTGTTGCCATGTAAAAGTGTGCGTGTATGTGGATGGGTCTACATCAGGTTGCTAATTATACATGTCCCAGCGGGTCACCTGTCCATGTGGCACAGGCAATAACTGTTATACAAACCTGTGACATGTGTTCAACTGTTCCTCAAATATGTCACAGCCATGGTGTCACCACAGTGCCATACCCCTTGTGGAATATGACTGCAGACCATCCTCCTGCTGACACATGTACACCTACAACACAATTGTGTAACATTATGGAGACCACAATCACCCAGTGTTACTAACATCTATAATGCATCATTGCTGGATGGTTACACTACCTGACATGTATGCATTAAAGATTACTCCTAACAACACGTTACACTGCAGTACATTGGTACACTGTAGTACAATCACCGTGTGCATCAGAGCCATATTAGCCTGTCCCTGCATCGATGTTATGGATGACAGGGATGTGGCACAGGTATCATCATATGCACAGGGTGTGTTGTTGGCTTGCCAGAGGCCAAGGGTGGCCCATACATTTGACACCATGTGTGTGGTTAAGGGGTGTAATTAGTTGAACTGGGTGTGGTGATGTGGTGTGTATAAGTATGGGGTTTCCCTAGGTGTGTTCATATAGTGTGTGGGTATGCATGCACACAGTTCTGCCATGCGGCTGCCCTATACAGGTGTTTTTTTGGACAGCTGCAGACCATACCTTGCAGAGTATGCAGTTCACCACCTCTGGCCATGGACATGCAGACTGTGCCTGCCACGGGTACCATGGGCAAATCCAAGTACAGTCCTTGATGTGCTACTCTCCCCAGATGATGACAGATGTCCACTGGAACCAGGTCCCTCCTGGGACTGGCCAGGACCACATGCTCGTGGCCTGCTGTGGTGTGGTGTGGTGTGGACAGCACCCCCCCCCCTGCAGTGCTGGGGCTGGTACTGCCACTACAGGAGAGCCTTGGTATCCTAGCACATCCATATTGACGACCAGGTGTTGGTGTTGCTGGCCTACATCCACGTGGTCACCGCTACACACCTACCACATGTTCAAGCACGGACAAACCATGGTCAATGAGGCCCACCATCTCACCAAACTGTTTATCCATAACCTTGATATGAGCACGGAGGACACCAGACAGTTCATGGAAATTGTCACTTGCAGATGTGAGAGCAGCCCTCTGCAGCCTCAGGCCCTGTCTGGTGTACAGTTCCATATGTGCCTGCACCCCCATGACAGGCTGAAACATGTGCCTGGTGGTATCAGTTGTGGCACGTCTGCCAAGTGCATAACCAGTGGCCCCACCACGAGCACCATGGTACATCTGTCTATGTGGTGCCCTGGCAGACATCTGGCTATGCCTGCTGTGACCAGACACAGTAGGCATGGATACCACACTCTCCTGTGCACTGCTGCCAACTGCCAAATGTCCCTCTGCTATAGCCACTGGTGATGGGGTATGTATAGACACTGAAACTGTGTGCGGGGTTGGGGTGGCTAAGAGGGGGATGTCAAATGATGGTGCAGTTTCGGCCCCTGACAACCCCACCTGTGCCTCAACAGTACTATCATCATCTTCAGTGTTTGTATGGACACCAACATCAGATTGCATGCAGGAGGGACCATGATCCACCTCGCCACATGTGAGGAGAAACAAAAAATGCATTTTAAGACCTGTACAGCATTGCATAACAGTACACACACACAGACACACACACACACACACACACACACACACACACACACACACACACACACACACACACACACACACACACACATTTCACCTTAATACCTACCTGTTCATGATTTTACAGACAGTCCCACGTTTATTCCCATAAGTTCCCCATCCTGCATCACACTTGGTAACATACACTCATTAATACCACTCATCAACATATCATTCCCCTAAATGCCTAAACGAGTGATACCAACACAAGACCTGTTACTCCATTATCTCCTTGACCTAAGTGGAGTAGGTTTTACATGGCCTCACTGCTGTCATTCAGTGTTCACCCTGTGTATGTCTGGACTTCATGAGCATGGCCCATATATGTGAGGGGCTACTACGTTCACTCCATAATGTCACACACTGGAGTGTCATGTGTAAGTATTGCTCAGTACATGCCAGATATGCAGCTCAGTTAACCTATAATTTGACAACTGTAATATATGGATACACTCCCTGGTGTTGTCTAGTAATTCCCCAATGCATCTGTAGTGCTGCATACGTGGGTTGTCGTTCACCTCTCTGCTGAATGCGACACATCTGACATTCTGTGTTATTGAGGATGTCTATGCATGCTGTTGGACATGTTCCGGATTTGTGTAGACTATTACTACTGACATATGTTCTATAACAGTGACACAATAGCATGTTTAGGGAATATTTGCCAGCAGAACCACCTCTCCAACCCCATCTGGCCATGTTAACAGGCCACATCTCATGTGGGACCCACCCTGGGGCCTCGTCATCTACTGGCTCAGCACTACCTTCAGGTGGAACCACCTCAGGGGATGTTGTCCCCCCTGGGGGCACACACAGACATGATCCTGTCACCCAAGGTCAGGTTGAGGGTCTGTTCCACAGGGGTCTCCACAGACTATGTAGATATATATTATGTTGTATATATGTGTTTATATATATGTCTACATATGAGTATCTGTATATCTGTAGATATACATGTAGATATATATATATATATATATATATATATATATATATATATATATATATATATAGATAGATAGATATATATATATATATATATACACATCTAAGTAAGAAAAAAGGAGACCAGCAGCTGTAGCAACAATAATTCTTTAATCTGATGATAGTACAAACTACATATCCATCAGGCAGGATAGGTGCACAAACCGGTTTCGGCAATTGGTTGCAATGCCTTCCTCAGTGTGAAAAAAATAAAGCGCAATACACTCCTTATATAGTACTAACAGAATCAATCAACATCAGTAATTATAAATGCTTGTTAAAACCAGGAGGGACTAATCCCCCCAGTTTAATAATCCATTTCTTCTCTTTTTTATTTAAAATATCATGCCAGCCCATTTTATTGGATCTTGATGCTATAATTTTATCAATAATAATAAAATTAAAGAATGCACTTGGATGTACAAGAGTTTGTTTAAATAATGCATTAGTAATTTTACTGTGTCTGATTTCACTAAGATGCTCACCTGAATTTAACAGGGCGTGAGGTTTGCCCCACATAGAATGCTGAGCAATGGCATGTGGCTAAGTATATAACCCAATCGGATTGGCAGTTGGAATGAAATGATATGTCAAAGACCTGGATGGTATTCTTACTACTGAAGGTTTTGGATTTGATAAACCTGGAACAATAGGAACAATGTCCACAGGGAAAACAACCAACTAACCTGTCACCTAGGAGAGTTGCTTGTGACAATGGCATGTCAGACGGTGTAAGATGTTTATAGTGATTGAAGTATGAACCTAGATTTTTACCTTTTTTGAAGGTAAAGGGACATCTGGCTGGTAGAATGGCAGATAGCGTTTAGTCAGCCAACAACATATTCCAGTAGAGATTAACACTGTGAATCAATGAATCCGTGTTTCTACCATATGTAATTATGAAATGGATGGCAGAGCCATCACTATTACATTTATCTTTATATTGGAGGAGTTCCATCCTGGCCAAATATCCACTGCATTGGAAGCTTGATATACAAAGCCAGCACCATAGCACCTACCTTTGAATCTCATAATGAGATCATGCTTGTATGTATTATAAGTGTTCTCTTCAGAACAAATCCATTTGCCATGGATAAACTGAGATTTTGGAATATTTTGACAAATGTGAGGGAGATGAAAGTTGGTAGTGTGGAGGAGGGAATTGTATTGGGGAAATTTCCAGTGAACTTGAGTAGAAAGAGTTTTATTAATATCCCTACTTATACTGACATCCAAAAAAATGATGTTATTAGGATCATAATTCAATGTAAATTCAATATCCCATCTATTTTCGTTAATATAATTTACACACTCATGTAGATATTCAACATCCAACCTCCACACCAACCAGCAGTCATCCAGGTACCTCCTCCAAATTTCTATTTCATCAAGGTAAAGATTGTGCAACCGATCATAAATTATTTGCTCTACAATGTAAGCCATGAATAAATTAGCATAAATTGGCGCATAAAGAATTGGCCATGGCTGTTCCCTTATTCTGAAGGAAACATTCACCTTGATAAAAAAAGACATTTTTGGTGAGAAGATGTTCACAAAGGATGATGAGAAAGGTGCTGAAACCAGTTTGGTAGAGTTCAGATTTATTTAACCAGTGTTCTAGCGCATCTATGCCAGCCCAATGTGGTATATTGGTATATAGCGCTTTAACATCAAGTGTACAGAGCAACCAACCTGGTTCCAACTGTGTATCCGAAATATGCCTCAAGAATTCCATGGTATCTTGTATTCGGGCACGTGCCCATTTAAGAATGGGCTATAGGTCTTCCAGGGGGGTCAGTAGCAGCCTTATGTATTTTAGGCAAAAAGTATATATATATTGATGCGCCTGTTCATTCACTATAAGATGTTTTAAGGTGTTTTGTGAAATTATCTCTTCATCACTTGCTGATAATAAAAATTCATCAATTTGCTTCTTGAAAAGTGAAGTGGGATCAATGGTCAAATGTGAATAATACGGGCCATCAAAAAGCTGCCTTTTTGTCACACATCATATTGGGTCCAATCTTGGACCACAACAGCACTCCCCCCCCCTTATCTGCCATCAATATGACCAGCTGATGGTTGTTGGCCAATTGTAAAATCACCTCCATTTCTGCCCTGGATATGTTGTTTGGTTTCACCCTGGTTTCTTTGGCATGAAAGTGCAGATCTTTGAGTACTGATTTCTGAAATAAGGAGACAGTGTGATGCATAGGTGGCATGAAAGTTGACCTATGATACCTGAAGTCATGTTGTGTATCTATGGTTTCTCTACCATGAAAAAATATTTTTAAATTCAAATTTCTACAAAATCTCAACGCATCATCCACAAAACTGTCCTCAGACACAAAGAAACCAGGGATTAATGAAAGACCTTTATTGAGTATTTTGGTCTCAGCCTCAGTAAGGGTACAGGAAGAAATATTAAAAACATTTATTGTTTCATGATGATCATTTTCAACAATGTCTGCATGTTGTCTACTCTGTTGGTGTTTCCTCCCTCCCCTTCTGCATTTGGTCCTAAAGGGACACTGTTGTTGGTGGATTTATAGGATGGTGAGCCTGCAGGACCAGAAATATCTGGTTCATAACTGGAAGAGGAGTCATCCCCAGTGGTATCAGGACCAGAGACTGATGATTTCTTAAGGATGCGGCGTGGCCGTTTTCTCTTGGCCATATTTTTTGGTTGCTGTGAAAATCGTACCCCTTGGTTTTGTCCTTATTGAAAGGATCTCCTCTCTCATAATCTGCCAAGTCTCTGAGGAATTTCTTCCTCTTCCTTTCTTTTAATTGTTCCTCCAGTTTTAGTAGATCAGTACTTAATTCCTTGAAACAAGAAGAATATCCAGATTGGCCCTCAAACCTAATAAATTCTTCCTCCAGCTTGGTGACATTAATAATTTCTGAATCAATGGTACGTTCAAAGTGTGCAGTTAAAATCTGAACAAATTCCATAGTGGCTTTCTGTTGTGCATTGGCCCGTGCTTTGAGTAAAATCTTGTCAGGGTTTATTTACTAAGAGTTGTGTATGAATCCTAAGATCTCGTGGGGTGATATTCTTAGCCATATAGGCCTTAAACAATTTATAATGCCAGTCATTGCTGCGCAATGTCCACATACCTTTGTTTAATTTGGAAAACAGTACTTCACAACTATACTATATATATCTATATATGGGGTACACTCAGACATCAGGTCCACAATCTCTAACTCTCCTTCCTGCACAGCTAAACTGTTCTGCCTTGCTACAACACAGACAGGTCCCACATATGTACACCGCCTAGCATCATGGGGTTATATATTGGGCAAGATTGCAGGTAAACCTATTACACACCTATGGCATTTCAGCACGCTACAATACATGTTAACCTGAGTGTCCTGCAATTGGTGTGGCATTACGTCCAACACCAGCTATTGGCCACAGTAATATAAATCCCTTCTATTACACAACACACTCTATATTGGATTACATCTTGTCAGTCGGTGCTGCTCTACATGGTTGACCGGTATGGCCCACTACCCACAGGGACAGATGCTAATGTCCATAGCAGTTGTTCAGCTGAAGATTATTACAACAGAAACACCTGACGGCATGTATATATCATTCCCCATCATCTACCCCAGTATTATAAACCAAGTCCTACAGTCAATTACATGCATATATACTTCACATACCTGTTGTGGGGATGGGGTCTGTTGTGGATAGTGTCCTTGTAGGAGTTTTTTTTCCTCTCCTTAGCTATGACCTTAGCCTGCTTCCTTTGTTTCCTTTTTTGGTGTGGTTGTGGTTCTGGATCTGTTTTCTGTTTTCTCTTTGTCTCTGTCTCTCAATCTCTCTCTCTCTCCAGTAAATGGATTGAGATTCTTGGAATAGATTGCAGCAAGGCTTTTGTGGGTGATGCACATGATCAGGTGATGGCCTCTGCACCAATCAATGTCCTCCACTGGCTACCTCCAAGCAGCATGCTGTGTAGCACTTCCAGTTACCATGGTCATGACAACCCACTACTATAAATCCCTACATCATGTGGGCGTGGTCCCTTTACCTTTCCTGTATGGTGGAAATCCTTCCTGTGTGTGGGCAGCAGTGTTACAGACAGCAGATAGCAATACCTCTTACAAGAGAACTTGCACACTCAGGCCAGCTACATATGTGTATGAGGTTCCAGAACTACAAACAGAGTGTGAGTACTGTTGTTGTATGCATTGTATAGAACCAGTGTCACAGAGTTTGTGTGTACATACTAGTTTAACATGGACAGCAGTCTGCCTGCATAGCTCTCAACTGTGTACATAGCAACTTGATATCAAGAGGGGTGCATGTTATGTTTTGCCTGTTCACCACACATGTCTTGTGTCAGATATATCACTGGCTGTGTGTGGGTTGGGTGCTATCAGTACATGGCTACATCCATTTGTGTTTCTGACTTCATATTCCTGACTAAGGGTATGTTTCAGACTATCCTGTAACACCAGTGACTTACTTAGTGTATGACAACACTATTTCACATATGGGCATGTGTTCTGGACTCTATCTTCTACTTACATACCAGGCTTTGTCCATATGACATGCTGTCAGGGTTGATATGTAGTGGCCTGTGAGTATGTCATGCTGCCATTCCTGCCATCATTCCACTGCTGTTGTGGCCCCCACACATATTGTAGGGTTGGGTCCATATATGTGTGGGCTTCATCTGCACAATACATGTGTGCCCTTATGCAGCCAAGAGGCCAGTGTATGTAATAGTGGTATGTGGCCCTGTATGTCAGTCTATGTGGGGAATGCACCATAACTAACCTAGGCTGTTACAACATATGAGGGGTATCAGGGGTAAGCTGACTTAAGTAATCTGGACGTACATTACCGTACAATTCACCTTGGGTAAATGCAGGCCTACTGCTTTCTGCCATACAGACTGTTCTGTTTGCCAGTGTGATTGTGATGGTTTCAGTTATGGCTTGTTATGTAGCAGATACATCCCATTGTGTCAACTGGGGTCCTTACTCCCTAGGGATTGTGTATAGAGTGTAGATAGAGGCTGCTGGACTATACATCTGCATTACTTACTATTGATTGATTGTTATCATGTGGCCCAATCTGTCTTTACTCTTGTACTACTTGAAGGCCTTGGCCTGGACAGCAACATATGTAATGCTTTCTGGAATACTGTATTAATTTATTTGTTTGATAGTTGCATTAGTCTGTTTATATGTATTTCAGAGTCTAAACAGCTATATGACATGGCATATACAACTGTAATAGTGCACAAATAAAGCTTTCTCATGTATGCACACCTGTGTGTGGTGTTATATCCTTTGACCTCTCTTTGGGTATATGTTGCAGGCAACAATTGTCTTTTGTATGGGTGACTTATACAGTGTCCAGTTGGTTATGTGGCAACTGTAGGCATACTGGCTGTTCTGTATGGTGTACACCCTCTAAATGTGTATCTTACTATACATATCTGTGTGTGTGTGTATGTGTAGTTACATGTATCTCTCTCTCTCTCTCTCTCTCTCTCTCTATATATATATATATATATATATATATATATATGCATCTGCATATATGTGTCGGTGTATATGTATCTTAGGAATGTTTATTGCTTCCACATTGTACATTCCCTATGGTAGCCAGACTGTACTGCATGATATGTTATTGATACCAGCCTGGCATCATAGAGGTGGGATGGATTACTGTTAACATCTTGTGCCCATGTTGTGTCAGGTGCTGGTTATGGGACTTGCAACAGTTGGTATTGTATTGCAGGTCAGACCTGTTTATCTGTGGTGGGTATCAATATGTACAAGACATATGTTGCTTGGGCCCCCTCACCCCCATTAACGGTGCCTGTGGTCATATATGTATTTGTTATGTTCTCTTTTATATCTATAGGCATATATCTGTATATACAAATATATATATATCTATATATATATATCTATATATATATATATATATATATATATATATATATATAGATACTTACATATATATATATATATATATATATATATATATATTGCTGTATGTGTGTGTGTGTGTGTATATATTTATATATATATATATATATATATATATATATATATATACACAGACATATATATGTAGACATATATATAGAGCTATAGATGTATGCATATGTATATATTATATATATATATATATATATATATATATATATATATATATATATATATATATATATATATATATATATATATATATATATATATATATATATATATATATATATTTATTTATATATATATATATATATGATATAGCTATAGATATAGTATATATGTATATATAATGTATATTTATATCTATAGGTTCATAGGTTCATAGGTTGGTACTGGGCTATTTGCCCAAAGGCATATATTAGCCCAGCCACGTTGTGTGGTATTCACCTCCCCTTTAGTAGTTCCCTAGACCCTTGTACTAGCAGCTAGTACCCTTGGCCCCTATCTAGTAGTGCTGTTGGTGTGATCCCCGGTGTGAACTTTCTGTTACCCATCCACTCATCAAGGTTCCTCTTGAAGAGTGATAGTGAGGGGCTCTGTCTTATGTAGATTGGGACCCTGTTCCATAGTAAGGGAAGTCTCTGCAAAGGGAATCTATCCCTCCAGCATGTTCTATTCATTGTTGAGTTGAGGTTTATATCCCTAGAGCGTGTAGCTTGAGTAAATTTGGTTTTGCTAAGATGGAGCATGTTCAGCAATTTTGGGTTGGACATAGCTCTGTACGTTAGACAGAGATTGCCTCTGAGAATGTGGTATGCAAGAGAGAACAGTTTTAGCTTTTTCGATTTAGATATATATATATATATGTATATATATATATATATATATATATATATATATATATATATATATATATATATATATATATATATATATATACACACATACATCTATACGTATAAATACATTTCCTATACTGTTGAAAGACTGTGCTAGATGATATGTTTGTGAAAACATCAGGGTTATGTATATCTTACATGGCTTAGTGGTAAATCACTTTGGCTATGGTGTGTAGGGTCCTGGGTTTGAGCCTTGCAGAGGTTGTTTATTTTGTTGCTGGGCAGAACAAGAGCCGTTGAATGCAGAGTGATTAAGACACTTTTAAGCAGTTGTAAGCGGGTTTGCGCCGAGGTAAGCACTGCTAACTTGCGGTTACAGTTTCTTATACTGATTTAGCTTCTCAGTTGCTTAACCTGTGTAGACATTGCTTACCCCCTTGCAAACAGGCTTAAACCCAATTACTGCTGCTTAAAAATGCTTACTCCTGCTTACCCCCACGCTAATTTCTTTAAATGAATTGAAAATGTGTTGATAGGAAAGTCGTGAAAAAGGGGCAAAAAGAGGGAAAGACAGTAGGGAAAATAGCTAGGGATGTGCAGGAAGGCTGTAAGGAAGGTCCATAGCTGCCCATTTCTTCTACAGCAACAGCTGTGCATATACACTGAATTTGAAGATAGATTTGGACACTCATACTGCTGAGAGAAAGGTGAGGATAACAATAATATGTTGTTAATCCAATCAGACCAGATTACATGTGTCCAGTGGACACGTGGGGAGTAAACACCTTGATGGGGAGGGGTATTGGGAAATCGGAGGCCCATGAGCCCCCTAGTGGAAACAGTGGGACTGAGGTCCCCACCCATGGGCAATCACCACTGCACCTTCACAGCCCCGAAGGTGGCTGTGCTTGGGGCTGACTAGGAGAGTCAGGCTAGTCACAACACATAGCCCTCAGGCTGGCGTAGAAGATCTCCAAACTCCCTGTGGAACTCGCTACGCACCACAACCCTGACCTGGTGATATGTGACAGATTCCTGTCTGAGCCCACTCCCGGGGGGGGTGAGCCCCATTACCTGAGGCTGTTCCACCCAAAGGTGGTGCAGGACCAATGGACAAAGAGGTACTGGGTTGGGCCCCAGATGTGCTGGTGCCCAGTGCGACGGCCAGCTGAGGTGGGACAACTGGGTCCGCTGGGACCCGCATTCCCATACGTGCTATGGTGTTTAAGTTTTATCAACATATGTAGGTTAGTAATAGTCAACACATTCTAGGATTAGGTATAACAGCATGCATAGATATTCCCATTAACAGAAACACCATATATGGAACAGTTGCATAGCAAACAGAATACATGCATGTATGGGACCACAGTGGTAATTACAACTCATGCAGGTACATTGATGGCACCATGCCACTAATGTGGAAGTATTTCCATATAGCACATGCATAGAAACAGATTTAAATAATTATCAAACAATAGGACATGTGTACCAACGTTAGAGTTAAGTCAGCACTTACCAATTGAGCTGGTTATGTAGTTTATTGTTGCAGATATGGTGGGGGGGGTGTCAGTTAACAACTAGTATATACCTGTAGTTCACATTACTTTCCTAGTCAGTGCTGTTATCTGTACCTTACAAATATTAGTACACTACCCTATTGCCTTAGTTTGGACAGTGGTATGGCTGTCGACAACTATATACATAAACTGGTTTTACCTGCAGTATACACCAATTACTTGGTATACCTATGGAGGAATTGTTTGTAAATACTAACTGTTTCTACACATACTCCCAGATTCCAGGTTGATGTTATGCACATACCTGTCCATCTCTTTTTGCACACACTCTGGGCATGTCTTCACCACATGAAGGTGAACCGGGACATATTTTGGCTATTGCTCTCTTAAAACTTTAGTGATTTGTAAAATGACAGTTTTTTTTTCATTGACATTTTCAAAATATGTACAGGTCTGACAGTCAGTTATATGACATGAAATGCTGCCTACATGTCAGAGATTAGCACACTGATATGCCAGGGGGGCAGGGTGACAGCCGGCAGATATGGGCAGATTAACTGGACATTATGGACATTTCTGTACACTTGTGGGGTATGATTCTGCATACAGCTTACTACCACTCCTGGGATTCAGATCATAGCTGTGTCTGCTAAAAGTAAATCACTGTCCATCACAGTTGTGTGTGCAATATAGATATTGCTGTGTATCTCTTATCTGATTTCTGTCTATAATTCTCCTGTGGTTTTACATTCTGACCTTGTATTACAACACTCTTATACAGGATTTCCTAGACAGTTATATTATGCAGCACAGTGTGGGTGACAGTGATGAGTAATACCTTATTATTCAGAGCAACTGCAACACTAACAATGCCATACAATACCAGACTAAACAGTACCAGTACAGGATATAAATCTTTTATTTCTAGGCACAGTGTTCGTATCTGACAGACCTGTGGGAGCAATGTTTGTTAGCACTACCTGAATGTTGCCACACAAATTACCAGATTCCACATTAGTATTATGCACGTACATCTCACTCTGTTACTGTACACACTCTGGTCACAGCTTGACAACATGGGGGTGTAGATGGGACACACTTGGCTTATTACTCTCATAACATTTTGGGGAGTTGCTAGAATGATAGGTTTGTTCTCAAAGATGTCTGACAATCAGTTGTATTTCTTGTTTGCTGCCTAAACATCTGGGATCATTCCACTGATTTCACAGGGGGACAGGCAGCAGATATGGACTGATTTAATGGATATTCTGGACATATCTGTACAGTTGGGGGTATGATTCTGTATGCAGTCTACTACCACTCCCAGGATTTGAACCATGGCTGTCTGTGCTATAAATACAACAGTTCACATCTCAGTTGTGTGTGCTATTTGGATTTTTTTGTCAGTCTTTTCACTGTTTTCTGTCTATGTCTCTCTTAGTTGTACTATATGACTTCTTGAGATTACACCAGTCATATACGGACATTCCTACACATTTTATTTATGTAGCACAGTGTGGGTAACAGTCCTTAATACAACAGTACTATTAAGTGATTGCAAATTTACATTACCATATGATACCTAAGTAAACACATGCAGTCCAGCAGTTAGACCTTTATTGTCAGGCTATTATACTTTTATTTATATACAACCTATATGATAGTCTTCCTGCCATATTCTCTGGTGTATGCAGTGCATGCCTTAAACAATATAGGCTTTATACAGGCAATTAATGTACTACTACTACTTTTATATTTATTTCTTATGACAGTACATGCAAGTGTATTACTAACCTGCCTCGAGTCACAACCGCTCCAATCGACATCCATGAGCCTCCTGGTTCATAACCCGCTCTCTTGCGCTGTGAAAGACATAAGAGGAATATTTAGCCATACCTATCCATAATATACATGAGCTGGCAATTATACAGGTAGTGGACTGATACTTGCACATGGCTGGGACTGCAACTGTCCTCCTAGCCTCTTGGATCCACTGATCCAAGAGATCCCCTTTTCACTGCTTCAGTTCGGAATAGTGATGCCTGACCTGCTCACCAGTTCGGGGTATGCCAGTGGCACTGGTGAGGTCACGGTCGAGATGGTCCCTGGCTTCCACTTTATATTGGAAACCCTAGTACTGGGCCTGCAGCAGTCTCATGTCATGGTCTTTCACAAGGAGTCTTACAATAACTCTGGGCTCCTGGATGCCCCAGCGCTGTGCCCAAAAGCACATACCCTTTCCCATTCCAGACAGAGTGCCTACAAGGGGAAGCTGCAACCAGTTATGAGATGCATTCCCACCTGTTGGGTTTAAATAGGACTGGTTTCCTGCACTTTGCCATGATTGGATGGTTTTGAAAAGGCTAAGCTATGGGCAAACCTGCTTACCTAAGGTTGACATTGCTTAAAGGAGTATACCAATGGGCAGTCTGAGTTAGCTGGCCTACACATTGCTTACACCTACTAAACTGGGCTGTGCAATGCTTAGCGTTGCTTAATATTTAAGTTGTATTATATATGCATTGTGGCATTGATTTATTATTCATTGCATGTTTTATATGTGTTTGGTATCCATGATTCATGTGTACGTACACTGTATGGGGTCCTTGTGTTTATTAGGGGATTTCAACACTTTATTACAATGACACCTCCCATCTGGGCTTAATGCAGTACTCCATTTCACATATTTATGTTATGTAGTAGGTTATACAACATAAGACTGCATATAGATTCCTTTCATATGTTCAGTTTGAATCTCCTTTAGTGAGGATCTGTTTGGGGATACCAGTTAACTACTCTGACTGAAGTGTAGTGGGTCCTGGGTTCAATACCTGCAAAGGCTGTTTATTTTGTTTCTGGCCAAAACAGCAGCTGATGCATACAGAGTGCTTAAGGCACTTTTAAGCAATTTTAAGAGGGTTTGCGCGGGTTTGCACAAAGGTAAGCAATGCTAACCTCCTTTTAAATATGCTTACAGAGAGTTAGCTTCAATACTGCTAAACCGGTGTGCACATTGCTTAACCCTGCGCAAACGGGCTTAAACTCACTTACTACTGCTTAAATATACTTACTTCCGCTTACTACTTCTTAATAGTGCTTACACTTGCTTACTAGTGCTTACTCCCGCTTACCACCGCACTAATTTATACAATAATGTCTAATGGTTCTTGGAAAGGTGGTAGGTTTGGAAACTGTATGGAGTTACCATTCATTACACATTTTATCTTCCATTTGTATCCCTGATTCCTGTGTACATATATTGTATGGGGCACTTGTGATTATCTGTGGACTTTGCAACATTATGACAATGACACCTCACATCTGCATTTAATGCAGTACTCCAGTTCAGAAATATATGTTATAAATATATAAATGTTATAAATATATGTTATCGTAGGTTGTGCAACAAAATAAATTGATCATACAGTGATTTGTCACGGAAAATGGACTGTATTGGAGTGGGACTCGAACCAGGAATGACTGCTCATAAGGTGAATGATCTGCCCACTACACTGTTGCTGTACTGCTTCATTTGCATATATCTTGCTTTTTATCCTCTTGTGCCATTTAAGCTACATTAACCGTAGCTAAGCGATGGGCAAACCCATGCCCCTATGGTTAAATTTAATTTGTTTCATAAAAAAACCCTTTATATTTAATGTTTTAACTATTGCTCTTGTAAACATTGGGGGATGTGGCTGGGGGTATGTGAACATCTGTGAGCAGTCTCACTCATTCTTATTCATACTCTGCTGTTCTTCATTGCAGGGGCATGTATATTCTGAGAGCTCTGCTCTCAGACACACCCCCTGCACTCGTACACGCTCCATGTCCATTTAGGAGTTCAGGCAGTGTGCCTTCATTAATATGCATGGCGCACTGCTGTCTTGCTCCTAAACAGCCACTTATGTGCAGAACTAAGCTAGTCCTGCATGAAAGGATAGTGAATCCGGGGGTAAATTATTTAAAGCAGATTTCCTCCAAAGAAGAAACTGCAGACAAAACTTTCCTCATATTTTCACAATTAATCAGAAGAAACTTTAACATGTAAGCCTGCCAATTCAAAATTCAGTAAATCAAAGTTTCAGAAGCATACACTTTTTCCTATGCTTATCAATAGTATTTCCATCCTTGCAGAAGGAGTGGGATTACAAATAACCAAATGTTCAGCAGCATAGGATTAACTAAAGCTATAGCTGCTGGGTCAGGCTTGGGAAGAGTGCATAAAAGCTTAAAAGGCTGAGGAACTTTATATATCCTGTCTGTCTTTTTAGGGGCAGCTGGATGACTATCAGGAAAATTAAAGGCAGTGACACACACACACACACACACACACACACACACACACACACACACACACACACACACACACACACACACACACACACACACACATCTCCAAAAATAAATGGAGGAATAGATGAAGGTTCTGGCAATTCCTTTGTTAACAGCTCATAGTATTTTCTTAGGGACTGAGAATCATCGGTGTCTTCCATTGAAAGCACTGGTAAATTCTGGAAATAGTGAAAGAGAAACAGAGTCCTCCACAGGGAGAATCAGAAACTATACTCTCCTCCCAATCTGAACCATAAATTGAAGGAGAAAACTGTATCTGTCAGTCATTTTCCTGTCCAGATTCAGAATCTTGAATCTCTTCAGGAAAAAAGTATCTGTTTTTCTTTCAACAGAAACTATTTTGCAAGAAGGATCAAAAGCCTGAATTAACCCCATGAAGCAGACCCAGTAAATTATGAGCTATAACTGGAGCTAGACAGTTTGTGAAGTCTCTTGGTGCAGTGGATAGTCCAAAGGGTAAAGCAGAGAACTTATCATGTGAATCAGACATACAGAATCTTAAGAACCCAGGAAAACTAGATAAATAGGGCTGTAATAATAAGCATCTTTTAAATCTAGCATTACCAGGAAACATAAATGTTGAGGACAAGGTAACAGACTGGAGTTATAGTATGTTCAACATGGCACTATCACAAACAGGTTTAGGAGAGAACAGTGCAGAACTGGTCTCTAAGCTTTTTCTTTCTTTGGCACAGAAAACATTTTAAATAAAAATGTTTTTCATCTTGAGAAGGAGGAACTGGTTCTATCAGTCCCTGGGACAGTATGTGATGAAGGACACGTGTAAACAAAACAGTGTTTTCTGGTGGATGAGGTATTACCCCTGAAAAGGAGGAATTTCCTCCTGCTGCCATCTGTAACCATGTTGTATGATCTTTGGAACCCGTTTGTCTGAAACTATCTATTGTCCATGAGGAAAGTAGAGATTCAATAGCCATTCTGACTTGTTGGACTCTCCTTAGTTTTAGGAGGCTCCTACAATTTTTTGGAACCACCTTGCCATTTTTTCTTAAACATCCACTTACCTGCATTTTGCTGAGAATGTTTATTTTGTTTTTTTTTTGAGAAAATTAGATGAGGGGTTAGACAATCCTTTAGAAATTTTGGAAAAGGAGGGCTAAAAAATCTTTGAGATTCCCTGTATCAGCTTAGCCCTCTCATCACACTTTTTGATCACCTCTGGAACAGACGGACCTATAACTAAATCTCTGTGCAAAGAAGAATCTAAAATCTCATTTTAATATCTTCTGGAAGGTTCTGAGAATGCAGCCAAGTAAAACTCTGAAAAACAGTACCAGTGGCCATAGCCCTGGAAGAAGTAAACATTCATCATTCACACACTGTAAACAATGAGTAGTGACTTGTACAATAGAATAAACTAAATTGTTTCAAGCAGATTGTTCCTCCCCAAAAGAAACTGCAGATAAAACATTCCTCAGTTTTTCACAATTAGAAGAAATTTTAACACGTGAGACTGACGATTCAAAATTCTGTAAATCAAAGTTGCTGAAGCATACACTTTTCCCCATGCTTATCAATAATCATCTGTCAGAAAGAGTGGGATTAAAAATAACTAAATGTTTACCAGCAGCAGGATTAACTAAAGCTATACCTGCTGGGTCAGGTTTGGGAAGACTATCTAATAACTTAAAAGACTGAGGAACTTCATACATCCTATTTCCCTTTTTAGGTGCAGCTGGCTATCAGGAAAATTAAAGTCAATGACACACACACCCTCCAAAGCTGACAGAACTGGAAGAATAGGTGACAGTTTTGGTAATTCCATACTATTTTCTTAGGGACTGAGGAACCTCAGTGCTCTCTCACTGAAAATGTTTAGATATTTTGGATATAGTAACAGAGGAAGAGGACCCCCACAGGGAGAATCAGAAAATGTGTTCTCCTCTGAGTCTGCATTTCTTTGAAATTTCAGGAGAAAACTATATCTGTTCCTTCATCCTCCTGTCAAAATTCAGAATCTTGAATCTCTTTGGGAAAGATATATCACGTTTTCTTTTACCCAAGTGCATTTTATAAGAAGTATCAATAGCCTGAATTTAACCCCAAGGCAGAGCCAGTAAATTACTCCTGTTCAAGAAAATTTGATGAGGAGTAGATGCATATTTAGTTGTCTGTTTCTTTTTGACAGGGAAATAGAGCCAACATTGTTATTAATGGTAGCAGATTCCCCAGGGATGGACACATTTTGATAAAACAGGGAAGCCTTCCCTGTTCCATCTCCCAAGACCGACAAGATTGGCTCTCCCTTGCACATTGAGGAGACCTCAACAGCCCCAGGGGATGTGTCTAACCCTTGGCCATAATGGCTGTAAGTGCTACACCAGTGGGATCCAGGGTTAAAGTTGATTGGTCTGAGGTACAAGTACTGGCCACAGCTGTCACCCATCACTGCCTGAAACAAATTTTAGCTCATTGTGGTGGAAAAGGCTGTTTGCTTAACTTCTTTTTTTGGCTGAAAGAAGGACTGACTGTGGGACTGAGAGTTTGATACATGGTCAAGCAGAAAATTGTGTCCCTTTCCTAGGGAAAACAAGCAGCAAAAGCCAGTAAAAACTTAAAGTCTATAAAATCACTTTTTCACAGAAAATCACAGTAAAAACTACATTAACACACTTTTCCAACCTCAAACAGTAAAATAAGTACAATTTCTCTACAGAAAAAAAATTAAATACTTTAAACAACTTTTAAACTGACACGAAAAAAAAGTGTTCTCATTTAAAAGTACATTACAGTCACATGACAGTCTATTAAAACAGAAAATCCTAGCCTTAAAATAACTTTCAGGAAATGAAAGTGCCAATAAACAAAACAATATCTTAAAAAAGAAGTTTTATTTTCCCCCCAAAATAACTTATCTGCCCAGCAAAGGAACAGTACAAGCTCACTGTTGATCTTTGAAAGCTTCAAAGTCTTTGTGCCCAAAGCTGCCTTTTAAGTCAGCTCAGCAAAACTGGCTTGGGTTCGTATAAGGTGCATCTCAGCTTTTGTTGCTGGCCAGCTGTTATATCCTTGCAGGTTATAACCCATATTGCTTAAGCTAATGCAGCAGTAATTAATATGAAGAACATTTGTAATAAAATCTGACAAAAGGAATCATAAATAAAAAAATGGATTTCATAAAAATGTCTATTGGGTATATGTGTAAATGTCAAGTTTGCACTTTCATATTTTCTATCATATATGGGGATTATGACTTTGTCTCTGATCATAACCAGCTTATTATTATATGTTTGAAATATGGATGACAAAAAATTCACCTTGAGAGAGAAACTCAGGAGATGATTCTTGGTGTCCATTATGAAAACACATAATTAAGAGTTATGATTGGTGACCAAATAATAATTCCTTGTACTGCCCAGAGCTTCATCTGGTTCAAGTGCTACCATTTAAAAAATAAAATACAGGACAGCAAGGTACTTTTGCTGGTTTTAAAAGCCGATAAAGCACTTAGCATTTGCTATCAGACAGCAGCACACCTGTCAAGTTTTTTGATGAAGAATTTAGGAGTAATTCAAAAACAATGCGGGGGAGGGGTAAATGATCAAAATCAGAGACGGTTTTGAAATATTGCTATAATTCTCTTAAAAAGTTAATAGAGCAATAGATTTTACTTCAATATGAATTTCCAGAACCATAAGAAATATTTAATTATAACATTTAGTATTACTGACTGGCTTAAATCATCTGACTTACTATAAAAAAAAAGGCACAAAAAAAAGGGTGTGGCAATAGCAGGACTCAAAAATCAGAGACATTCTGTAAAATTAGGGACAGCTGAGAAGTACAGTATCAGGTAAGATGTAGGGTTTTAAAGATGCTTGACAGTTTGCTCTACTAAACTTACTATTTATAAATGTAGCAGAATAAAGTTCTAACAGCTTTTAGAACTTCAATTCCTAACATTGTGTTATCTGTTCATTGTCTGGTCATCATGATTTTCTCAGATAATTAACATCACACACACACACACACACACACACACACACACACACACACACACACACACACACACACACACACACACACACACATGCACAAACACACACACACACACACACACACACACACACACACACACACACACACACACACACACATGCACACACATGTTAATCATTGCAGTGGCAATGTATCATTTACCTTATCTCAATTACAACAGTGCAGCAATTGTTACATTCTATCTGTCTGTCTATCTATTGATATTGAATACTGTACCCATTTTATTGAGTGGTCTTTTGCCATTGTTGTTTCATACTTTTGTTTTTTTGATTTTATTTCAATATACTGATTTTTGACATGATGAGTTTGATATTTTGCAGTTCATTATTTCAGCATATTTATTAAAGCAATATATGTACGTGTGTGTGCGTGCATGTGTGTGTGTGCGTGTGTGTGTGTGTGTGTGTGTGTGTGTGTGTGTGTGTGTGTGTGTGTGTGTGTGTGTGTGCACGCGCGTGTGTATGTCTGTGTGTATGAATGTATGTATGCATGCATGTATATCTGGACACCTATTAAAATATTGAATACTTAAATGTTCAAACACAGAACATTCTCCCCAAAAGATCTATATCTAAAATCATAAGAAATACTTTTTTTTCCAAGGTGAGAACCAAAATATATACTATGGTATAAAGCGTTTATACATCTTATTTGTCCTCTCTCCTAACACAACAGAACCATCTTTGAAAAATGTTCCATCCGTGTAGTCCTTGTTTGCAAAAACTAACTGTTCATAGAGAGATCTTTCAGATTATTTTGTTTCTTCCCAATCTTTTCTATATCATAATATCAGTCTGAAAACCTGAAACAAACTAAACATGCTTAGGTCTTCTTTTCATCAAAAAGTTATAGATGGTTTCTTTCTAAAAATTTTGAAAGCTTGAAAAATATTAATTTTTTTAACACTGCCAATGAGCCCCATTGTTAACTTTCCAACTTTATGAAAAACTGCATCTACAAATATTTAGTTTTTTTTTTCTACAGGTCACTTCTGAATCTTCATCTCACTTGTATCATTTCCATTCCTTTGAAAAGTTCTGGGGAGTGTTGATTCTGCATAAAACGATGGAATCATGAAGTCTGATGTTTTTCTTTTTTTTGGTGAAGAATACATAATATAGCATTAAGAATTGTCTTAGAGCCTCATCTTTCCAATTCTTCCATGGTAAATATATCCATAAGAGAATGGGTGTACGTAATCCTGTGTGTGGAATTCAAGTTTACAGAATGCGATACTTTGCTCACTAATCTGTTTCCATACCAGCTGTAAAATGTTTTTTTTTTCAAACAACTTTATTGAATTATCACTTGTGATATAGTTTATTTTACATTCATATAAAAGTAATCCAACTATATTAACATAACAAACATTATACTTCACACATATTGCTACATAATATATAACCTAATCAATATTACATAATTTATTCAATTCCTGCTTTTATTTTAAACAAGAAGCATATTACAGGGTCATAGGAGGTTACTAGGCTAATGACCATAGGGCCCTTACAAGCCTAGCCAAGTTTTACCCTTATTTCCACAATCAACACCTATCACCCCTGTCCAAGAGAGACATAGGTAGAACCTCTGGGGTGAACTTATGGTTACCCATCCAATTGTCCAGATTGCATTTGAATAGGCCTAGTCAGCTTGGCATGGAGGGAGTCTGTTACAAAGGTGTGGTATCTTCTGGGATACAAATCTGTCCCTCCAGCAGGTTCTATTAATGTCATATACCAGGTTAAAGGAATTAGAGGGAGTAATCTGTGTACCATTTGACTTATGGATATGCAGCATTTCCAATAAAGCATGGTCAAATTTTGCCTTATATGCAAGGCAGAGATCACCTCTAAGCAGTCTGTATGAAACTCTTTTTGGGTGAAAAACTCTTGGCTAGGCTTGTAATGAACCCAGGGCCATTAGCCTAGTAACCTCCTATGATCCTATGACAGTGATTTCAGAAACACCTCATAGGACAGATGCAGAAGACCTTGAATTTTCCTTGTGAGAAACCTCTGTGGTCTCTCCATTTGATGCAGGTGCTTGGAAAGGTACATACCAAAAGGGGAAGTGTAATCAATTATTGGCCTTATGAGGGAAGAGTACAGGGAGTTTATAACTTCTTTTTTTCTGGAGGCAATGCCCTAACTTATGAAATGAGCAATATAGAATGCCCTTCATATCACTATGGAGACATGGTGATCAAAGGTAAGATTGATGTCAACTTGTGTGCCCAGGTATCTCACCACTGAGTACGTTCTTAAGGTGGTGTTGTTGATTTGGTAGTTAGCAGGAACATCTCTCTTACCAAAAGGGATCATAAACATTTTTTGCATTGATTTTAAGGCCATGACTTTGACACCAGTCATTTGTTTTTATAAGACCCTCTTGTAGGATGTTGACATTATTTTGAGATTTTATGACTGCTCCCAGTTTGTAGTCATCAGCAAACTTTGTCAGCCACAGACCTTTAGTTTTAGCTTGCACTTCAGAGAAATAGATTCCAAACAGTAGAGGTCCCAGGACTGATCCCTCTGGAACACCACTGATCACAGGTCTGCTGTTGGAGGTGGTTTCCCCTGTTTTGACTCTTTGGGATCTATCAGTGAGCCAGTTAGTGACCCATCTAATGATATATGGGTTGATAACTACCTAGGTGAGTTTGTCAATTAAGCCTGAATGGGGGATAGTGTCAAACAGCTTAGCTAAGTCTAGCTAGGCTGTATGCACAGATTTCCCCTAATCGAGGCCTTGGTGACTGTTTTGAAGAAGTCCGCCAGGTTTAACATGCATGATCTCCCTTTAACAAATCTAAATTGAGAAACTGAGTAGGTTCCAGTGTTTGGAGGTTACCAATGTCTTTGTTGATAATGTCCGTGATGATTCTGTCCACAGCCTTGCAGATAAGTCTAGTCAGGCTAACAGGTCTGTAGATCCAGGGCTCAGTGGAAGCACAAACTTTGTGCAAGGGGATAACAGGGGCCTATTTCCATTCAGCTGAGATGAAGCCAGTGCTTAGACTAAGATTGAAAAGAGTACCCAATGGCATTGTTAATTCTTGTTTGAGCTCATGTAGGACACAGCCTGTGGTGTTATCAGGTCCCATGAATGCTGTGTTTTTGACCTTCAAGAGGGCATTCATGACCTGCTCCTTAGAGATACAGGGTGGAAGACAGATGGTAGGGATGTCTTGGGGTAAGTGTGGTGGGGAAAGGGGAGTGAAGTTTTCATAGAACTTGTCAGCTAACAGGTTAGCAATGTCCACAGGCTCAGTATATTAACTACTAGTTTGCCACAAATCTGCGCCTTTCCTTTTAGGTTACAGATGTAACTAAAGAATACCTTATGGTTTTCCTTATTTGAGGAAACTAATTTGGATTCATAGTTAGCTTTGGAGGTTTTTCAGAAGGAGTCTTATTTGCTTGTTTAAGCTGAGGAGGGAGTGTTTCCAGTTTGGGGTTCACTCCCTCTTACTCTTAGACAGCAATTTCTTTCTCTCATTATAAATCCTGTTAATAGCAGCTGTCCACCAGACAGGTTTGTTCTTCCTTGAGGAGCTTGCTTTGGTCCTATCAGGCACAGCTGTATCAGTGCAGTTGTTCAGGTGTTTATATAAAGCATTTGTGTAGAACTTGGCATAGTTGCCAGTTCCATCTGAGGGAAGGGGTGTAGTGAATCTATTTATAGCATACTATAAGAGGTTATAATCTACTTTGGAGAAGTTTTTGTTTAGTTTGTGCTATGCTGGTGTGTGTGTGTGTGTGTGGGGGGGGGGGGGGCAACAACATATTTTTAAGTTCTTTGTTCTAGAGGTTGTCCAGTTAGGTATGAGAGGTGAAAACTTAAGGAATAAAAACTGAAGCGAGAGAACAGAGTTGGATCTTGCAGTTACAGTCTTATAGATTTCCTGGGTTAAATGAAATGCTTTCCCTTAAACCAGCTTTAAAGGCATGTTCTTTAACTCATTAGAAGCATTATTTTATTATTTTATTGATATATGATGGTTCATGAAATGCTTTTATAGATATGTGCTTATGTATACCTTTATATATGTGGTTTTATGATGATGATGTCATTAGTGTGTGACAAGATTGTTGAGAGACTCAGCAGTGAAGGATTGTTGTGAGTCATATAGACAGGTGATTGATTTCAAATAATTTTTTAGAATATTTTATTGCTGGGATAAGTCAAATGGCTTTTAATTCAGGTTTTCGTAGAAACATTATTTGGTCTGACGAAGCATTGTCATTTTTAATGCAAAAGCACTTACTTTCATTAAATTGTTGATCATTCATTATTACCCGTTGGTATTTGGTGTTTTACTCTATTTCTGCTGTGCGAGTCACTGTATTTATCTTAGGCACCTCTCAAATAGGAAGACCATAAAGAAAACTGTAATTACATTTACTGGGCACTTGTCTTTATTTTACAAGGAACATTGTTAAGGGTTACAGTAACTAGTAACTCACAACAGGACAAAGCTGCAGCATGTAAATATCAGCATGAGCTACACACTGCTCTGCTGTGCCTGTGGAGTACTGGTTGATGCATCAGTCTTTAAGTATTATTACATGCCAGGATATAAAAAGGAATTTGCAATTATCTGTGCTCTCGTTTTTAGAAAGGATTAGCTATTGAGTTTTTCCTTGACAGTCTCCCTTATTTAACACTTGCTTTGCAGCTCTTTCATGAAATTAATTCATACACTGAGGCTGACAAACAAGGTGTACATGATTCATCCTTCTCAAGGTGACATATAAGTAAGCCGAGTAGCTTTAGCATTTGACAAAAATAGCCTATATGTTTGAAGTGCTTTATATACATTGGACAATCTCTAGTCTCTCTTATCTTTTGTACTACATTGTCACTTTTATCACTGTCCTGATAATTAATACTACAGCCCATATGGATGCTGGGCAACAGAGCAGTCATATTGCTCATAGTCTGTCTGTAGAGCTACACATTTTGCTTTATAATTTTATTCCACCCTACATTTTCAGACAAGCAGACAATTACGCTTTAGTTTTCATATGCATCATCACATTCCACATGCATTTTGTGACAGTGTGCAGCGTGTACATTTGGTCTTACTCTTAAATGCCTGTTATGCAGAATGCCAGTCAAGTGAAGTAACTACAGACAAAATGTATGTTAATGTCAGAGGATGTGGCTGCAGAAAGGGGATCCATAGCAAACTAATTTGTGAAGTTTAAATAAATGGCCAGACTCAGATACAGCCACTAGAAGAGAGAGATGATAAGATTACAAAAAGATAGGAGTAATAGATGTGATAAAAGAGGTGGAGTTCCTCTAGTAACTAGGGCTATATGTTAGGAAAACGGTGAGAAAGGCAATTTAGGAAAAACGTAGAGGAGTTGGTAAAAAAAAAAGTAAGGGATACTCTACAATGTGAGGGACAGGGTGACGTCTGCTTTGTTTTGGATAATCAATGCAGCAATTTTGTACCCATTCTATACCATGCAAATACAGCCTAAGGACAAGAAGCTAAAGCAAATACAAAAAAAGCCGTAGAGGACTGAGTTAATAAAGGTAAGGGGGGAATAGCTGAGTAAGGCAAAAATGAGAATCAAAAGGAAAAGGGGGTATGGGGATCCCACATGTTCCAACATGTGCACTGACATATAACATCATTGACTGGACAGAAAGAGATAATAAGGAGGTTAAGCAGAAGAGGTTACAGTAGAGGGAAGTGTAGAGAAACTTACTAAAAGACATGAATGATGCAGCGTTAAATGAATTGTGATGCACAAAATGGGGTGAAGGGAGCCTCAGAAAACTATAGGGAGACCTTCTTTCAGTGCCTTTTAGGGACTGCCTAACTGAGTCTGTATCTACACTTTTGCTGGGAGATTTCTCATGGGAAGTGATGGAAGTAGCTTCAGGGGTGTGAGTTGAATAACCACACTTTCCAGACCTAAAACTGAATGATAAATTGTTATTGGGTTTGTACATGCTATACAAATGTTGTCCATAATGAACATCATATCTGAATGTGGGACTGCTAGGATATGTACTTTGCATGTGAGAACATTGAGATAGAAAAGAAGAATGTTTGACTTTAAGGTCAGTTCATCTGAAGTTTTGAATTGTGGGTGAATAAAGGTATTGAGTTTTCAAGTGATCATTTGTGCCCTGTTTGGCTGGATAGCTAACAACTGCACATTGATAAAAAAGAAAACAAAAATGTGTAATAGAACTGTCATAGGAATGCCCAGCAAGTGTTTCTATGCATGATTGTTGCAACTTCTGCCTTTAAAAGATCTTTTCCTATGTACCATTAGAGGTCAGTGATATGATGCTGGAGGGACATTTTAGCACCCCAATTACTGAACAACTAAAACGGATGTTTATCCATAAAGAAATCAATGTCTATTGCAGCAGTAAGCCTTGGATCCTTCTGGTAGATTTTCACTTATGAGTGAATCAATATGGTTAAAGAAAGAGTTCTTTCATGATGTGCTACATATATGGGTTGTCTTTTGAGCTATATGATTGGTATGCATAGAAGAGAAAAACAGCAGCTCTAGGTGCCAATGAAATGAAGGTCAGCTCAAATCAAATGTTTGGTGCTGCCATCAACAATGGCATTCTGAAGACATCATAAAGTTTTTGTTAAACCATCAAGTGCCTAAAGCAGAGGTGGATATTAAATTTCTCATACAGTTTTATGCACATGGAGAGAAAAACTGACTTTGATTATAGTTATTGTCAGGAACGGCTGGAGTGCCTTTTTTGTGGAGTCTGCATGTCCACTCCACGGTTGAGTGGCCTCAGAAAGACATGTGTGAATGGGCGTGCCTTCGCTGAAGGTTGGCCGTCAGGCTGGTAACTCGGCACCATAAAAAAATCTACTGCCAATCATTAGCAGACCGGAGTTCCGCTGTGGCAACACCTAACTGGGAAAAGCCGAAAAGACAAACAAACATTGTCAGGAAATGAAGGAAACACTTTAAAATAAGTCAACTCCTGAACCCAATGGATTTGCCCCAATAAGAGTTAGTGCAATAAGCAGCTGGAAAGATGGAATCTATTTCTGTAAATGAGGTCTTTGTCACATTTAAAAGGTTCTGTAATGAAAGGAATGCTGGAAATGCTGAGGACTTTGGATACTGGTCAGTTATCATAATTAATGAGTATTTTCTATGCTGAGTGGGAATGGGGCACTGCTTTTGGACTGACAATCTGAAGTAATAACTTCCATTTTCAAATTATGGGTCAAGATGTTGTCATTCAGATATAAGATCATCCTCTGTATACAGTACATTCCGGCAAAACATATGCCACATCCAGAAAGGAGACTTTGTGTAAAGCTGAGCCACACAGAAATACACACTCCACATGATATCCATTTGAAATGTTGGGAACCGCTAGAGCAGGTCCCAAAACATGCAGATTGATTGGTCAAAAATGGCTTTTTTTGAGGAATATTCCCTTTTTTTCTGAGGTATGGCAATCATGAAGCTGGTATATATAAGTTCAGAGCACACCTGCAAAACAGGAGTTTAAAGGAGAAGTATTATGTTCAAGATTTGTCCTGGATTTTCAGCCTTTTTCCTGGTGTGTCAGCAGTCAGCATTTAAAATACTGACATTTCAATAGGGAGCCGACACACACACACACACACACACACACACACACACACACACACATACACATGCACACGCGCACACACACACACACACACACACACACACACACGCGCGCGCACACACACACACACACACACACACACACACACACACACACACACACACACATATATATATATATATATATATATATATATATATATATATATATATATATACGGGTTCCCTTTATAATTTCAAAATACTTCGGTATTATAATTTCAGTATTTCGAAATTATAATACCGAAGCCTTGAAATTTCGAAACACCAGAAGCGTGAAATTCAAAATACCGAAGTTCGGAGCTTCTGGTGTTGCGGTGTATGAATGCATAGATGTAAGTGTAGGTAAGTACGTATGAGTGTGTTGGTTAGGGGCTTTAGTGTATGTTAGTGTGTGCTTTGGCTGTGATGTGTGTGTGCAAGGTGCTGTGAAAAGTGTGTGTGTGAGTTACCTTTCTGTGTGTGATTGTGCGATCTCGGAGTTAGTATATATATATAGGTAGGGGGTGTGTGGGGGGTTGCAGCCTCCCACATGGAGTGTGCAGGGAGGTTTGCCTCTCTGCTTGTCTGTAATGTAGGATTGTTTGATTGTGGGGGGAGATTGTGTGTATGTGTGTGGTGTATTTGCACTGTAGGTTCGCGGTTTTAAATTTCGGGATTTCAGTATTTCGGGATTTAATAGTGAACCTATATATATATATATATATATATATATATATATATATATATATATATATATAGTGTCTATATTAGATCACTGCATGCTTAAAAAAGCGTACAGTGATTAATCGACCCTATGTAAGCAAAAGCTTACAATTTCAAACTGTCAAAACAGTGATTTTTTTTCCTAGGGAAAAAAAAATCACTGTTCCAACAAAAAAAAAAAAATAAAACACTTTAAAGATTACATTAAGTGGGGGGCCTTGTCCCTCACACCCCCTACTTAAATATACCAACTCCGAGACCGCACCACAGTGCCAAAAACGGCAAAGTAATCAAGCGGCCAAGCAAATTCTTTCCCAGGGAAAGAATCTGCTTAAAAGCCTCTTCAATATTTTGCCATTTCAGGCTTTTGAGTTCAACCAAGACGCATTTGAAAGAATGCATCTTCAGTCTTCTAATAGGGAACCATATATATATATATATATCTATACATATATATATATATATATATATATATATATATATATATATATATGTATATATACATATATGAATTACTTTCAACACATAAAATATCAAAATACAAAAACCTGAAAACTGAAAAACCAAAAAAAGAAAGCTCAAAATACTGAAATTCTCAGCGGTTCAAAAAATTGAAAAATATGAAATAAATAGTATAAACAACATAATTCTATAACAATATACAGGCCCTCAATGCAAACCCCCCAGCACAACAGTAGTTAACCCAAGACTGCATTGCAACACTGGCCGCAGATATCAGCTATATAAGATTGTATACAAATCTTGGGGGGGGTGCTACTCAAGACATTTTTTAGAAATTGCTATGATTTATGTTGTTCATTCTGAGTTTACACATAATTACATAATATGTGATTTTGAGTATTTTTTATTTTGATATTTCAGTATTTTGGTCTTTAGTTTTTCATTTCAGTAATATTTTGTTTTCAGTTTCAGTATCAGTGTTGGTGAAGTGAAATAGGAAATCCATATATATATATATATATATATATATATATATATATATATATATGTATAGGTTTGTTTTAGGCAGCAAACAAAAACAAAATAACATTTCAAGATACATTGCTGGTAAGAAAAAACAAAACTGCAATTATAGACATGTTAATTACTAAAGGGTAACCTCCTAGCACAGCTCCACAGTTTAAACAATATAAAAACTGTACTTGAACTGAGCCATCGGTCATTTACTTGAGTGAAGTCTTCAATGGCTTGTAATAGCATCTGCAGCTCACATGCATTCTAACCTAGTAATATAAACCTTAATGTTAAGACTAAAACAGGGTCTGCTACTGTGTGTCCAATACTACTGTGACAGAAGCAAAGCACAGAAATGCAAAGGAAGAATTTATTAACATGAAGGAAAAAAATAAGTAAATTAAAAAATGTAGAAGGAAAATATGTCTTATCAAAATTATATACTTTCATAAAATATGCAGTCATTTATGACACAGTGGCAAGATTTTTTACTAAAACAGAACTGTCAAATTATCTTTTTGGAATATACATGATGTAGCTTAATGAGATAGTCAGACAACATAATAGTATTTCTGTCATCCTTTTCTTTTAATATTACTAGTCTGTCAAACATTCTTCCATAGCTCAGCTGAGGGCCATTTTTCTTGACTTTCAAGAGTGTCATCAAGCTGGAAAGTTTCTTATACAGAGTTCCAAACTGTTCTTTTAATTAAAACTCTTCCTTCCAGTGAATTAAGAACATGAGAGTCAGTAGATATGAAATGTATTCACATCAGCATTTTTATTACTTTGATGGATCTTAGAAAATTGTTTCATTATTTTGAGATGAATTCATTAGCATTGAATGAGAAACACAACATTATGAACAACAGTGTTTTTTTCCAAAGTCTTGCTTTTAAAGTTGCTAGAATAATTAAATCCTAGAAATACCTACATTCATATGAGATGTGAATTAAATCCACATTAATTAATACTGTCAGCAATTACATTCCAGTTGCAAGTTTTTGCCATTTTTCATTCACTTTCTGATTTATGAGAATCTGTATGCTACATTTAAGAAAATCCTTGCACACACAAAAACACACAAGTATATATGTGTGTACATATATATACATATATATATATATATATATATATATATATATATATGTATATATATATATATATATATATATATATATATATATACATACACACACACACACACACACACACACACACACACACACACACACACACACACACACACACAGGATATAAAATTTGTACACACCCCTGTTAAAATGACAGGTATTTGTGATATAAAAAAATGAGACCGCAATAAATCATTTCTAAACCTTTCTCACCTTTAATGTAATGTATAACCTGTACAATTCAATTGAAAAACAAACAAAGCTGTTATGGGAAAAATATAAAAAAAATGTACAATAAGTTGGTTGCATAAGTGTGCACACCCTTAAACTAATACTTTGTTGAAGCACCTTTTGATTTAATAACAGCATTCAGTCTTCATGGGTACACACCTGCCATCAATTAAAGAGACTTTGATTAACCCCAAATAAAGTTCAGCTGTCCTAGTAGGATTTTCCTGCCATTTACTTAGTTGCCTGCTACAGCAAAAGCCATGGTTCGCACAGAGAGCTTAGAAAGCATCCGAGGGATTTCATTGCTGAAAGGTATCAGTCAGGAGAAATGTACAAAAAATTTCCACAGCATTAGCTATACCATGGACCACAGTGAAGACAGTCATCAAAAAGTGGAGAAAATATGGGACAACAGTAATGTTGCAAAGAACTGGACGACCCTCCAAATTTGATGAAAAGACAAGATGAGAACTGATCAGGGAGGCTGCCAAGAGACATACAGCAATACTGAAGGAGCTGCAAGAATTTCTGGCAAGTACTGGTTGTGTACTACATGTGACAACAATCTCACGTATTCTCCATATGTCTGGGCTGTGCATCATTAATTTTAAAACTCTTCATCCTAGGGGGCTAAATATAGACCTAGATTTGAATATTACGTCCTAAAGAAATGTATTAATATTTGTTCACGATTGATATGAAATAATTTTAAGGGGTTTATATTAATGGTCATATAGTTCTGTTGTGCGTACTATGAGTTGGAAAAATGCATATATATATATATATATATATATATATATATATATATATATATATATATATATATATATATATACATACATGACATATATTCGTGTTATTTATCTGATGAAATCTGGTTAATGTTGGCCCTGACTGTAAATATTTCATATATAATTATATTTTATATATATAGTTTCTCTCTAAAATAAATTGTTAATAATATTTTTTACAGAAAGTTTTGCACATGAAATTAGTGCCATTCATAATAGAAAATGTATTTAAAATAAAAAAAACATGCATTTTAGTATGTTTGATTGAACAATTGATGTTAATTAAATTTAAATGGATGTAGTTAATTGAATGATGTTGTAGTATATAAGAAATGCTGCTTGGTGCAAAGTTTATTCCTTGAAGGCATAAGCCGAGGTACCGGATATACCAGTAAAGAATTTTTTATACATTCTGGAGTGGTGTGTGTTTTTTGTTTTACGAGAGTTTACAGTTTGTTCCACTATGTGGTATGGTTGCAAGATGGAAGCCTTTTCTTAAACAGAAAAATATCCAGGCCCATCTAAAATTTGCAAAACAATACATCAAGTCTCCCCAAAGCATTTGGGAAAATGCATTATGGTCTGATAAGACAAAGGTTAAACTTTTTGGCCACAATTCCAGAAGGTATGTTTGGGACAAAAACAATACTTTGTATCACCAAAAGATCACCATCCCCATAGTGAAGCTTGGTGGTGGCAGTATCGTGCTTTGGGGCTGCTTTTCTTCAGTTGGAACTGCGGCTTTAGTCAAGGTGGAGAGAATTATGAACAGTTCCAAATACCAGTCACTTTTAGCCCAAAACCTTCAGGCATCTGCTAGAAAGCTGAAGAAGAGGAATTTCACAGTTCAACATGACAATGACCCCAAGCATACATCCATATCAACAAAAGAATGGCTTTACCAGAAGAAAATTATAGTTTTGGAATGGCCCAGTCAGATCCCAGACCTAAATCCAATAGAAAATCGGTTGGGTAACCTGAAGAGGGCAATGCAAAAGAGACACCCTTGCAATCTGACAGATTTGGAGCACTTTTACAAGGAAGAGTTGGCAAATATTGCCAAGTCAAGATGTGCTATGCTGATAGACTCCTACCCAAGAAGACTGAATGTTGTAATTAAATCAAAAGGCGCTTCAAAAAGTATTAATTGAAGGGTGTGCACACTTATAAAGCCAGCTTATTGTACATTTTTTATTCTTTATATTTTTCCCCTAACAGATTTGTTTGTTTTTCAATTGAATTGTACAGGTTATAGGTCACATTAAAGGTGGGGAAAGTTTTAAAATGATATATTGTGGTCTCATTTTTTTATATTACAAAAACCTGGCATTTTAACAGGGGTGTGTAAACTTTTTATATCCATTATATATATATCTTTTTTTAGCTTTTCCTGGTTAGGGGTTGCCACATTGGATCACCTGTCTGCTCATGATTGGAGTGGAGTTTTTACAGTCGAGTTGCCAGCCTGGCACCCAACCTTCCACAGAAGGCACACACACACACACACACACCTATGGCCAATTTAGAGTGTCCAATCCACCTGCAGCATGTCTTTGGGATGTGGGAGGAAACGGGAGCACCTGGAGGAAACCCACATGACCACAGAGGGAAGACATGCAGACTCTGCACAGAAGGCACCCCAGCCGAGGATTGAACCAGAAAACCTCTTGCTGTGAGGCCGCCTCTATATATATATATATATATATATATATATATATAGAGAGAGAGAGAGAGAGAGAGAGAGAGATACACCATATATGTATTTAGGCTTCCAGCAGTATATCATTTTGTGTAGCTTAGAGTTCAGATGTCTTTGAAAACATAAGAAAATCATATGTTAGGAATTTATCCAGAACCTTGCTTCTACCACAATAATCATCATGTTACTGAGAAATGTTATATATCAACGCTTCAATTTTTTTCCTGCTGCCATAGCTAACCCTAAAATATTGAAGTTGTACTTAACTTTACTATATATTATGTTAAATCCTCAAAACAAGTGTCTTACTGCACTGCCTTTAGAAATTTTTCATAAGACAATCCCCCAGATTTACTAATCCTCAGTGTAAGACTTAATAAGTCTTACTCGGAGGCTGCAGTTGAATGTTTTGAAGTCAGCGTGCCATGAATATTCATGAGGGCATGCTGACTCAACCGTAACTCTTACATGGACTGAGTAGGAAAGCAAGGGGCGTGTCCGACTGCCGAGCAATCTAAATGTGCATGCCCCTGCAAGGTTTTAAAAATCATAATGTCAACACACAAGAGTGAGTTCGCTCAAATATACTTGCACCCAACACCACACTCCCTGACACTGTAAACCCCCATCACACTTATATAAAATAAATAATTATAATATTTTTTTTAATCCATGATATAGCTGCCCGTAATTGCGCGTGTCTGCGCGGGTGTGCCCATTGCTTAGCTACAGTTAGCAAGTCTGACATGGAAGAGCATAAGAAAGAATGTTTATGCAAATCACATGAAATCGCAATAGCGTAATGGTAGAGCATTCACACAAAGAAGAGGCATTCACAGTTCGAGTCCCACCACTCCCTTTTGCATTTATTTTTTAAATCAGTATATGGAATAATACCTAACATATATGTTAAACATAACTAAAAAGCACTGAAATGGCCAATGTATCAGTGAATAAAATAAATATTTTAAAGGATCCCAATATAAAATTGCCTGCAGTTAAGCAGCGCTTCACCCAGCGCAATATAGTTGCCCCTGGGTAACTCGTGCTTTACCCAGCGCAAAATAGTTGCCCATAGCTAAATAGTGCTTTAGCCAGCGCAACATAGGTGCCCATAGCTAAATAGCGCTTTACCTAGCACAATCGGTTTGCATGGAGGTGCGCGTCGCGCCAACCAGGGCACCTTAGGGCACCGGTGCGCAACGTAGAGCTAAGTTGCTTAAATGCAGCCGCGCCCCCTAGCCTGTCTAGACAGTATTAAAATAAAAGAATGACAAGGTTCGAACCCAGGACCCTGTGCATCATAATCAAAGTACAGAACCACTAAGCCATGACAACATAGGGGCAGCAGCCGCTATTAACATTCATATACTTACGAATGGTAGTTTAACCATTACTAAGCAGGTCTGCAGTCAGCCGAGAATTTTACAAAATGGCCAATCACAAAAATGTGCGGGAAATGCGGCATATTTAAGCCCCATAGGCGGGAATACTTGCCATAACTGATTGTAGCACACATTTGCAGTCAGAATGGCAGGTGTAGGAGAGGGTTCACGCTTCCGAGCACAATGTTGGGGCATCGAGGAGTCCAAATACATGGTTTGGCTCCTTGTCCACCATCACGAGTCAAGACTCCTGCAGGGCCAGTTCCAAGGGACAGAGTACAAGGCAGAGGCTTGGAACAGGTTAGCTCGTGACCTCACCAGTGCCACAGGCATTCCCCGGACTGGTGAGCAGGTCCGTCACCACCATGCAGACCTGAAGAGATGAAAGCAGGACCACCTGAACCAGTGGATACAGGAGGCCTGTGGGATGCAGGATGCCCCACAACTGAGTAAGTAGCCATGGAATGCAGTATGTAAGAATTGATAATGGAGTATGTATAATGGATAGGTATGTTTCAATATCCCTTCATTTACTTTACAGCTGCAGGTGACCGTGTTATGAATCAGCAAGCCTATGCTGATAGGCTGCTAAGGATGTGCCACCAGGCAGGTTAGTGATTATTCTGCATGTATTGTTATATAAAATATTTTCTGAGAGCATGAAAGAATGTGTTGTAGTCCAATAAAACAGCCATAGAATTGCCTGAATAAGTCCTCTGAATGTACTGCCAGATAAAAATGTCAGAGAGGCAGAAAAAGAGTGTAGTAACCCATTAAGAAAGGTAACATATGTCTGGATAATATCTCTGCAGGCACTTTCATATAACACAAGTGAGTGAGCCTGAAAAAAGATTGTTCTAATCTATTAATAAAGGTATAATATGTCTTGAACATGTCTGCCATAAACACTGTTAAAACAAATAAAGGAGTGAGCCTGTGGAAAAGTGTGCAATGTCATTAATAAAGGTCTAAAACCCAGAGTGTGTCTGTGTCACAGATTCTGAAATGTTGTAGTACCCTTGCATTATACAAACAGTACTGTTTGAAAATGTGCTGGCAACACAGAGTTATGCAGTCCCATATAAAGTGGGTGATGGAAGTGCTAGTAGCTGTGAAACATATATACAGTCCACAATAGTCATTTACTGGCTGGCATGAATAAGTAAACCTGGCACACATGTAGCATGTAATTATTCACCAGAAATGTGAGTGTGTCTTAAGAAATGCAGGGTTCTGTACAAATCGAAGTGAAAATGTCATGTGAAAACATCACAGATATGTAGATAAAGAAATATAAATGCAAACAAGAAATACGTAGCAGTAACATCTGCATCCTGGACAGTTAGTATGTCAGATATAGGACAGGCATATATTGAACTAGCCAAACCCATGACACAACCTAATGTATGGTGGCAAGTGTAATAATACAGGTAGGGGATATAGACTTGCAGTCACTGGGAATGTAGTGTAGACTAAAAGGTCATTATAAGATGTTAACCAATTTTTTTTTCTACACCCTACCGTATGTGCATAAACCACGCAATTCCACACCTCAATGGGTATGTGTAACCTTAAATATTTGTTGGGGCATATGTCCTATTGTTTATAAATATTTGCATTGATGTTGATGCACGTGCCCTGTTCAAACACCACGTTCATGGTGGCCTGTTGCTACCAAACATTCCTGCATGCTGTTGGAATATCTACTGTTGTTCAAAACT
>NC_056729.1:198713768-198797160 GCF_019279795.1 Protopterus annectens | reverse complement strand
TTGGCCCAAATTTTAAAAGGGGGGGCTTTTTGCAAAAATAAAAGGGGGCCAAAAAATTTAAAAAAAAAAATAAAACAACTTTTTTTTTTAATCCCAATCTCCGGGGTTTAACCATAGCGCAGTTTAGCGCAAATGCGCTGCACCCTAAAAAGCAGAAAATTAATAATTAAGATCCAAAAATGTGGATTTTATAGCTAAAATGAATTTACAATGCAAGGGAATGGCAGGCTGAAGACAACATGGCAACCGAGTAGAGGTTGCTAAGGGGGGAAGCTCAGTCTAAGAGATGTAACTAAGCATTAGTAGGCAATCCTATGCAAATGAGAGTTATGATAGTGAATTGCAAGTTCACATAGCAAATGAGCACAGTCAGTGGAGTGTAGGAGTAGGATAAGGGGAGTAACAGAGTAGAAGATAGGTGACATCACGAGGGGGGTATGTATGAAAGGAGTGAAGCTCATTGGAGCAGAGTGACATGTGTCAGCTTACATTTACATAACAGTGAAAGAGGTGTGTCAACAGGTAGGCCAGGTAAAGTAAAAAAATCGAAGGTGTATGCCGTGGATAACACCAAGGTTTCTTGCTGAGCATGCATGCATGCGTGTGTCCACCAGTAAACCCGAGTAAGACAGTGTGCACGTGTGTAAGCGTGTGTGCACGCGTGTAGGCTTGAGTAAGCATATGTAAGGCTGTGTAAACAGTTGTAAGCGTGTTTGTGCCGGTGTGCGCGTGTTTTAACAGGAATAAGCAAGTTTTAGTCCATGTAAGCATGTGTGCACACGTGTGAGGTGGTGTGCGCATGTTTACGCGGCACTGCCCCCTAAGGAAACAGAAAGGGAAAAGGAAGCACAACAAATAGTAGGAAGTTAAGCAGGGAGTACTAGCAGAGCTAGCAGGTGAAAAAAATCAGAATCAGCCAATTACACAGGCATTACACTAGCCCAGCCCAGCCCAGCACTTAAAACTCAGCAAAAAACATTCCAGTATGTTTTTCTCAGACACACTGCAACACTGCAGTAAGCTAATCGAAGTGAAAACTGAAAAAGCTTTACTGAGACAAAGAAATGTTATGGGCTGTCATTGCTGTCATAAGGTGACATATGCAACATGCTGAGCGTGGTGACAATGCAAATGCTACTGAGCAACCCACAGTGAGGAGACGGAGAAGAGTGTACAGACCCAGCGAAACCTACCAGTGGCTACATGAGCTGGAGATAGTGGAGCACTATAGAGTGGACAAAGAGCTCCTGCAGCAAATTGTTGAGCTGTACAGGCCACGCCTCACACACAGAACCAACAGAGGGGAACCCATCCCAGTGGAAACCAATGTATGTGTTGGCCTAAGAATATTAGCAACAGGTACCTTCCAGAGACCAACTGGCGATATGATGGGGATTTCACAGGCATCAGCATCTAGGGTACTGCACCAGTTCCTGAATGCCATGGCAGCACATGTCGGTGATCATGTATATTTCCACAATTCCCGTGAGTTATTGGCCAGCGTCTCTTCCAGCAAATAGCGGAATACCCTGAGGTAGTGGGTACAATAGACTGCACGCACATTCACATCAAAACCCCAGCCGTTGAGCAGGGTAGGGTCTACTATAACCACAAGGGTTACCCCTCCATCAACTGTCAGGTCGTGTGTGATGCCCAGGGCATAATAATGAATGTGTGTGCTGGCTGCCCTGGAAGCTACCATGACTCCCATATCTGGCATTTGACACAGCTGTACCAGACATTTGCCAGTGGGGACATCCCTCATGGTCACCTAGTGGGGGATGCTGGATATGCACTTGAGCCGTGGCTGATGACACCCATCAGAAATGCACACACACCTGAACAGGAATGCCATAATGAAGCACACGCACAAACACGAAATGTAATTGAGCATGTGTTTGGGCTGCTCAGGTCACGGTCCCAGTGCCTGGACACATCTGGTGGAGCCTTGCAGTACTCACCAACTACATGTACCCAAATAGTCATGGTATGTGCTACGCTACACAATATGATCCTGCAAAAACAGCTGCAGCAGGAGCAGCATAGGGCCAGGCACAACAGCCCCCACCATTGACAAGGCCATCACAGGCAGAGCATGACTCGAAGGAGGAACAACCTGAGCCTGCCCCAGTAGGCAGAAGGCGGCATGCCCAGTATGCTTTGGCCTTGGCAAAGAGGCAACGTATAGCATATACACTGGCTCAGTAGGAACCCTGGAAATGATAACTCTCTCCGACCCGGACATATAGTAAAAGCAATGCCTAACTTGACACTACCTGTTAACAAACATGTATAGGGAGTGTAAAATGTGCATCCGACATAGGCAGCCCTGCAGCACCACCTGAGGCATGATTGCTATGTGTTAAGCAATATAAAGCACTGCTAAACAGCTCTCACCACTATTTAGTATATGTGAACAAAATTGCACAAACTAAGTAGCACAACAACAGGCAATGTTCAGCAATATTGTGCACTGTCAAGCAATGTTTGCCAGCATTGAGTAATGTTGTGCAATTTGGTCAAATGTGGGTATAGTTCATCAAAAGCAGGTTAACAAGTTCACATTTGCTTCACTATTCTTGAAACAGTCTGCTCTGCCATGTATGAAAATATGAAGCAGTTACAGTCCTCGTACCCAGAATACAGTGCATTATAGTCAGAGAACAGAACCACTAAACCATGACAGTATGTCAATGGTCAGCTTGCATGAAAAAATGTTGATAAGTCAATGCTAAGTATCTTATGGAAATCTTGCATGCATAGCATAATCCCTGTCGAGTTAAGACACAAAGGTGAGGCTTGCAGTAATAATAGAACCTGATATTCAACACACATATAGTATACATGTTAATACTGGTAATGTTCACACACATCAACAAATGTACTGGACCTCAGACAGCAACATACTGCAAGGTCACACTGGGCATGCTCACACACTTGAAACTGTGAGAAAAATGTCAGGCAACAAAACACTGAAAGTCTGAACTGGGCATGCTCACACACTTGGGTAAAGTTTGAGTACAGCAGTGGGCCACACATATCCCACAGTTGCAAGTGTCA
Organism: Protopterus annectens; assembly: GCF_019279795.1. Classification (NCBI taxonomy): domain Eukaryota; kingdom Metazoa; phylum Chordata; order Ceratodontiformes; family Protopteridae; genus Protopterus; species Protopterus annectens. The sequence goes on along the minus strand of NC_056729.1, from coordinate 198,794,100 downwards.
ACCCAGGAACCTCGCACTATTCACCAATCCACCATGTGCACACAGTGATATGACAACAGACACAATATAAAATAGTGAAATACTGTCACAATCAAATATGTAATGAAGAAACCTAGGTTGTTCATAGGAAGTGGCAATGCAAAGAAGAAACAAAACCTGCAATCGGTACCATCAACGAACAATGTGCATCCTGAACATTAGCATAGGTTCAGAGGTTGACACTAGGCTATCTGCCGTTGGGTATGTAGAAGCCTAGCCACAGTGTGTTTGTAGTCTGCAATCACGCTAGGTAAGTATACTGTGCCTGTCAATAGTAGGTCACACAAGATATCTCACATATGTTCATGTCATTCTGCCTCTGTCTAGCAAGGACCCATAACATGTCCCAGGGCTAAACATACGATCATCCGTCCACCTGTGAAGATGTCACCTGTAGGTGTTCAGCGTGGGTCTGTGCATATGTGGTACTGTGATCCCATTCCTGAGTGAGTGGAGCCTCTGTGATGTTAATATGCCCCTCCAGCATGTCCTATTAACATCATTGCTCATGTACCTGTCCCTGGGGCATGTAGCTGTAAGGGACTTTGATATCCTCATGGTGAGCCTGTCCATCAATGCTGTGATGGACATGGCATCAAAGAAAAGACACAGACTGCATCCAAGTAGGCAGTAAGCAACTGAGGAGAGCTAGGGTCACCATAGCCAAACTGTGCATACCATCTGTGTGAGTCCCTAGATACACTTGGTATGTAAATCAGTGTACATTCCAGTTGCTGCAGGTGTTGGGTAAGGTACATCCGAAATGGGCCATTGTATCCAAGCATGTGCCAGATAACTACAGGGTCACAATGACCCCACCTGATCTGGATGTAAAACTGTATGGGATAAGGTTGCCTAAATAGAAGGTGTGTCCAACAACACTGGCAACATGAATGTCAAAGGCAAGAGTACTAAGTATTCATGTCCACAAATCACAAACCACACACACTGTACGTGATGTATCATCACCTATGTGTTAATGTGTGTGCACGATGTTACTACCAAAGGTGATGACAATGCATCTAAAGTAAGGTAGCTGTAGGCCATGGCAGAAGTGGTGTGCGAGCTCCAGGTAGGCTGTGTGGACAACCCTGTTTATGTCTATGGACTTGTTAACTGTTTAAAGACATCAAACATCTGCAAGAGGCAATATATGCCCACAACAACACCAAATTGTGTAGGATCCAGTGTCTGCAGGTTCACAATGTGTATGTGTATGAGTTCAATGATGATACACTCCATAGCATAGCAGACCAGGATAGTTAGGCATATATTGTGATAATGTCCAGGGTCCCTTGTGGCACCAGCACTGTGTAGCGGGTACACCGTAGCTGTACGCCATTCCATGGGTACACATCCTGTAGTAACTGTGATATTGAACAGTGACATAATGTGAGTGTGAAGTTTGTCATGAATCTTGTGTATGCCACAGTCTGGGACACTATCTGCTCCCACTGATGCTGTGTTGTCTGCTATGGGGAAGGCAGCACACACATGTTCATCTGTGATGTCAGGGAGGCTACACCCTGTTGTGATGGACATGTGCACTGCAGGGGGGATGCTGGGGAAACATTCCCACTGAACCTGTTGTCCAGAATGTTCACAATGCCAGTGGGTTCACTGTATCATTTGTAATTATTCAGTAACTCACAGCATACCTGTGAGTTCCCACATAGGTCCCTGACATAACTAAATAAGGCCTTGTGATTTTCCACAGTGTCTTTTGCAAGTGTCTGTTAGAAGTGGGCATTAGATGAATCAACAACTGATCATAGCTATACCATAATACTGATCAGAGATGCCTTTCAGATTGTGATTGTGCTCCATAATGTAGTGGCCTCCTCCTGTCAATGTACAGCTCAGTAATGGCCGTGGTCCAGTAGACAGGTCCCCTGCCTTTGGAGGAGTGAGTCTTTTATTTATCTGGGATAGCATGATCCATGAATTCCAGTAGTTGTCCATAGAATGTGCTTGTAAAGTATGTAGTTGGCTGAGCCGTAATTAACACTGTCCCAGGGTCATTGAGGGATACCACCTCAGTTTGTACAAGTGTGATGTTTGCTCATGAGAAGTATGTCACTGAGATCACATAGGATGTGTGTGTGTGTATGGGATATGTATGTCTAGTGAGATGAATGTATGTTCCGACCTTAACAATTACAGGTATACCTCTGTTGTGGAATATAGAGTCCCCATGTGTGTGATGATCAGGTACCACATGTATAACCCCCTGTGGGTGTGGTGATCAGGTCTGCCCTAGCATTTGAGTGTAACAATCTTAGCAACTGTTGTGCGAGGGTGTCACTGCATGAGTAGTATACCCAGTGAATGTTTGTGTATTTGAAGTCACACAATATAATGGTGTTTGGTGAGACCTTTACATTCTCCAGTGTTCCCAGGAATAACGACTGTTGTGCCCATGTTTGGGAGTGTGGTCTGTAACAGTCTACAAACTGAAATGCAGTTTTGACCACTCTCAGTTGCACATGTACATTCACCAATGCTCTGTGTACTGCTAACAACCTGGAGGTGTGTGTATGAATGATGTATATGGAATCCCCCCTATTGTTGTTGTCCAGACAGAGTCCTGTGTCTGAAAACCATGGTATGACGTAAAACATGTTAGTGCTGCTGTGCTTTTGTGAGCCTGAACCAGGTGTTTGTTACTGCACATATATCGACAGATGCCATACTGATGTGAGTCCTGAGTGCATGTATTCCGAGGGTTAGACATCAGTTGTTGAGCACCATCAATCTCTGTTTCCTGTACCCTGTAACGTCTATGGCTGTGGTTATGTCATCTGACCCTCACCTCAAACAGCCACTATGTGTGTGTCAAGAGCATAAGGCAGTCTGTGAAAGCCTAGGTGTGACAGCTGAATGGTGTCCATAGTGAATGTACATGGCATGTTGAGCATGTAATCCCAGGCTGACAGACACTGGATCCCCTGTGAATGACAACAATATGTTAGGCAACTGTTAAAACTGATCATGTCCTCTGTATACTGTGACATAGTACTTGGTGAGGGTAAGGTGCTACACAAGGTCAGGGTTATACTGTCTTAGCCTACATGATCAGAGAGCCCCTCTATGTCTCTTGTCATGTTGTCCAGGGAGGAACGTCTGAGAGTCTACACACTGGAATGCTCAATGATGGAGCCATATTTGTACTTGCAGTGGACTGACAACAGTGCATGTGTCATGTGGCATATCTTGGCACCCGACACACAGCACAAAGTGACCTTCACCATGTTCAGCCTGGTGAGTGGGATGTCAGTGTGACCGACAATTACACTCACCTAATATAGTTGTATGAGGTGTGTTGTGTAGGCCTAAGGGCAGTGACTGTGTGGCACAATGACTTTGTGAACTATGTGATGATATGTGTGTATGGTTGTGTGTTAGCAGTAGTTTGTGTGTCTGCTTTGGATGTCTCAGCTGCTTAGGCAGAGTACATTTAGATGCTCCAAGTATGTCATTGTGTGTCAATGTATATGGTTTGCTGTTGTCATAGGTGCATGTGTGACTGTATTTGTGGTGTGTGTGGTTACCTTCACCACCCGATATACTGTGCCAGTCATGGCTTGGGAGAGCTCAGCCTCCTGTCCGTCTATACAGTTGCACCTCTCACAGATATCTGAATTTGTTGGTAGGAGGACAGTGTCACCTGTGTACATAAGGCAGTTGTAACAATGCATCAGAATTCCAATATGCACCAGCTGTACTGGAGAGTACACACAAAACTGACCTTTGGACATGCCAGGATATGATGATGACATACACTGTTGACTGATCACAAAGGATCAGTAGTGTGTCAAGTGTGTAAAAGAGTATAACAGGGTTTTAGTGTTCAGATTTGTTGTTGCTGTGGAAAGATAATCTGCAAAGGAGTACAGACAGAAACATTGCACCTCCTTTAGCTAGGTGAGAAATATCGATGTACAGTCATATATGTCCTCAGTCAGGGTCAACTGTACCTGACTGACAATGTCAACATCCTGTCAGACAGGCCCATACATACATACCCACCTCCCAGTGACAAAAGGCCATAACAGCATACCAGGAGATATCACATGTAGAATGTGTAAACTGGTCCCCACAATGCCAAATGAATCCCATCACATGGATAACAATGTTTCCCCATATGTGTCATAAGTGAACGACAGGACAAACAGACACTGCACCCAAACAGTCTGTTGAGCCTCACACTCTCTACAGGATCTTACACCATTGAATGTGTTACAGCAACATGTGGCACACCCCATAAGTGTTGGTGCACAACACACCATGGGAACTATATTCCTATAAGTCTACGAAGTCCGAAATGCTAGTCCATGGAGTCCATCATGATTGCAGTCAGGAACAGAGATATTGTAAACCAACAAACACACAACACAAACGTCTGTGGTATGTTAATGAGCACATCATGTTCACCAAACCTGCTAGATATCTTGCAAGGCAGCCACCCAGGACAAACATCACTGACAGGAGCAACACAGGTCCCACATAGACCTTGAATAGCCCTTTACCAACATCACAGACACATGTGGCATCCACAAAACCTACAATCCGTGCATGAATATGTATTGTCATATGAAGGAATGGTAATATGTCCACAGATAGATCACACCAGGTATGAATTGTGTATTCCTGTTCAAGATGTTCACACCTCCTGACCCACAAGGTTCATCTGTGGGATTGCATAACACTACGTGCACACACATAGCCATGTCCAGTCTGATGTCAGCAACCTACAAATATAGCATGTGAATAAAAACCACACAGTAAAGCATGTAGCGTGTCATGTTAATGCGTATCGCACTAGTATCCTAACATAGCTAAATAGGGGTTTGAATCCTGCAACTGCTGTGTGTGCGATTGGCTTTGAGAGAAGTGGCCTTTTTGGAGAGTGTGGAAACACATTAGGAGTGGTGAATACCTCTTTGCCAAGTGTGATGATGTCAGCATCCTACAAATAGAGCTTTTGAAATTAATGCACCCAGTAAAGCAAATAGTGCCTTGTGTTATTGTGTATCTCACTAGTGTCATAACATAGTCAGATTGGTGTTTGAGTACTGCAAACGCCAAGTATGTGTGCGATTTCCTTTGTGAGGAGTGGCCTTTTTGGAGACTCTGGAAACACATTCTAAAAGAGGTACATTCCTCTTTGTAAAGTCTGATGATGTCAGCATCCTACATATATTCAAGGAGAACAGAAACCACCCAGTAATGCATATCGCGTGCCGTGTTAATGCATATTTCTACAATCGCATAACATAGTCAGATAGGGGTATGAATGTGTGTGTGTGTGATACTACTTTTGAGAGAAGTGGCCCTTTTGGAGACTGTGGACATACATTAGGAGTGGTGAATCCCTCTCTGCCAAGTGTGATGATGTCAGCATTCTACAAATAGAGCTTTGGAAAAAATGCTCCCAATAAAGCGAATAGCGTGTTGTGTTAATGTATATCTCACTAGTGGTATAACGTAGTCAGGTAGGTGTTTGAATCCTGCAAACACCGTGTGTGTGTATGATTTCCTTTGTGAGAGTGGCCTTTTTGGAGACTGTGGAAACACATTCTAAAAGAGGTACATCCCTCTTTGTAAAGCCTGATGATGTCAGCATCCTACAAATATTAAAGGAGAACGAAAGCCACCCAATAATGCATATCGCGTGCCGTGTTAATGCGTATCTCTTCAGTAGCATAGCATAGTTAGGTAGGGGTTTGAATCCTGCAAATGCGGAGTGTGAATGTATGAAACTGCCATTGAGAGGAGTGGTCTTTTTGGAGACTGTGGAAATACATTAGGAGTGGTGAATCCCTCTTTGCCAAGTGTGATGATGTCAGCATCCTACAAATAGAGCTTTGGAAAGCAATGCTCCCAGTAAAGCAAATAGCACATCATGTTAATGTGTATGTCATTAGTGTCATAACGTAGTCAGATACGTGTTTGAATCCTGCAAACACCGTGTGTGAGTGGGGAGGGGGGTTGTAAGTGTGCGATTTCCTTTGTGAAGAGTGGTCTTTTTGGAGACTGTGGAAACACATTCTAAAAGAGGTACATCCCTCTTTGTAAATTCTGATGATGTCAGCATCTTACAAATATTCAAGGAGAATAGAAACCATCCAATAATACATCTAGTGTGCTGTGTTAATGCGTATCTCTCCATTAGCATAACATAATTAGGTAGGGATTTGAATCCTGTGAATGTGTGTGTGGGAGACTGTCTTTGAGAAGATTGGCAATTTTGGAGACTGTGGAAATACATTAGGAGTGATGAATCCCTCTTTGCCAAGTGTGACAATGTCAGCATCCTATAAATAGAGCTTTCGAACAAAATGCTCCCAGTAAAGCAAATAGCGTGTCGTGCTAATGCATATCTCATTAGTGTCATAAAATAGTCAGATAGGGGTTTGAGTCCTGCAAATGCTGTGTGTGCCACAGGTAGTCAATACAGTGTGTGTTTTGCTTTTACTACAGTATGACATATGTTTCAAACAGTACGTGCATTGCACACATCGGGTATCTGTGTGTCAAATAGATATGTGTACATGTGACCTCAATCAGTACATAGGTGTGAAGCCTGCATACTACATGAATACATCTGCAACCTTCGACAGATTGTGCCGCTGCTTCTCAGATCATAGGCCACATATGTATGTCTGTGTCAAGACCAGCCAATGTAGTGACCCGTGGCCAAGGACATCCCTGCCACACACATCCATGACACGTACTGTAGAGTACTGTGAGTGAGGGTAATTGCTAGGGTATATGTCAGACATGTTCATACACAACAATGACTGGCAATAATGGACAGTCATGATAGGCATGCACCAGCCCTGTGGATATGGATGCAGGCCCCTAATGTGTTATGTGAAACACCGAGGGACCCCACAATACCTATGGATATGTGGATACCAAGGGACAGATGACATAACACGTGTCTGTCTGTACACATTGGTACCCAACATATGTGTTCAGGGGTACCACCTATGTGGTACTGTCGGGATAGTATGTATAGTAAATGTGGATGACCATGCCATAGATGGCGTACTGCTATACAGCATGTATTGGACAACAGGTATCTGTCTGTATGATACCCTTGTGTAGGATATGCATCCCATCCAGGGAATGCAGTGTAGGCCAATGCATGCATTACCAGATGTGGATGGACATATCCCTAGTATGTTTGCATGTACCAAAGAGGGCTTTATGCCACACAGGTGTGGTCCCAGGAATGTGTGGCGGTCAATACCACTGGTTACTGTCATAGTATAGTACTGGAAGGATCCAACTGTTATTGAGTTCCCTACAACTGTGAGTCATTTGTCAGGACATCATCTAATGATTGGTTATAGTCATGCTGTTGAGGTGGTGTATACTGCCAGACTGCAGATCATTGACAGATATCAGCGGTATCACCCACAGCATAGTGCCAACCAATGTCATACACACGTGTACCCATGTTAGTACATATCTGTAGTAGAATGCATACCGGCCATCGAAAGATACCATGAGATGTTAACAATGTGTAGAACAGGGTATGTCACACATCCCACGTGTCCACTATGCACGTTCATGCAGACAGTGTGCACACACCATATTCACAGATGTACACCTGCTAATTTGTAATGCACACATCACACACATACTGTCCACTCACTAACACATGCTGTCAATACTGTACACTTCATCCAAGTGGCACATGGGTGGACAATACATACTCAGACCTAACACTGGTGTAAACAATGCTACAATGACTATCAGAGCTGTGATGCATAATGCCTGCTCAGATATACCTACAAGGATATCAGTACACCTTCTTGTTGGCAACTTGCTACTATTGCTACACTGATATTATGTCACACTGTGCATCAGAACCATGTTAGCCTATTCCTGAATCAATGTGACAGATGACAGGAGGTGGCACAGGTGTCATCATATGCACAGGGTGTGTTGTAGGTTTGCCAGAGCCTGACACTGACCCATCCAATCGGCATGTCTGTGTGTGTGTGTGTGTGTGTGTGTGTGTGTGTGTGTGTGTGTGTGAGGGACAACAGTAATGCATGGGCCAATGTTGATGTAATGTGTGTGTGTATGAGTGAGCCCTAGTTGTATGGTAAATGTGTGTGTGTGTGTCTGCATGCACACAACTCCACCATGTGGCTGTCATATACGGGCAGTTGTGGGACAGCCACAGACTGTACCTGCTAGGCCATACAGATCACTGTCTCCGGCCACGGACACCGTACCTGTGCCTAGCAGGGGTGCTACGGACAGTATCGGATACCAACCCTGACTGGGTGCTATCATCAGAGGCAGAGGTATGATGACTGGACCCATGTCCCTGCTGGGACTGGCCAGCACCAAGTGCACATGGTCTAGTAGGATGGTCAATGGACAGGCCAGCCCCAGCATTGCTGGGGCTGGTACTGCCACTACGGGAGCGGCTGTGATCTGTGGTCCATCCGTGATGAATGCCAGCTGATGCTGTTGCTGGCATGCGTCCGCGTTGGCCTCTCATCCTTCCTGCATGGTCCTGGCTCATGGCTAACACATTGTGGAGGACATCTAATGTCTCCCTCCAACGGCTATCAATGACCTCGGTGTAATTCCGGATGGCACCGCCAAGGTCATGGATGCTGTCATTGATAGCAGAGTAATGGGCCCTCTGCGGCCTTAGTCCCTGTCGGGTGTACCGTTCGATACATGCCTGTGCCTGCATTACAGCCCAGAACATACTGGAGGTTGTAATACCTCCGGGGGCACGTCTGCCAGGGGCAGTATGACCAGTGGTGCTCCCCCGACAACCCCTGGACATCTGCCTATGTGGTACCGTTCCGGTAATCTGGCTATGGCTGCTGTGAGGGGATGCATGTGCCATAGGTACCACACTCTCCTGGTCAATGCCAAATGTATGCTGTCCCTCAGCTACGGCCATAGTTGACGAGGGTTGTATTGGCAGTATGAGTTTGCGCATAGATGGGGTTGACCGCAGTGTACTGTCGATTGATGGACCAACGACAGACTCTGTCAGACCTTCCTGTGCCACAATACATGTCTCATCATCACCACTATTAGTGGCGGTGACATCAGGTTCCCTGCTACACTCAGACACGACTAACACAGCACCTGTGGAAGGAAGACAGGAAATGCACTTTACAATCTGTACATGATGTTAGCACACATGCACACATTTTTTATTTTTATTTTATTTATTTTACATTTGTTAACCGGGCTAGTCCAACTGGATATATTTCCATTTTCAGTAGAGGCCCGGGGAGAAAAGCTCCACATGAAGAAAAGGCAATTTATAATACAAAAACAGTAAATAATAGAGTACAATGTCTGGTTCAGTATAAAAATTCTACATGGAAATATTCTAAAATGCATAGCCTATGGAGAAACAAAGGGTAATAAAAACATTTTAGAAGGTGAAAGAGGAAAGGAAAAGAGAAAGACATTCGTAGTAAATATACAAGAAAGGGCAGTAGAAAGAAGGAGGGTAGAGATAAATTAATATGCATACAGCATGAAAGGGAAAGTAGTAGAAGAAAGAACCTAATTAGGCATAGGTAGAGTCCCATTAACAGAGTAAGAGGGAGAATTAGGAGAGGAGAAGTCAGAGAGAGAGAAGAAGGTGTGATAACCATATATTTTTAATCTGGGTTAAAGCAAGAGCATAACCAGTGTTTTTGAGGTGAGTTTTAAGTTTTTGTTTGAAGAGAACTGAGGATGGAATGGAAGTTAGTTCGGTTGGAAGATAATTCCAGTGTTTACCAATTGTATTAGAGAAAAGGGAGTCACCGGCAGAGTTATTAGTTTTGGTTAAGGTTATTAGAAGTTTGTTAGAGGGCGAAGAGAAGTAAGGTTGGTGTAAGGAGTAAATAGGTTAGAAAGTATAGGTGTTTTGTTAGGATTATAGAAAATCCTATGTGCAAATGTAAGTTGAGAAAGAGACAGTGTGTTTCTTAGTTCTAGCCAGTGAAGCTGCTGTAGGTTCAAGCAATGGTGAGTTCTATATGGATTTCCAGTAACAAATCTGGCTATACTATGATAAGTGTTTGCCAGTTTAGAGATTGTTTTTCTTTAGGTTAGTGTATATAGGTGATGCATAGAGAAGAGTGGAAATAAGGTGGGAGTGAGCTAGTGAAACTTTGGCAGTAGGAGTTAAGAACATTTTGATTCTATAGAAGGAGCCCAACTTTGTGTTGACTTTTTTGATAGTATTATTAATGTGACTGTCAAAGGTAAGGCTGTTATCGATTGTAACACCTAATAACTTGGTGGTAGAGTCAGGTGAGATGAGGGTACCATCACTAGAAGAGATAGAAAATTCTAGCGGAGATCTAGAAGTGGGTTTAAAGAGAAGGAGTTTGTTTTTTTTAGCATTCAGGAGTAGACAACGTTTTAAGAACCATGCTTCTACTGTGTGAAATACATTTTGTGTAATTATTTGTAATTCAGAGATGGTTTTAGCAGAGCAAATAAGTGTGGAATCATCTGCGTATTGAATGCAGGTGGACTGGGGTATAGCTTCTTGTAGGTCATTTATGAATAAAGAGAATAGAAGCGGTCCAAGAATAGAGCCTTGGGGGGCCGAGAGATGGGGAGTAGAGAGGAGAGTTTGTTGTCCCAGAGGACTGCTTGCCTTCTGTTATTGAGGTAGGAGGCAAACCAATGGATAACTTTAGGTTCTAGGAAAATAGATTGAAGGATTTTTATGAGAAGGGGATGGTTGACCATGTCAAAGGCTTTGGACAGGTCAATGAACAGAGCTGATGAAAGAATATTGTTATTTCGATTTTTGTTGATGACGTCAGTGAAGGATAGGAGTGCCGTTGTAGTACTATGAAATGGTCTAAAACCATGTTGACAGTTAGTTAGAATACTGTGTTTTGTTAAATGATCCATTAATTGGTAGTGTATACATTTTTCCATAATTTTTGATATTGGTGACAGGATTGCTATGGGCCTGTAGTTGGAGTATTCATTTGAATTTCCACCTTTATATACGGGGATGATATAAGAAATTTTCCAAATATCAGGGATAGTTTCTTTGCTAATAGTTCTGTTTATAAGAATGGATATAGGATAGGCTATTTCTTTAGCTGCTTTTTGAAGGAATTCAGATGGAAGCTGGTCAGCTGAGGGGGTGCCAGGTTTAAGTTTTTGGATACATTTTTGGATGAAGGTGGTAGAAATAGGTTGTAATAAGAAGGTTGGTAGGGTAGTGGATGAGAGATCAGGGATGCTAGAGCTATCAAAGGAGAGGTGTGAGGCCAAAGAGTTAATAGTGTTGATAAAAAAGGAATTAAAGGTATTGGCAATTTCAGAGGCTGATATATTATCTGAGTTAATGGGGGTTGTGGTTTGACCAGGGGATAAGTCTATTTAAGTTATTCCAGAATTTACAGGGTTGTTATGATTTACTAGCTGAAGATTACTATAGTATTTTTTTGTCAGAGAGTATGTCTTTTTGGTACTATTTCATAAAAAATCTAAAGGTCTGTTGATCTGAGGAGATTTAGTGGTTCTCCATTTGCTCCAGGATTTGTTTCTAAGTAGTAGTTTTGTCTTGTTTCCTTAGTAAGCCAGGGAGCTGGTTTTGATTTAATTGATGGTGCGCTTTGGTGCATGATTATCAAGGATTGATAAGAATTTGTCATTAAAGTATTTAACGGCTTCTTCAAGTGGGAGGGATTTTAGAGGGTTCCAGTTACAGGCATTAAGTTCGGCTTTAAATGGGAGAAGATTAAAATGTTTATTACTTCGTGTGATTCTAACCATAGGGGGAATAGAGGTGTTACTTTTTTGTCTTATGATGTATGTTAAGGTGTGGTCACTAATATCATCAGGCAAAGTGCCAGTTTGATATGCTAGTTGTGGTTTGTTAATTAGGATCCAGTCCAGTATACTTTCTTTTTTGCTAGGTTTATTGATCCTAGTTGTGGTATTAATTGTCTGAGTGAAGCCATGTAGATTAATATGCATGGCTGGGTTTATTAAGTTAATGGCGGACCAGTCAAGGTTAAGGTCTCCTAGTATGATAGCTTCTTGTGGGTATGTGGGAGATACCAAATTAAGGATTTTTTCAATAATAGAAGAGTTTTTTCCAGGAGGTAGATAGATACAGATTATATAGATTGATTTGTGTGGATTTAGTTTCAGTTTGGAAATAAGGAGTTTGGCCTTAGTATCTTCTTGTGGATCATAGTGTATTAAGGATACTTGTAGTTTGGTCTTAAATAGCAGTGCTACACCCCCACCCTTGTGGGTAGTGCGATCTAGTCTAAGGATGTTATAGCCTGGGGGAATAATTTCGCTATCTTTAGTATGGGGCTTTAACCAGGTTTCAGTTAGACAGAAGATGTCAAAGGAGTAATAATCAAGAAGAGAGTGAAGAAGAGTAAGTTTATTATTGACACTTTGGATATTGAGATGTCCAATCAGTAATGAGTTTGAACTAGAGTTAGATGCTAGAAGGGTGGAGCTTGAAGTAATGGGATTTCTGTCAGAAGAGGTGTTAAAGGGCCCAGGGTTAGGATGTATATCTCCATCTTTAGTGGTTGGGATGTATGGTGAATGAGGTTTACTGGAGAAGATAGATATGTATTTTAGTCGTTTCAAGATGGGATGATTAGATTTTATATCGGACAGCCGATGATATTTGGCTAGGACGTAAGAAGAAGTAGATGTGATATTTAAGTGAGCTAACTTGTGAGATGCAAGATCTGAGGCTGTTTGTTTGAGAGAATAGGTAATGTGGTGATTACAGTTTTGTTCATAAGAGGTAAGAAGATAGGGTAGTAAGAGAAGTAGGAAATGAAAAAGCAGGAGTAGTAGTTTAGTAGTGATAGTGTTAGTGTTAGGGGTTTTGGATAAGGTAGTATGAGGTTTGAATGACATAGTGAAGGGTAAGTGAGGGTTACTTAGGTGCAGAGGTAGACACTAAAACTATGGTATAACTAAGGAAGGAGAAAAGGAGAAAGATTAGAAGGTATAAGTGAAATGTGTAGGGTGAATAGGGAAGAATTGAGAGTATGCAGGGTAGTAGGTAATGCAAAGTAGGAGGGTTAGTGAATGGAAAGTTAGTTAGGATAGGTGTGGTGTAGGAGGGGGTGTGGTGTAAGAGGTATAAATGTAGAGGTGCGTAGGGTGGGTGGGATAAGGGGTAGGAGAGTGGCGGGCGGGCAAGAAACAACCAGTGGAGAGCGTGGCCAATCAGCCCAGCAAGGGAGGTACGGCACAAGGAACTTGGCCAGGTAATAGTAGTGAAATGTATGGAAGGAATTACGGTGTAGGTGGTACAGGAAAATAAGGAAGACAAGTGATGTACAAGAAGGTGGCTAGTTAGGGGGGAGAAGATAGGGAGTATAAGTCTAGCAGCAACCTAAGTATAGGATACAGGCAGTGCAGAAAAGCAATAGCTTGGTAGGAGTAGAAAAGCTTAGACCAAAGTGAAATGAAAGAAGAAAGAGAAAGGAGGGATAAGTAAGTTATGAGAGGTTGAAAGACACTGGAAATATCAGGCTTTCGAGGGAAAGGTGAAGAATAAAGTAGGGAAAGAAAAAGAAAAACGGAATAATGTACAGGCAAAAGGTAACTAACAGAGGGGGGATATAATAAAAGGGTGTTAAGCGACCTTGGGGGGGTCCACGTGAGTGCCTTCGTAAGTTTACCATAAAATTAACAAATGAGTAAAAAGGACATACATCAATTATGCTGAGAGGCTAGTGCGTGAAATGAGCACTAGATAGGTGATAGGAGCACTTCCAGGGTAGCCACGCTAGAAAGGCCTGCCTTGAGGTTAAACGGAGACCAAAATTATTTGTACACCTGGGATAGGGCAATCCAAAATGGAGCGTTTGGGCTTCCACAGCTAGAAGAAAAAACAAGGGAGAAAGCAAGGTTAAGGCGAAGTGGTAAATGGCAATTACAAAAGTTAGATAGGTGAGAGGGGAGAAAGAGAAGTAGAGTAGGCACAGGGAGAGGTGAAAAAATCAAAGCACACAATCGCAGGTAGCAGTTACAAGGTACAATATACTAGCACAGATAACCAGAGGCAGAACAACTATGCACACAGTATGAAGTCATTTCAATGCATAAGCGACATCATTTGTAATCATTGAAAAAGCAGGTAAAAGTAGATTAAGTATTTAGGACACACAAATAGCAATCATGTATAACTTAGAGACAAGTGTACGAAAGCTAGGGAGTATACAACGGAATTGGCGTTATCTGTGATAACAGCAGTTTACAGAAAAACCACCCTTTCCGACACAGTAACCAAAGATAGGCGTTATCCACCCTTTCCGACACAGTAACCAAAGAGTCAGGTGAGCGTCATACAATGGTGGTATAATCTTTCTAATGTTAATATAGTGAAACAGGCAACTAACCAAACACAGATGTTATAGATAAGGTAATAAACAATGAATTGAAAGGCTACTTTATGATAGCGGGCTGGATAAAAGACGAAAACTAAGCTATACATCAGTCATCCGCATAGCGTTAACACACACCTATTCCAGGAGGTAGGTTGCACTACACTGAGATATGTGTGGCGCGGCAGAAAAAAGACCATTAAAGCTACAAATATAACTAGAACTACACAAAGAAATAAACACAGTCGCTAAGCGACATATCATGTATCATTCTGTAAATATAGTGGACGATAGCAAGGAAAAATGGAAACATGAGTAACTGAAGCAGATTAATATTGCATAGTTAAATCAACACTTACGAGCTGCAGCACACACGCAGACAACCAAGGGGATACAGACCAAGGAAGGAATGGGATTCAAAGATGGCGCCTAAAGGGGGAAGGAGATACTAATAGACTTGGACAGGGTCGGGAGAGGGGAACTGGCGGAAATCCAATTAGAGAAGGGGGCGGGAGTGGGGGGGAGGCCTATACTGGTGGAAACAATCAGTGGAGAGAGCGTGGCCAATCAGCCCAGCAAGGGAGCTACGGCACAAGGAACTTGGCCAGGTAATAGTAGTGAAATGTATGGAAGGAATTACGGTGTAGGTGGTACAGGAAAATAAGGAAGACAAGTGATGTACAAGAAGGTGGCTAGTTAGGGGGGAGAAGATAGGGAGTATAAGTCTAGCAGCAACCTAAGTATAGGATACAGGCAGTGCAGAAAAGCAATAGCTTGGTAGGAGTAGAAAAGCTTAGACCAAAGTGAAATGAAAGAAGAAAGAGAAAGGAGGGATAAGTAAGTTATGAGAGGTTGAAAGACACTGGAAATATCAGGCTTTCGAGGGAAAGGTGAAGAATAAAGTAGGGAAAGAAAAAGAAAAACAGAATATTGTACAGGCAAAAGGTAACTAACAGAGGGGGGATATAATAAACGGGTGTTAAACGACCTTGGGGGGGGGTCCGCGTGAGTGCCGCTCGCGTAAGTTTACCATTAAATTAACAAATGAGTAAAAAGGACATACATCAATTATGCTGAGAGGCTAGTGCGTGAAATGAGCACTAGATAGGTGATAGGAGCACTTCCAGGGTAGCCACACTAGAAAGGCCTGCCTTGAGGTTAAACGGAGACCAAAAGTATTTGTACACCTGGGATAGGGCAATCCAAAATGGAGCGTTTGGGCTTCCACAGATCAATTATGCTGAGAGGCTAGTGCGTGAAATGAGCACTAGATAGGTGATAGGAGCACTTCCAGGGTAGCCACGCTAGAAAGGCCTGCCTTGAGGTTAAACGGAGACCAAAAGTATTTGTACACCTGGGATAGGGCAATCCAAAATGGAGCGTTTGGGCTTCCACAGATCAATTATGCTAAGAGGCTAGTGCATGAAATGAGCACTAGATAGGTGATAGGAGCACTTCCAGGGTAGCCACGCTAGAAAGGCCTGCCTTGAGGTTAAACGGAGACCAAATGTATTTGTACACCTGGGATAGGGCAATCCAAAATGGAGCGTTTGGGCTTCCACAGGAGCTGCAGCACACACGCAGACGACCAAGGGGATACAGACCAATGAAGGAATGGGATTCAAAGATGAACACATGCACACATGCACAGAAATACACTGCTCACCACAGCACATACACACACACACACACACACACACACACACACACACACCAGCAATCCAACACATACACACTAGTGGGTGATGGTGGGTGACAGTATCTCAAGGCAAACAGTCACCTCACATGTGTCAGCAGGCAGACCATGTGTTGCTCAACACCATGCAGTGCAAGTGTAGACAGCCCTTTCGAATGACATTATACATGGCTTTGATGCATTTGTGTATTTGTGCAGTGATTGGCTACACCCTGGAACACAATGTGTACATGGACACTACATTGCTGTGCAAGTATTATCTGCTCTGCAATGTCATGTGCACCATCACTCAATGGTATACATACCATGGCTGCATGTGCCATCTGTGTGACATAAAGATTGACATGTGTGATGACAGTGTCTGTGTCTATATCACATAATAGTGGGCACAGGTGTAGCAAATGCATGCAATGTACAGACATGGGATGAGTGGTGCATGTAGATGTGAAGGAATCCCAATGCACGACATGGACATTCCACAGTGGTTATGGTGCGTGTGGGACATATTGCAGATATGTTGTTGCCAGCCCTGACATGGCATGCTACATGACAGCAACATTAAACACCGCACATACCAAATGTGTGTAATGTGACCTATACACCCAATAGCATTCCAGGACATATATGTGTCACTTTTTTACAGATGGCGGCTGTTGTGCAAAATGTGTATACTAGCATATGTAAGCACACACACACAACATGCTATGCATGGTGTGTATAGGTGCATATGTTTGCACACACAGAACAATGAGGTGCACAGCAAAGACTATGTGTAGTACTGTGGTCACTGTAACTGGATGGTGTGTAGTATCATGTTCCATCATCATCATCATCATGCATCTTGTGGTCACTCATGGCTACTACTGTGTGACAGACCACCACCTAGCATGCTGTACCTGAACTGCAGTGCCGTGGATATGTTCACTATTACACAGCCACTTTGTACATGGGTATATGAGGTGCCCAGTAGGGAGCATTGCCTAACATGACTGTGTTATGTGTTGAAGACTGTTGCACAGCCCCATGATAGTCCTCTACCCCTGAGGTACATCATGTGTGCATGGATGACATGTGGGATACTGACGTGTGACCTTACAGCGTGTGTGTGGTTATGCCATATGTAGCATGACTTTGTGTACTGCATGTGATAAATCTCTTATGTTGTGTACAGGTGTTGCAACTATGCCTATCCAATTTGCAGCACAGGGTTGCCACAACTGTGTGTCATGCTCTGTGTATTGCATGTCATTGAGGGAGCTACTGAAATTACTGAGCTGTGCAACGTCTCACAGCAAACATGCATGGCATGCATTATGCATAGGTGTGTTACGTGTACATGGCCTACACCTCAGCTATGACATGCATATTTCATTACCAACATTGCAGGTATAACACACTCACCAGCATGGATCAGCTGCCCTGCCGTCACACCAGAGGGACCTACGAGAATATGAGAGGGTTCATCAGTGGCCATAACTGTGGCATTGCTACAGTGGGTATGCTAAACTGCAGTACAACAACAGTCAACAGTCACAGGTGTAGGAATATTATACAAACTATCCGTATTGCACAACAGTAGGCAGCGGAACTGCTAAACACACAGTACACATGTCACGTACACATAATCTAACAATACAGTTAATTGTAGTCTACAGATAGGGCATATTACCTGCTTGCTCCAGGTGGATGTGCTGGGTGGCTCCGGCCTCCATTATAACACATGTCAGAGGTTGCAGTAGCTGTTGTCCAGGAGCCACCATGCTTAGGAGCAGCTCATCCACACTGGTTCATAGGTTCATAGATTAGTACTAAGCTAACTGCCCTTGCGAGCCATTTTAAGCTTAGCCAGTTATCCCTTGTGAGACTCAAACCCTGCACCTTGTGTTTGCAAGGCAAACATCTTAACCATTAGGCCACCCTTATGTATGGCCACCCCACCACCTGTGGCAAGCTGCTGTCTTTGGATATCAGACACACGCCACTGGACTTGTCTAATTAAATCACTGCAGTGATGGCGTACCTGCTCATATGTCCGGTTATGCATGCCTATGTCATTTACCTGACTAACAAGCTTCTGCCACAGTGCAGTCCGCTCCTGCTTGTGCTGGCTGGTTCTGGAGAACAGCAAGGTGTACTGCTGCAAAAGGCTGTTGACTATCACCTCTTCCTCTTGTGCAGTGTAAGCTGGAGTACGTTGGTGGGCCATCTGGCTGAAAAAGATATGAACAATTTGTGTGAGAGTGTCCTGTGGCACACTTTACACCTTTACCCACAGATATCACTTTACTGACATATATACCATCCTATTGTCTGTCAGTGGTTAAACATGTTCACTAACACTTGTTGGTTCTCAGGCCACAACTAACTCACACTGCCTGGCAGACTCTATATATCACACCACTATACAACAGTACCCGACACACTGTTTGTGACACATTGCACAACCTCAAGACAGGGGTGTATATCACACCAATGCACGAACAGAGATGTCATCCATTGCAATGGATGTGAAGTACAGGTACAGTAGAACCAATCAAACACCCTAGTCATTGATGCCATAGCCCTGCCTAACAGATGTGTCCAGTTGTTACTATAGGTGGCATACTGCTGTAACAGACTATAGATGTTGCTGGATACACACGTCAACCCTGTAACACACATACATTTGCAGCCATTGTACAGGCATAATCACACACACATCAGGCAAACATACAACGCACCACTGCATGCCAACACAGATGAGCATTACCTGTGTACCATACCGTGCTGGGTACCACTACTTACAGACCCTTATGCCTGCAGTCTGTCTTCTGTGCAGACTACAGGAAACACACATGACAGTGTTTCCAAGCAATGTGAATGCACACCATACTGTGCTGTTTAGCCCTACAGCTTCAGGTAGTACTACAGTTCATATTGGTGATGGATTCACCTGCAGTACCACTCACTAAGCATACATGTATTGCTTTAGCCTAAAATGAGACACCACTTTCATCAACGGAGAACTACGTCACATCATATACAATACTACTATGTCTGCCTAACAGTACATTACACATCAGTTGCTGTCCTCACAGCTAGGTTAGGCACTACCATGTCAGATACAACATCACACTAAGCTATCACACATTTACACACCTTGCACACATTCAGCATTACACTTATTCAACCTCACATAGCAGCTATTGCATTAAGTACATGTGTGAGTGCATAGTGTCATAGGTAGGTGATATGCTATTGGCCCTAGGGCCTACAGCAGCCTAGACATATGCTACCCTGGCCTTTGACACACATGTACCTTGATTTCACTTGCCCCTGCCAACCTGAACCACAGAGGTTTTTCTGGGGTGTATTAACAATCTCCCACACAATCATCAGGGGTATTTATAACAACTTCTAAGGATGAGCCTTGTTTGCTATTGCTACATGATCTATTCTGGTGTATGGCTATGGGTGTGACATACCTCTGTATGTCCGGCAGAGGTCACCTCTGTGTGGCCAGTATGCAATATAGTGTAGTTGTGGTTTTCTGAGTCAGTCTGCATAGGGCATCTGTTTGAGGACTGTATTAACCTTTGGGAGGTCTGTCTGTGGCCAGTTCACCTGGTGTAGTTGTCATGTGAAGGACATACCACACAGGGCATTGTGATGAGTAGAGGGTAACCCTACCCTATACTTCCATAGATGACAAACATGTTGTCAGTACACATACCACACAGACAGATTACAGGTGTAGTGTGACACTGTCTTCATCACAGTGGAGGCTACTGTCCACCTGTGTCCCATGTTCCCTTATCACACCTTCACTGTTAGGAAGATCTCTGCCTATGTGTTAGTTAATGGGTACACTGTTTTGTGAAGGTGGAATGGCACTGCAGTATCAACACTTGTCTACAGTCGATGGCTTGTTCACCACACACCTGTTGTGGTACATATGACCCCGTGTCTCTGCGTCTCTCTCTCTCTCTCTCACTCTAGATGTATATATATATATATATATATATATATATATATATATATATATATAAATATCTGTATATATATATATATATATATATATATATATATATATATATATATATATATATATATATATATATATATATTATGTATATGCCTATCTATACACATACATGTACACATCCATTGCTGTACACATGGATGTACATATAGGCACATGTGCAGTCCACCTTTCATGATGGGGATCTCACTTATGCG
This sequence comes from Protopterus annectens, assembly GCF_019279795.1. Taxonomy (NCBI): domain Eukaryota; kingdom Metazoa; phylum Chordata; order Ceratodontiformes; family Protopteridae; genus Protopterus; species Protopterus annectens. Next base: position 198,773,757 of record NC_056729.1, on the reverse strand, counting down.
ACAGTTGTCGGATGTACAGGCATGTGATTACATTGCACAGTGTTGTGCAGAATGCATGTGGGTGTCCTCAGCCCTTGTAGCATTAGCAGGCCTCACTGTCTGTAACACATCAGATCTGTCAAGTCTATCCCACAGCATTTAACCACCACATGACATATATCAACACTACTATAGCTGGCCTTAGGCATAGGCCTACTGGGCGGCCACCTAGGGCGCCACTCTAGCAGGGGTGCTTTTCCACTATTTATGTGTACACAAGGATGGGGGCACCAGGAAGTGTGGTGGGGGGGTGCAGTGGGGCCCTTTTGCCTAGGGCACCAGTTGACCTAAGGCCACTCCACTGCACTGCATGATGTCTTCTAGGCCACACACTACAACATACATGGATATATGCACATATCAACATTCACTGACAGATAGCTGTCCACCCTTCACTAACAGTTGCAGTATGTCCCTTGCCCTATGCACATGTGCAGATACAGATAGATACATACTGCTGACACACATGGATGATTTGCAGTGTGTGGAGTACTAGTCGGGAACATCTACAACATGCCAACACATGCATTTGAGTTACATACCTTACCTTTGTATTTACCTGGTCCGTGTGATACGGTTTTGTGTCTTTTTTTATTTTTTTGGCTGGTTTGATTTGGGTATTTGTCCTCTATTTGACCTTCGTTTTTTTTTTTTTTAGCTGGTTTGCTTTGGGTATTTGCCCTCTATTTCACCTTCATTTTTTTTTTTTTTTGGCTGGTTTGCTTTGGGTTTTTGCCCTCTATTTCAGCTTCAGTCTCTGTTTCTGTCTCTCTCTCTCTCTCTCTCTCTCTCACTCTCTGTCTCATGACACCTGCAATGATATAATTGCATGTGTGGACTGCAGGTACAGCCTGGTTTTCTAGGTATCTGCACTTGTGCATGTGACAGCCTCTGCACCAATTGCTGCCACCATTCAGTAATTGCATGCAGCCTGCTGTTTGATGATTGCATTACTCAGTGTGATTGCAGTCCACTGCTATAAAATGCTAAGTTAGGTAGGTGTAGCCCTTTCAGATTTCAAAGGTGGGGCCCATTCTTGTTTGCTCAGGACAAGGTTGTGTCATTCTGAAGGTTGGTATTTGTCTCTTATCTGATACTAGGGTTGTAGCCAGTTATGTGCATGTTGTACTCATACATGGGAGTATGTACATTTTTCTTACTTACACAATTAATTGCCATACAAATGTGGTTATTGCACTGTATTCCTGTGGCCAGTGTTTATCCTGGTCTGATACTGTGTGGTGTTTGTAAGGTGCTACTTTAACTTTATTCCCTGCTAGGATGGCTGGTTCCCCTTTCACAGTCATGTCATGCAATTCCACAACCACTGTTGGTAAAGACTCACAGAAAAGGGTTTGCGTTATACCATTCGTAATTTCCATTTACATTCCCTCATTGTAATGCATGATATATTTATTTCAGAACCAAGTTACTTGTGTAACTGATGTGGCTTAGTGGTAACTCATGCAGTCTATTGTGTCTGTGGTCTGGGGTTTGAGACCGGCAGAGGTTTTTTATTTTGCTGCTCAGCAGAACAGGGGCCCTGCCATAGAGTGACTAAAGCACTTTTAAGCAGTAGTACGCGGGTTTGCGTGATTTTGCGTGACGCTTAGCTAAGCACATACATGCACACACTCACTTAATCCCGCTTACTACTGCTTAAAAGTGCTTACTCCCGCTAAACCCCACGCTAATTTCTTTTAAAGAAAAGAAAATGGGGAGATAGGAAAGTGGTGAAAAAGGGGGCACAGAGACAGTAGGAAAACAAGCTCGGGATGTGCAGGAAGGGTGTAGGGAAGGCCCATAGTTGCCCATTTCTTTAACAGCAACAGCTGTGCATATGTTGAAAATTTGGAGAGAGGGATGAAGACAACATAGTTTGTTGCACTGCCAATTAGAATTATCACTGTACATGTCCAATGGACATGTGTGTGAAATGGGGCATAATTTTTTTTGGGTACAGATTGCCATTTTTTTTTTTTTTTTGCAGGGGAGAGTGGTAAGTGAGGTAGAGGAAGTAGGTATATTTGAGGAGGTAGGTTGGGTAGGTAAACAGACAAGACAAACAAGAAGCATACAGGGGCAGAGTATGACACATGGGGGTGGGTAAACACAATTGACGGGGACGGATGTTTGGAAATCGCAAGCCCATGAGCCCACAGATGGTAACAGTGGGACTGATATCCCCACCCATGGGCAGTCACCACTGGACCTTCACAGACCAAAGGGTCGCTGTGCTGAGGGCTGTGTAGGATGGGCAGGCTCACCCATGAGTCACGCCACTCTTGCCTCGAGCTGGCGTAGGGGATCAGTGACTAAGCACTGGATCTCCCTATGCACAACAACCAAGACCCTTCGGAGGGTGACAGGAGGTCCTTCTCCGCCCACGCTTGCAGGGGGGGGGACGAGCCCCATCCCCTGCAGTGCTTCCACCTGAAGGTGGCACAGGACCTACGGAGGAGGGTGCCCCGGGCTTGGCACCAGACCTGCTGGTGCCAGGTGCAACTGCCAGCTGAGGTGGGACAGGTGGGTCCACTGGGACCGGCCTTCCCATACGTCCTGTGATTAGGTGTGTTTAATTACAACATAGACAACAGCATCCCAGGTTAGTTGTTACAGCATGCAGTAATATTCCCATTAACCCAACACACCAGGGTTACAACAGTTGAACAGCAAGCATAACACATGCATGTATTGAACGACAGTGGACATTCCAACAGCATGCAGGGTTTATTGGTGGCAACAGGCCACCAAGATTGTGATGTTTTAACAGGGGACATGCATCAAAGTAGGTGCAGATTTAAATAACAATAGGACATATGTCCCAACAAATGTTATGAGATTACACATACCCATTGAGGTGTGGAATTGCATTGTTTATGCACATAGAGTAGGGTGTAAAAAGAAACCTCCATTAACATCTTATTAGTATTTAACTGTACACTACATTCCTATTGACTGCAGCTGTATATCCCCTACATGTATTCTTACACTGAGCAACATGCATTTGATTGTGTTATGGGTTTTGCTACTTCATGATATACCTGGCCTATATCTGACATGGTAACTGTCCAGGATGCAGATGTTACTGCTACATACTTGTATTAATTTGACTTGTTTATGTATGTGCACATCTGGATGTGTTCACATGGCTTTTTCACTTGTTTTCTACACAAAACTACTTTTCAGGTAACACACTAAAGTTTCTGGGGAACACCTTGACATGCTACTTGTGTGCCAGATTTACCTATGCATGTCAGCCATTTCACAACTGTTTAGGACTGTTGCATACTTCACAGCTACTGGCACTTCCTTCATCTACTTTATATGGGACTGCACTACTGGGGGTTGTCAGCACTTACTACAACAGAGTAACATTTCTTCACTGCAAGGGTTCAACAACATTTCTGAGTAACTGGCACATACACACTGCAAGTATTATACCTTTCTTATTTACATTAAAACTCTTTTCTACAGGCTCTCTCCTGTATTTGACATTACACTGCATACAGTAGACATATTCAGGAAATGTTATACCTTTATTGATAGGTTACAAGACTGTTTTACAGGCTCACTCACATTTTATCTATGACAGTGCATGCAGAGATAGTATTCCAGGCCTGTTTTTGCTTTATTCATGGGTTACTACACTCTATTCATGCCTATTTGACTTATGATATGTAACAGTACATGCAGATGATTTATTCAGGGAATGAATGTTTTATACTTCACAGCTACTGCCAATTCCTTCATCCACTTCCTATGGGACTGCACAACTGTGGGTTGACAGCACCTAATACAACAGTGCTATTTATTATTGCAAGAGTACAACAACATTTCAAAGTAAGTGACACAGACACACTCCAAATTTTATACCTTTATTAATTACATTGAAAACTCTTTTCTACAGGCTCTCTCCTTTACTTGTTATTAAAGTGCATACGAAAGACATATTCAGGAGATATTATACCTTTCTTGATGGGTTGCAAGACTCTTTTGCAGGCCTGCTCACTTATATGTTATGTCAATACATGCAGGGATAGTATTCCAGAATTATTTTAGCTTGATTGGTGGGTTAGTACACTCAATTTCTGGCTCACTGACATTTGTTATATAACAGTACATGCAGAGGATTTAATCAGGACATTCTATTGCTGTATTATTGGGCTTTAACACTTTTCTCATGCTCACTCACATATATCATGTAACAATACATGCAGAATATTTACTAACCTGCCTGGTGGTGCAGCCATAGCAGCCTATCTGCATAGGCTTGCTGATTCAAAGCGCATGCACCTGCAGCTGTGGAGTAAATAAAGGGATATTGAGACATACCTATCCATTATTTAGACTATATTAGCTTATCTTACATACTGCATTCCATGGTTACCTACTTACTAGTGAGGCATCCCACATTTGACGGGCCTCCTGGATCAACTGGTTCAGAAGGTCCTGCTTCCGGCTCTTCAGGTCTGCATGGTGGTGACAGACCTGCTCACCAGTCCAAGGGACACCTGTAGCACTGGTGAGTTCATGAGTCCACCGGTTCCAAGCCTCTGCCTTATACTCTGTTCCTTGGAACTGGCCCTGCAGGAGTCGAGTCTCATGCCGATAGACTAGGAGCCAAACCATATATCTTGACTCCTTGATGCCCCAGCATTGCGCTCGAAAGTGTGTACCCTCTCCAGCACCAGACATTCTAACTGCAGATGGGCGCTACAATCAGTTATGGTGAGTATTCCCGCCTATGCGCCTTAAATATGCCGCATTTCCCTCTCTTTTCTGTGATTGGCCATTTTTGAATATTCTCGGCTGACTGCAGACATGCTTAGCAATGGTTAAGCAAACATTTATTACTATATATAAGTTAACAGTGGATGTTTTTCCTAACTGTCGTGGCTTAGTGGTTCAGTACTTTGATTATGGTGCACAGTGTCCTAGGTTCAAACCTTATCATTGTATTTTATTTTACTGCTGTCCAGACAAGTTAGGGGGTGTGGCTGTGTGTAAGCAACTTTGCTATACGTTGCTCCACGTTGCCCGATGGGGCACTGGTTGGTGCGGCGCGCACCTCTGTGCAAACTGATTGCTCTGGGTAAAGCATTATTTAGCTTTGGGCAACTATTTTGTGCTGGGTAAAGCGCGATTTCGCTATGGGCAACTACATTGCACTGGGTAAAGCAGGAGTTAGCTATGGGCAACTATATTGCACTGGGTGAAGCGCTGCTTAACTGTGGGAAATTTTATATTGGGATCCTTTAAAATATTTATTTTATTCTCTGATACATCAGCCATTTCACTGCTTTTTTGTTACGTTTCAACATATATATGTTGGGTATTATTCCATACACTGATTTAAAAAATAAATACGAAAGGGAGTGGTGGGACTTAAACTGTGAATGCCTCTTCTTTGTGCGAACGCTCTACCATTACGCTATTACGTGTGATTTGCGTAAGCATTCTTTCTTATGCTCTTCCATGTGAGAATTGCTGACTATAGCTAAGCAATGGGCACACACACGCACACACACGCAAATATGGCCAGCTATTTTGGGTATTTAAAAAAAAATTTATGGTTATGCATTTTAGATGTGTGATGGGGGTTTACATTATCAGGCAGTGAGGTGTTGGGTGCAGGGACATTTGAGCGGACTCGCTCTTGTTTATTTACTTTATTTTTAAACACTTGCAGGGGCGTGGACATTTGGACTGCTTGGCAGTCGGACATGCCTCCTGCTTTCTTACACGGTCCATGTAGGACTTATTGTTGGGTCAGCGTGCCCTCATGCATATTCATGGCACGCTGACATCATACCATTCAACTGCAGCCTCCGAGTAAGACTTATTAAGTCTTACATGGAGGATTCGTGAATCCTGTGGTAACTCTTTCCTTTTCAGGACTACTTTGTAATTCTCCCATTCATTTAAACCAGGGAAATTACAAGCATTTAACTTAACCTGCCAACAGTATTCTTACCAATCTAACTCATCTTCTGCAGCTAACTTACATTCAAAATGTAATACTTGACCTATTACAGAAAACCTAAAATTAGCTTTTCCTTTTTCCATTTTGTGCTTTTTAAAGACATGTTTTGCTAAACCATTATTTATTTCTTCTGTTTCTACTGAGTTCAAATGCTCATGCATTCTTTTATATAACTCCCTATAATGAAGTTGTATCTGTTACGACTGGGTCTGAAGAAGTTCCATTGTAGGAATTAAAGGGCTTACCAGTTGGTTAGTTGTTGGTGTGGACTGTGTTTATTATTTTATTAGTGTATTAAAGTGTTCATTTTACTGGATCGAGTGTGTTTTTAAGTGTAATAGTCTGATGGTTCTAATTCATAGCTGTCTATTTGTTTAGTCTTTGTTTCCCTTTTTTCATCTTTTTTTGCCTTTACCATGTGCACAGCACATGGCATAGTACAAATACGGCTGGCTGCTTAAAAAGTGAAAAATTTACTTTCATTCACCTTACGAAGTACAAACATGCTTAGTGGCATTGCATGGCAGTCAGCAACATGGATGGTAATGATTGCAGAAATTCCACCTGTTACCTAGCTGTCTCGGTAGTACAAGGTGTATGTTGAGCTAAAAAAATGGAAAACAAAGGTAAAGCATTATTGGAGTCCCACAGTAGTTATTTTTACATAAGATTGGCCATAATATGTATTTACTCAAACAATGTATGTTTACTATTGCTTTTATATTTGCATGTTGCCCACCTATGGGCAAACAGGGTTCAATACTGCAGAAAAAAATAATGTAACAGTCCTTACATCCTGACAAGTACATAGAGTGCATAAATTCTAACATTGTACAAAGAAGCAGATGCAACAAGTAACAGATATCTTATAGTTTTAAATAATAGTCATGAAAAATAGTAGTGAATGTTATTAATACAGCAAAATAACATTATTAAAAAATATATTGTCAGACTATCAATAGTCTATGAAATTCTATGCTATATATGTGGGTAAGATGTCAGTAGAGTTGTCTACATATTGCCCATTTGTACAACAATTATGTGAGAAGAGGCAGGTGTTTCACTCTCTATAGGTGAAATGCTATAAACAATGCTCATGCTGTTTGTAAGCATCTGAATTCAGCATCTCTCTTGACCATACATTCTCTGCTGCAACAGTGAAATGGAGGTCTACCATGTTTCACACCTTAAAGTGCAACTTGGAACTGTGGTTGTACTGTCCCTATATTTTATTATACCTCACAACTGTCCAGATTTTAACAGAACATTCAGATTTTTACCTTATATTTTTGGTCTCTTCTTTCTAAAGTATGTAGTTTTCTGGCAACTCAAGGCGGAATGAAGTCACTAAATAATGACCCACATTTGAGTTTCAGACTACATATCCTTTAGGAAAAATATGCTAATACAAATCCTGTTATTTTAACAACTTTCTAAGTTTATAACAGCAATATTTAAAATGTTTTCCTAATTTTGGGCCTACATCCCCCTTATTTTAGGCCTTGTCCAGATTTCCTGTGCTAAAAGGTTGAGAGTTTTGTATTATATTAGTATAACATTTGACCTTCTGTTGACCTTCTGGCATCTTTCAATTGTCATCTCTGTCCAATCCTCTCATTTTCAGCCTTTAATCTGGTCAAAAATAGATAAACATAAAACACATATGTCCAAAAGGGGCTAATAAGATGAAATTCTTATAGTCCTGTGTTGCACAACAGTGCTGATCAGCATTGAACAGAGAGTAATGTTAGCAAAACTAAAGAAAATCCCTGCATATGCGCTAATACCTTGTCATTGATCCCATGCCTATAATGAGTGTTGATGCATATCAGTTAGCAATTTTGATATTAAAACAAAAGTGATATAAGTTGATTATGTTCTCTGCATCTGCTTTCAGGGCTCAATGTAGGAATGACATGAGCCTTCCATTATGGTGCAATGGATCTAATCGATCAACTGCGAGAGGCTGTTGTCCAATTTTGTTTTCAGTCTGTAACTGTATTCCATTACACTGACTATCTTTTTATGCCTTTTGTCTGAGAGATGCAGTAACATACCTGGCTATTCCTGTTTGATGGATTGTGACTGAGCTATGCATAGGTTTTAATTCAATCATGTGTGTTTTCTTTTTCTTGATGGCATGTGTTGCATTAACCTGAAATGTGTTTTATTGATTTATACCATGAGACAGATATGTGGCATGTGTAACTAATGTTCTGCATAAAGTCTATTTGTGATGTGCTCATATGTTCAAATCCATTGTCATTTAAACTTTGAGTGGTGTTCTGTGATATATTATGATGAAATGAAACATTGCTATCATCAATACGCATTTTTGCACTTTATATATAAAAAAAATATATATATATATATATATATATATATATATATATATATATATATATATATATAATATATTCATGTTTGCTGCATTCTGTAAATAATAAGTTAATAATATGATGTGCAAACAGAATATCATTTGATTTGACAGTGCCTCCTTTACTGGTTCATTATATGTTGTTTTACAATAGGGTGTTTGCAGTCAGCAAATATCATATATTTTCATAGCATACATGCATCATGAGCCCGGTATATTCTGCCTCTTCCTGTGTCTACCCTACCTAATAAAATACTATGGAATATATCTCATTGACAATCAAAGCTACATACCCTTGGAGGTCTTTCCTTAAATTAAAAATGCCTACATTATGCAAATTTGCTATTTAGTCACCGGTTAACCTTTAACATGCTGCAGCATTACATAAGCATAATATAGACATATGCACAAAGGACTTAGGGGAAAAACGGGACTTTTCTGTGTTCAAATGTTGCATGGTGGTTGGCATAGAGTAATGACATTTTTCATAGTTTTGTAGGTATATACTAGGTTAACAACCACCATTGCCTAGCCATGCAATCTGACCCAGTTGTATCTCCATGTACCTTGGCTGTCTATTAGGAGGGGTATGTTTGTTTGGAAGTGCTTAAGGGTTTTGTGTCTGGGAGAATATGCTAGGTAATGTTTTACTCTCTGCCGCTGCCCATTAGAGATATGGGAGCCAGACCAGGGGTGAATTTATAGTTTCCCATGTAATGGTCAAGATTACATTTGAATAGGGTCAGGGATGAACTCTGCTTTACATGGATGGGCAGCCTATTTTGTAGAACAGCGATCCTTTGTGACAGATAGCGGTCTCATCAGTATGTTCTATTTATGTCACAGGCAACATTTAAATCATCTACCATTTCTAGTGATGTTCATTTTGCGAAAGTGTAAAGGTTAGGTAGAAAATGATAACTGATAGCTTTCATCTTCTGACAAAAAATTAAAAATATCCTTTGTCAGCACTAATGTTTTGGCAGCCATCAAGTGAATGAGCTTAAATTCAAGGTGCAACAGAAAGCAATAATGATATAATCGTAAGTTGACATTAATATCTGAAGTCTAATGGAGTCTATGGCTTATTTTCCCCAGATGTAATGTATAGTTTGTTAGTAACACATTTGGTGGGTTAGTACCCTCTGATTATATATTTTTTTTTTAACATTGCTTATTTTGTAGTCTTACTGTTAAAAAACTCCCTACAAATGTGTGCTGTCTGGCAAGTTGAGCATAAGTTATTCCATGGTACCTGTAGCTAGCAGACTGGTCATGAAAGTAAGAGTTATTCAGGCAGGGTTTCAAATCCTTTGATTTGTAAGGCACGGCAGTGTGACCAGTAGTTGTGTTGAGTATACTCATCTCAATTATTTTGTGAATCACTCAATGACAGCATGCTCTGGAAGCTAAATCTGTCAAGCAGTGGTGGCTGGTGACTTCAAATTAAAGGGGGGGTGCAGGAGACAGCAGAATAGGTTGGGCCAATGGAAAGAGGTGTGACCAACTAGAAAGGGGTGGAGCTATGCTCAACACCAAAACAACTGGAACTTTAATTAAATACGCTGCCCTGGGTGCCAAACCATCATTACAAGAGTCCAATCAAGACAAAATGAAGTATAGAAGAAAAAAGAAAAACATATTTCAATGCATTGGCTACATGACAGCTTACTTAATATCTAGATGGAAACAAAAAGGTTGTGAGGCACAAACAAATAAATTACTTTTTAAATACATTACTGGAATGCCAGTAAAAATCAAGTATACAAATAACAAGCAGCACTCAACTCAAACCACTTCTCCTTGCACTGCAGTTCTAATTATAATTTATATTCAGCTTTATAAAAGTACCAAGTAACATGCTGAAAGTAGCAATCTCTGTGATACCCCCACTTGTAAAAATGTTTCTTATCCAAAGAAGACCTGCTGCCTGACAACAACTATCTACTTGTTTCATGGGGAAGACATGATCAAAGTAAAAAATGTACAGCAAACAAGAAACAAGCTCAACATAAATTGCATAAAGGATTACTGTACAGGTTATGGACCACACATGACAGATTGACATTCTGTTTAGTTTACGAGTAAAGCCTGCAAAGATGACTGCAAGTCTCCAACAGATGTAATGAGCTTTTGAAAATACTGTAATCCTGTCCTTTATTACAAATACTGTTATATGAATTTCAATACCTAAGGCTTATACGTTATATAGTTATGTAAATATTCTCTGCATGACAAAAGCAAAAAGGCTTTCAATGTTGGTAATTCTTTCACAGTATGTTTATTAAAGCTTACTTGCATCTTACAATCTCCAACAAGCTTACCTGATGGTCATTATAGCATTTCTACTTAAACACATAGCAAAAGGGCACTGCGGCAGCATGCATTTTCTGAATAATAAGAAGCATAAATCAAAAGTATAAAAATATGACAGAAAACCAGAACATTCTGCAAAATCAATGACAGATGAAAAGCCACTGTCGTACTTGTGTCTACCTTGGATGGGGGAATAATCTGCACACTTACACTGCATAATTGCTCCTTGCCTTGGCACATCCAGAGTCACTACATGTGGGAGTGGGGTGCAACAAATATGTCTCAATTTGATGTCTCTGGCTGACGGTGATGGCTCTGGCACTTATACTTCTCATCCTCAGAACAAGAAATCTGGACAAAGCCATACATAGAAGTGAGACAAAGGCCCCAAAATAAGGACACGTTTTAAACATTGCTCTTATAAACTTAGAAAGATAATAGAATAGTAGTAGGACTTACATTAGTAGGACATTTTTGAAGGGTTTGAAATCTGAAATTCAAATGTCTGCCATTATTTTCTAACTTCAGTCTTTAATGATTTGCCACTAATTTGCCAGAAAACCACAATTTTATGAAATGCAGACCAAAAAAATGTGATGCAAAAATATAAAATTGCCTCACAATACAGCTGGGAACCTGTCAAAGAATGGACACCTTTTTAATATTAGTACTGTTAACTTGGGCAGCTAACAAAATAAGAGAATCTACATGCATTTCTGAAATAAAAGTAATCTATAACTCTGATCATTACAGTTATTTATAATTGTAAACCCTCCAAGTTTTCTTCCAAAATTGCCATTTTGCAGAAGGATTATTAGGGGGAGAGCAACATTTTGAGCCAAAATTGGGGACGGTTGAGAGGTCTGCATATTCCTAATTCTATAAAGCAATTTATTTGCACATACCTCTCAATCTCTTAATGCAGGAAATCTGGACAAGGGTAAATATATTGGGGGAACATGCAAACAGTACTAAAAATTGCTCTTGTATAAACTTAGACAGTTGACAGAATAACAGGTCTTGCTTTAGCATGCATTTTTCTGAAGGTTATGACATCTGAAACTCAGTGTCTGTCATTATTTAGTGACTTCATTCCTAAATTATTTGCCAGAAAAGCACAAATTTTATGAGGAACAAACCAAAAATAAGAAGCAAAAATCTATTCATTCTGCAAAAATCTGGACAATTGAGAGGTATAGTTCAGCCGGGTCTGTCTTTGAGTTTCCTGCCCTTCCCCCCTCACAAAATCATGGCCGAATGGAGCCTCCCCCCTGCAGCCATTCCAATGTCCCATTAATTGGTTATTTTACCCAATTTACCATAAACACTGTAATGTGCATACTGCTTTACTTTTGTGATGATATGGATTTCATTTCAAAGTTTTATTTAGCATTTTACAGCACAAGCACTAATAGATATCTGCTAAACAAAGCAATGCAGTCTCACAATGAAAATAGACTTAGCATTAAAACTTCTCTGCCCTTGAAACTCAGATTCATCGAAACAGCATTAAAACCCACATTCAAAGAAAATACATTTTGCCAGTAGCAGATAAAGATTATCTTTGGGCTGTTTTCAAATCACAGGCCTCTTGCATACAAAACATACACATGCTCTTTGATAGACCTTCCTGATTGTATTAAATTATATTCCTTGTACAATACAGTACAGTTTTAGAGGATGTTTGAAATTTATTGTTTTGAACATTTTTCCAGTAAACAATGAAACAAAATGCATCCACCAATAATCACAAAACTGCCCAATTTCATTACATTTCCATCATAAAAGTCTACTAAACTTCTACAGTCCACCAGTATCAGTAAATATGCACAATCTCTGAAGAAGTAAATGTCATCTAAATAATTCCACATTAAAGAGATATGTAACTAATGAAGAGGTTGCTGCTAGCAAACAACTTTATAGTTCATTGTCTCATCTACAAATAAAGTGCCTGTTGCCCTTGAGGAATAAATTGTCTATGTTACACTAAAAAAATGATAAGCTAGTAATATTGCAATAGGGAATGGATGGCAAACTGATAGGTTCATAGTTACTAGACATCTTCACCAAAAATAACTGTAGCATCCTCCTCCATTGCAACACATTACACTATCAGCAATTCATTTACCTAATGTAGGAGTAGAACCCACAGCCTTCTGCATCAAAAGCAAGTACAGTACCTGTTGTGCTATTAACAATGCAAGCAGACTCAGCATAAACAGCACTAAACTTTTGCTCCCATGCAGCTCTCAGCTCCTTTTAAAATCTACTCGACACTCTGCTGTATCTCTGAACTTTGCAGCACAAGAAATCTGGAAAAAGCCAAAATTTATTGGGGGGGGGACAAAAGCCCAAAAACCAGGGACACATTTTAAACATTGCTTGCATAATGATGGAAAGTTGCTAGAATAAAATGCTGTGTTACCACCATACATTTCACTGCCAATGCATGAACCCAGGACCCTGTGCAAAACAGTCAAAACAACATGCCACTATGCCAAATCAGCTGTTTGGTGAAAGACAGGAAGACTGAAACTTAAATGGCTACCATTTAGTGAATTCAGTTCTCACCCATAGCTTTCAACCTCTTAGTATAAAACACCTTAACAAAGCCAATAATGGGAGACTACAGCCCCAAACATATTCATTGAATTCAGTTCTTACCATAGCTCTCAACCTTAGCACAAAAAACCTGGATGAAGCCAATAATGGGGGAATACAGTCCAAAAATAGGGACAAATTTCAAATATCCATCTTATAAACTTAGAGAATTGCTAGAATAAAAGGTTTTGTGTTACCAGGTACTTTCTGAAGAATATGAAGTCTGAAATTCAAATGCTTGTCATTTTTATTTATTTAACATTTGTTAACCAGGAAAGTCAGACTTGGAACAAAAGCCAATTTTCAGCAGAGGCCCAGGGAGAAACACTCCAGACACATGTCTTTGTAAGATGGGAGGACACCAGAGCAAACCCACACAAACACTGGGAGGACATGCAGACTCTACACAGAAGGCACCCCAACCAAGAATCAAACCAGAGAAACTGTAGCTGTCAGGCAACAATGCTACAACTGCACTACTGACTGTGTAAAGAAACAAAAATACAGAAACCACAGATTTTATGAAGAACAGAACAGAACAAATATGAGGCAGAAATCTGCAAATGTTTTACAAATGGTGGATAAAGAATTCAGGCTCTTGCCACCTAGGCCCAAGGTACAATCTACCACCATGTATCCTGAGTTCTCTAGCCACCAGTATATAGCAACTGAGGCATTTTACACACACACACACACACACACACACACACACACACACACACACACACACACACACACACACACACACACACACACCAGTACCTGTTCCTGAGTCCATCTGCAGCTAATATCCTTAGTCCCGTCCCACGCAAGCTAACTATTTTCCCCGGGGGACAACACTATAAAAGTTGTGGTTTTAATCCCCACCACAACAAAAATTAATAAAATTGCTGTTTTTAATGGCCTAATGTATATGTCCTACTAGTTAAACTAGTACAGTTATAAATAAAATAGTTAAGATACTAAAGTATAATGTAATTATTATTGTCCTTCAATATAATTTATGATTAGGAAATAATAATTAAGAATGTCATTTTATTACTGCAAATCTTTTCATCCACCCTCTTTGCCCATATTTTTTATTTCTTTCATTTATTTGTTTGTTTAATATTTCTTCTATTTCTGTTACCATTATATGCAGCACCATAGAGATCTAGACTGACTACTCCAGCATGGTCTGGAATCTCACCACAGGTAGCACTAACAGTGCTACCAGCACTCGGCACATATGTATCACAGTCAGCCAGAGCTCACTCCACACCTTCTACTCCGGCCCCACCTGTATCAGGTATCTCTGCCCTGTGCAGTGGTGTATTGGTACCCAAAATGAGCAGTACCAGTGGAGTTGGTGATTTTTCATCTGTCAATTACAGGCAGAACATGTTGAGGAGATTTTTGGTAGGAGGTTTAATTTCTGTATTGGCCCTTATTACAGCCATGCCCCAGCAATTCAGTGAGGTACTTGCCTGCACAGTGCCACTTGTAATTACTGAGAAAGGTCCCAGTAGTGACAGCATCTTGGGTAAGGAGTGATTTCTTACTGTATTGAAGCTGGTGGACAATAAATCTTTGAACACCCCATTATATTCCGAAACCTGGTACTCCCTCTCCTTTTTGTGTTTATAACAACTTTCATTATGTCATACAATTTGTCCTTTACTTTTGTCTATTCTCTGTTTGCCTGGAGTCGCTTTCACCAATGTTTCCTTCAATGTGTTACCCCATATCCTGTCAGTTAGGTTTGACTTTCCTTGTTAACTTACATCCCACTCATACCTAGTTCTTATATCCCTGATCATACTTCTCAACTTGCAGACAATGAATATAGGATCAAATGACTTTGAAAAATAGGAATATCTAGCTAGAAATCTGGAAAGTAATAAACATAAAAATTGAATAAATAGCACATAACTCTTCCTGATTCTTATAGGAAAGTGGGATACTACTCAAAACACATTTAAAAACAGAGTGATAAAAATGATGGAAAAGTATAAGCATACATTTGAGATAGTGTAAAATCTGTAGACTTTAACGAATTATATCACAAAATTCTACCACACTAAGTCAGTTAATTTTGCTATGTGTCCTTTTTCTTTAAGTTATTGTTTCCATTAGTACATTGGTCATGTAATGTGGTTTTCTGTGTACTAAACAGATTCAAAAATTACTTGTGATGATGGGGATTCAGAAATGCACGTGAATGGGTAAATCAAGCCTGAAAATAGGTACATACTTTCAAAAATAGGGGCATCCTATGCAGGGATAAATCAGGCCTAAAGATAGAAATGTTCTGCCAAATCATGGAGAGTTGAGAGCTCTTCCCCTGGCTGTATTCCCCCAACTTTCCCCATCAAAGAAAAAATAAATAAATAAAAGAAAGGGAACATGTCCCACAAAAAAAAAAAAAAAAAAAACTTTCCGCGCATAAATAAATTTCACAGCTATGTCTGTAATTTACATAAATGATTAGGCTTAAATGGTCAGCCTACAGAGTGTGTTATTTTAAGACAATTTAGAATGTCAATATCCAAACATTGTTGTGTGTATGCCCATCTCTCCTAGTATTCACCTATCCACTCCCAGCCGTCTTTACGTGTGTCTGTGTCTATTAGGCTGATGGATGTAAAGGTCATCTCATGGTTTCTGCATACTGGCATACGTCTGCTGATGGACAGTCCAAACATGTCACCTTGATTCACTAGGTGATCAATGATGCTTTATTTTGCAATGTTTAAAAATCTGCTTTAGGATTCCCTTTGTGTCATGTTAAGGTGATGATGGATAAAATGTTCATCTAATATGATGTGGAAACTGTCCCTACTGTGAAGAGGCATGCTGCATACACTTTTTGGGATATTTGACCCTACAAACATATTTAGCCATATCTAATGAGTCATGATAGTAATTTCAAATGATGTACCACACCCCCTTGTCATTTGCAGCAAGTTGTACATACAGTTAACTTGGGATTTGCAGTGAGATTTGCAAAACAGCAAATAGTTGTACAAGTGTATTGAGGTAAGCCTTACTGACAAAATTTGAAGATGACACACACTTTAGTGTACTCATGGATTACCACATTTTCATTCCTATTTGCATTTACTTAGGTAATGACATCCTGACACCATTTGTGAAAAAAGTGAACCATCTGGATCTGAAACCTGGCTCACCTCTGCTCTGACGAGGTGCTCACTGCTCTTACACTCTGTATGACACAGAAAGTGAGGCAGCAGGTGTATTTTCCCCACTCAATACTGTTCAGAGTGCTGATGGCTGTGCCTCACTGCTGTGACTCTTTGCATGAAGGAGGTTGAAAAAAATTAAACTTACACTTTTTTTTTTCTTTAAGCAGAGAAGCTCACTTGCTTTATGTAATAAAAGACTGGCCCCAACATTTCCAAGATATGTTATAGCATGTATATCATACTAGCTGCCAGTAATTGCTTCAATAAAATATTTACAAGCCTGACACATAAAACATTAACAACAAACAGATGTATTTTGCAGTTAACCCCAACCAGGTCAGTTACTGCATGTCCCTGCTTGCACACAGTTTGGTAATGAGCACCGGTGGACATTGCTACTTCACAAATCCAAGTTGCATTCCTGAAATTTGAATTCCTTCTGTGTGAATACCTTGACATGATCTGCGCAAATCAGTGTCTTGTAGATGCTGTTTGTGAAGAGGTTATGGCATTTGTAACTCTGGTTATGGGGCTGTAATTCTTCAAATACATGATAATGCATTCACAAAAACAACAGAAGGACAGTGATATATGTGCTTCACTGGACACATACTTTCTGATATTTATGTGTGGCCTGTAGCAATGCGCTTTCAAATGATGTATCAGTAATTGGGCCATTGTTAGACTCCAGAATTCCTGAACTTAACTGCATTATTACATTTTGTATGGGTGGACAGTGACATTAGACACTGATCATCCATGATCATATCCCATTGATAATAACTTGCACTAATGTGGACATACCTTCATTTCAATATGAAGACACATAACTCCATCATTGCAAAACTGCTGTTTCCAAAGTGTGTTTATGTGTGTGTGTGTGTGTGTGTGTGTGTGTGTGTGTGTGTGTGTGTGTGTGTGTGTCATCTACACATCATCCTGAGAAACAGGTATATGTCTGTCTCACTTCTACAACATGCATTCATGACAGCTTATTTCACCTATGTTGCCTGGATGTATTTATTTGTCCTTTTCCCAGTTGTGACCACACAATCATATCACAAGTCCTGGCTTTGCAAATGAATCTCAAAATAGTGCATGTTACCTACGACACTTTGATGATGTCATCCTCTATAAAGTGCACTCTGACAGCATTAAAATTTGACTTCTGTGGTGGCGCGAACATTAAAATACTTTGTTCTCTAGTTTGTGTAATTAGATAGGTAGGGGTTCTAATATCATAGTAGTCAACATGTATTTGTGTGTGTATGTGTCTAATCAGAAAAGCATGTGCCCAGGTCCTGCTTCACTCAAGTGGCATTCAGAAGATTCTTTTACGCTGCTATATAACTCCACATCAATTTCATAGAGCCCTCCCAACATCCTGTTCTCATCATACATTGATGCTGTTATCCTCTACAAAGTGAACTCTGACAAAGTTAAAATCTGACTTCTGCAGAAGCACAAATGTTAAGTGCTGTGTTCTCTAGCTTATGTAATTTGAGTAGTAGGAGTTATAATCTCATAGTAGCCATAGGAAGTTACTAGTCTAATAGTCCTGGGACTCTTACAAGCCTAGCCATGTTCCTACCCTTATTTCCATGATCAACACCTACTGCACCTGTCCAAGAGAGACAGAAGTGGAACCTCCAGGGTGAATTTGTGCTCACCCATCCAGTCGTCCGGATTGCATTTCAAGACAGCCAATGAGGTGTTCTGTTTGACATGAACTGAGAGTCTGTTGCAAAATTGTGGTAACCTCTGCGAGGCAAATCTGTCCCTCCAGCAGGTTTTATTAATGTCACATACCATGTTAAGGTCTTTATAGCGAGTAACCCATGTACCATTTGACTTATGAATATGCAGCATTTCCAATAAATCAGGGTCAGAGATTGCCTTTTATGCAAATCAGGGATCACCTCTGAGTAGTCTGTATGAAACAAAATAAAGTGACAGTGATTTTAGATGCTCACCATAGGACAGATGCTGAAGACCTTGAATTTTCCTTGTGAGGAACCTCTGTGATTTCTCCAATTGTTGCAGGTGCTTAGAAAGGTACATACCAAAAGGCGAGTTGTACTCAATTATTGGCCTGATGAAGGAAGAGTACAGGGAGATTATAACTTATTTTTTCTGGATGCAATGCCCTTACTTATGGGATGACCAATACAGAATGGCCTTCATACCACTGTGGAGACATGGTGGTCAAAGGTAAAGTTGTTGTCAACTTGTTTGACTAGGTATCTCACCAGTGATTGCATACTTAAGGTGTTGCTATGGATGTGGTAGTTAGCAGGAACATTGCTTTTACTGAAAGGAATGATAAGACTTTTTTTGCATTGAGTTAAAGGCCATGACTTTGGCAGTAATCATTTGTTTGTGTAAGACTATCTTATAGGATGTTGAGATCATTTGGAGATTCCATGACCACTCCCAATTTGCAGTCATCAGCAAACTTTGTCATCCACAGACCTTTAGTTTTTGCTTGTACTTCAGAGAAATAGATTGCAAACAGTAGAAGACCTAGGGCTGATCACTGTGGAACACCACAGGTCTGCTTTTGGAGGTGGATTCCCCTATTTTGACTATATGATTTCTAGCAATGAATCAGTTACCCACCCATCTAATGATTTAAGGGTTGATGCCAAGTTGGGTGGATTTTTCAATGATGCCTGAGTGGGGGATAGTGTGAAACACCATGGCTAAGGCCAGGTATGCACAGATTTCCTCTCATCCAGGGCTTTGGTGACTGTCTCAAAGAAGGCCACCGGGTTTAACAAGCATGATCTCCCTTTGACAAATCCAAACTGAGTAGGGTGAAGTTTTTAGAGATTACCTATATCTTTGTTGATAAGATTCATGATGATTTGCTCCGTGGCCTTACAGATATGTCTAGTCAAGCTAATAGGTCTATATTTCCCAGGGTCAGTGGAAGCACCACCTTTGTGCAAGGGAATAACTGTGGTTATTTTCTATTCAGTCGGCACAAAGCTGGTGTTTAGACTATGATTGAAAAGAGTATCAAATGGTGTTGCTAATTTATATTGGAGCCCATGTAGGATGCAGCCTGAAATGTTATCAGGTCGCATCGATGCTGTGTTTTTGGACATAGAGCGTACATTTTTGACCTGCTCTTTCAAGATACAAGGTAGGGGCAGGTGGTAGGGATGTCATATGGTAAGTATGGTTGGGACAGGGGAATGAAGTTTTCAGAGAACCAGTTGGCCAACAGGTTAGCTCTGTCCACAGGCTCAGTATATGTGATACAATTAATTACCAGTTCGGCATGTGTAGTTAGAAGAGCATGAGTTCAAGTCCTGCTTCACTCAGGTAGCATTCAGAATATGCTTTTATACTGCTGCTTGACTCCACATCAGTTTCATACAGCCCTCCCAACTTCCTCTTTTCAACATACACTGATGATGTCATCCCCTATAAAGTGCATTCTGACAGTATTAAAAAGAGATGTGTGATGGCACTGGCTTTAAGTACTGTGTTTCACAGCTTGTGTAACCACATAGGTCAGGGTTTTAATCTCCCAGGAGTCAGCTTGTGTGTGTTTGTATTCATTTTACTATCAATCTAGAAACCAAATTACAACAGCATATGCATCCACAGCTATGTCTGACACTCCTGTCCAAACATCTTCTTCTCAGTCATCCCTTATAAAGTGCATTCTGACTCTATTAACATTATGTACTATGTTCTATACCTTATGTAATTAGATAGGTAGGAATTCTAATCTCACAGAACTCAACTTAAGTGTATATGTGTATTCATTCAGTTATCAGTCTGGACAAAGTTTTACACCACAACGGCAGTCCAGTGCTATATCTCACACTCCTACCCAAACATCATCTTCTCAGCATATATTGATAATGTCTTCTATAAAGTACACTGTGTCACTGTTATAATCAGATATCTTTGGTGGCACTAGTTGTATATTGTGTAGAATAGAGCTTTTATACCTGCACAGGTATGGTAGTCGAATCTGACCTCAGTCAACTGGTGTATGTGTGTGGTTAGTTTTATATTATAGTCTTTGTACTATGTTTTGAATCTCTTTTCATTTGATTCACACTTAGGAGAACCTTTTACATAGACCCCTTAATCAAACATCCCCTTTCTCTTTGTCCACATAAAATCCATTTGGCAGATCACTGAGGATGTCATCATCTCAAAGATGCATACATGACCCCCTGCAAGCCATCTCCAGACCACTATTATTGCAGTATTTTCACCCGTGGTAGTCATTGTGGCTGTCCTCGCAATCTCGCTGAGCAGGTTGGCTCTTAGATAAACTTGATGCTTCTTGTTTCTGTGCTCATGCTACTCTGTATGGATTCCTAGCAATATCACTGTTGCTGGTCACATAACTGTGTAAGGGTGATGAGCAGCATGAATTAGTGCGGCTACTCATCTTGATAACACAAACTGCTGTCAGCACCTTCTGTTAATCCAGCGTTATTTCCTGATT
Source organism: Protopterus annectens (assembly GCF_019279795.1). Lineage (NCBI taxonomy): Eukaryota > Metazoa > Chordata > Ceratodontiformes > Protopteridae > Protopterus > Protopterus annectens. The sequence continues at coordinate 198,752,776 of NC_056729.1, read as the reverse complement.
TGACTGGCAGCACCATGTCTGTTACTTCTCCAACCCAGAATTTGGGGTACCTCAGTCCATCATTTCCAGTAGCACAGACGTTTGCAAACTTCCTTCCTCCAACTCTGTAACAGCTATCCCCTCTCCTCTCTTGCACAGTCTGCTTGTGATATTTCATTATTTTGTAGCACTGCCTTATCAGCTTGTTTTCCCTTTTTCTTTTCTCTCTGGCAATTCCTGAAGGACTACTGAACAGCTCCCTGGTACCACCTAGAGCTTAGAAAGAGTAGAGTTTGCTTTATATCTATTATATCTATCTGTCCACCTATCTATATATCTATCTATCTGTCTATCTATCTATCTCTTAGAAAAAATATAGCAATGGGACCACCAGGCTGTATTTCACTTTTACTAAAATTCCAGATAAATGTGAAAATGTGATTGGCTGCTGATAGTTTAAATGTTTTAGCAACTGAGATGTTTTTTTTTTTTATCTGATCAAGGGCTTAGACCTGAAAGCATTTATGCACTTGTACTTTTTATCTGGAATTTTATTAAAAGTGAAATACAGCCTGGTGGTCCCATTGCTGTATTTTTTCGATGAAATTTTTAACTGTTTGTGGCTTGCTGGAGCTTTGGTTGGGACTTTGTGTGTTTTTTTACAGTTTATCTATCTATATCTCTCTATCTTTATATCTCTCTCTCTATATATATATATATATATATATATATATATAGCGACATATCTATATTTCTAGCTATATCTATATATTTGTACATGCATCTTCCACTCCCATTTCCTTCATTTCCATACACACACACACACACACACACACTATATATATATATATATATATATATATATATATATATATATATGGGTCCTTGTCAGAATGTTGAAAGTACAGTTACTCTAACTGCACTTTGACGAACTGACTATAGCGAAAGTGCATAACATCGAATATGCACTTTTGCCAAAACAAAGTAAAAAGCAAAAAAAATGCAGTTTGCATGTTTTGTTAGTTTTACATCAACATATTCTGTTGATGTACAACTAACAAATCTTTTGTGGAGATCGCAGTACAGTGGGGATAAGGGAATATTCCCTTTTCCCCACTGTAGTTCAATCTCGGAGTTAGAATATTAAAGTAGGGGGGTTGCGGGATGCAGGGGGGCTTGCCCCCCTGTATAGTAGTGTTTACATTTTTTTGCATGTATTTTTTAATTTTGTTTTGTTTACTTTAGTGAAAGTGCATGTTCGATGTTATGCACTTTCGCTAAAGTGGGTTCGTGAAAATGCAGTTTGATGAACTGCAGTTTCGATGTTTTAACATAGACTCATATATATATATATATATATATATATATATATATATATATATATAAATTAACATGCTTTTTGATTTTCTTATTTCTGCAAATACATTTTCATTCCTTCTGCTTCTGCCATACAGTAGTCATTCACTCCTTCTTTTCTACAATACCTACACTGTAAAAAATAATATTTGATCACATTTATCAAGTTCTGCTATCCTTCCTTTTTTTTCATATTTACTATACAATATAATTTTTATATTAACTTCCTTCAAACCCTCCAAGCTATTTATACATTTTTAGCCCTCCCACCAAAAGTATTAATTTTACATTCTAAAGAACAATGTTTTATAGTTTGCAGAAAGAGTAGGGGTCATTTACTAAAATTCACAAAATAAAATATATACATTCTATATACAAAGTTTACAACTCATTTTCAAAATTTAGAATTATATACAAGTAATTCACACATTATTAACATTTCTAGGCTTTCAATTCCCCCCCACTCCATTTTTCCACAATTAAAATGTTATTACTTTTTTCAAAATTTCTGACAATACCGATTTCCCATTGTATTTTATCTCAGTAATTCTTTCATTCCAGATGATCCACATTATACAAAACAATTCTTAATCTAATCTACCTATATCATTTTGTTTCATATTTTCATAATATCCATATTCTCTCATATCCATATGTATACAGTTTACATTTTCAATATTTTATAAACATTATTTGCCACATGTTTCCTCCCACAGTTGATATACCCTTTTACATTTGAGAAAAACATGTTCAGTGGTCTTTAATTCCCCCCATTAAATGCAGATTCTGTCTTTATTGCTTTATATGGCATACTTGCTTTTACTGTAAGCCCATTTAAAGACAAACTCCTCAAAATATCTGTACATTCCAAATATATTTTGCATCATTTCATTCTCACTTTTACTACCTTCACTTTTTCATCTCCTAACTGCTTCCAAGGGTAAATATAATACATTTTTTCCAATGCATTTTCAAACCATGTTTTCCTGTTCTTTTCAATATTCCCTAAATCAATCTTCCATAGTAGTGTTTTCTCTAGATATAGTTTCATTTTTGTAACAGTTATTCGATTACTTCTTTTTAAACCTTTAAGCCTTTCCAAATTGATTTATATTTTTCTCTATAATCCTCATTAACACCTTTCCTTTTTCCTGCATCCCTGCCAAAACTTTATATAAGTTTAATGAGGCTATATATACAATTGGGTGTACTAAACCCAAACCTCCTTCCTTATTGGTAACATAAAGAATTCTTATTTTAATAGCATTCAATCTAGATCACCACAGGAATGTAAATAACACATTCAATATTTTTTCACATTCTGATGGTATCAGAAACATACTTGCTAGATGTGTCATTTTACCCAATATTTCTGAATTAATTAAACATTTTTTTCGTATATGAAAGCTTAAATGTTCTGTAGAATACACAAAAACTCTGTATTTTAAGTATCATATCCTTCCATTGTGTCACTGTCTGTTGTTCAATACCAAATTTTATTCCCAGAATTTCTATTTCTTCTTTATTAAACTGTATATCTCTTATTCTCCAGAGAATCCTAGTCCTTTACTCTTTTCCCTCATTAACACTTAATCCTAACACCTTTAGTTCTTTTTCAAGTGAACGGCTATATTCATCCATTCTTTATTTTTAATAACTAATACTAGGTGATCCATATGAGAGAATATGATTGGAATCAGAATTCCGTCTGGTATACAATATTTAGCTTCCTCCAGTGCCAGGCTTAGCTTAGTAACTACTGCATTCATAATTAATGTAAATAGAATACTATTTAATGGACATCATTCCTTAATGCCAGTTGTTGCTTCTATTACCTCACTTAACCTTCCATTAACCACTAGTATGACTTTATTTTTGTTATATACAGATTTCAAAATATTGATTATTTTCATTGTTTATATTATATTCTTTCAAAATCTCCTATGTTTCATGCCAGATCTTGTCAAATGCTTTACTTATATCTCCTACCAGTATTGTTAATTCTGTTCTCTTGTTTATTACATCATCTACCAACTCTATTATTAACATTACAATTTCTTGACTGCATTTCTCTTTTATTCCAAACACTGCTTCAGTTAACACCTTATTAACCTTACTTAGTATTATTTTTTCTACTATTTTCATAAAGATCTTATAATCAACATTATACAATACTAGTGGTCTCCATTTTTGTCTGTTCTTTCTCCCTTTTTTCATATAAATTTCATTGCACCCATACAATTTTTTTCATCATTTACACCTTTCTCAAACCATTCATTTAACACCCCTAAGAAATATTATTTTTGCCATTCTTGTATGTCCTTATACATTAGGTACTCCAGTCCATCTAAACCTGTGGCTGCTTCTACATTTACTGTTTTCAACACATTTTTAAATTCTATCATTGTTATCTTTTCTTCCATCATCTTGTTGTCTTTTTCAGTTATTTTTTTTATTTCCATCTATTTTTCCTACAGTGTCACATATAGAACATTTTCCAAAATATGTTTTATAGGATTCGTATCACTTCACTGTAAGGTCATTTCATTGACACCCATTTCACTGAGACCAAATCAACTAAAGTTCATTTTAGCTAAAACTCATTTCACTGACAAGTAGTACTCTAAGGCAAGTCAAAGGTATATGTCCTTTTTTCCACTGTAGTGCGATTCTGGTGTTAGTATATACATATATATATATATATATATATATATATATATATATATATATATAGAGAGAGAGAGAGAGAGTTAGGGGGGTAGGGGCACAGCACTCTACATGGGGGGTGTGTGGGGGGTGTAGCTCCCCAATTCATTTATTTTTCTGTTGTCTGGTTTTGTTTTATATGATTTGGTAAAACCCAACTAGGTGGGGGCTACGTCCCCCCACATCCCCCAATGTGGAGGGATGTGCCCCCCACCCCCCTAACTATATATACTAACACAGGATCACACTACACAGGGCATATACCTTTGACTTGCCTTAGAGTACTACTTATCAGTGACATGAGTTTTAGGTGAAATGAACTTTCCGAGAAATGAACTTTAGGTGATTTGGTCTCAGTGAAATGGGTGTCAGTGAAATGGTCTTTCAGTGAAATGACACAAATCCGTTTTATACTATCTGCATAATTTCTTTTTGTGTATTCACTATATGTCCTTCCCCATTCCTAAACTCCCTTATTACTCTTATTTTTTCTTTAACCATTTAATTAAATATAGTGCTGCTCCTTTTTTTCTACCATGTAAAAAATATCATTTGAATAGCTTTTTTACATTTTCTCTTGGTTAATTTTGTATAGCATTCACTCTTTTTCTATAAACTCTTCTTTATTGTCTGTTATATTCTTATAGACTTGGTTATTGATTTCCTTATATTTACAGCTATCTTGTATTATTTTTGCCTTTTGCCATTATAGTACTTTTTTCTATATTTTCCTTATAAACTAATCCACCAGCTTGTCTAGTCTTTATAAAACACTCCCATGCTTATTTGACCCAGCCATAGTTGATGCATTATATCCCTTACATACTCAATTAACTCTGACTCAGTGATTCTTTTTATCTCTCTACCTACTTTTGTATAACCTCCTCTTTCTTGAATCTCTATCCATATTGCTAGATGATCTGATGCTGTAATTTTAACTCTGTGATATAATATATTTAAACCTTTTGATACTATAAAGCATTCAGTTTCAGTTCTCAGATTACTCATGTTGTATCTCCAGTGTTTATTTTTCCATAAATACATTTTACCATGTTTGATTATGTCTAAAATAACTTTTACATCCATCCCTTCTTTTCACCTATGTCTTAAATCACAATTGAAGTCTCCCACTACTATCACTTACATATTTACACTAACATAATCAAGTATTTTTCTGAATACAATCTCTCTTTGTTTTTGTAAAGTGTATGCATAATCACCCTATATATTTGATTCTTCCATCTTATATCTACTATTACTATTCTTCCTAATACTACAAGTGTATAATCCAGAATTTCTATACATTGTCTGCATAAAATTGCTATGCCTGAACATTTCTCATCTCCTAAGTTCCATACAATCTTGCATTCCCATAATCTATCAATTCATATTCGTTCTTCTTCTGTTGTTATTCTTATATCTGTTAATACTATAATGTCCATATCTAACATGCTACACCATTACAACATCCCTAGCCTTCAATGAACATTCTTTATACTGTTAATGTTAATGGGTAAAATTCTCACTTTAAGGAATTTTTTTTGCTGCTTTTAACCTTTTCCTTTTTTGTATTTCCTCCCATGCCTCTATTTTTAAATTTACACTTTCTATCTTTCTCTTTTTCCAGTAGAAATTCTTTTACTTTTAACTCATATCCATTTATCTTCTCCTTCAGCAATTGCATTGCTTACTTATTTATTCTATCTCTCCTTCTTTTCCTTTTCTTTTACTCATACATTCATTTACTTATATTCTTATATATTTCTAATTCATTGTTTCTTTTTGTATTTCTACTATATTATCTACTATAGCACTTTCCCTACCTTGGTCTGGCTTTGTTTCCTGTGTATAATTTTCAGCAGCATTAAAGTCCATCCATGAATGTTCTATTTTATTCACACTTTTTATATTTTTGCTTACATTTAGTTTGCTTCATGCCCAACTTTACCTTAAATAAAATATTCCTTTTATCACAATTGTTAATTAAATGATCATCACAGAAAACATGACTTTGGTTGTCACCACTATCTACCCAATCCCTTATTCTCTTCCACATTAATTATACTTGGCAAATGCAGAATTTTATCATTTTTCATTTTCAATATACAACACCTTCCAATCCCCCAGTACAAGAACCTCTGTTGTCATATATTTTTATAATGTATATTACATCTCGACACACAGTTTTTAAAGTCTTTTAAATTATCTGTTTCAATTTCAGTTCAAAATTGGATACTTTTTTTTAGCTTCTCTGTTGAATCCCTGCACAATATATACGTTCTAAGGGTCTTCATTCTTTGTCTTTTCATACTGTTCTAAAAATGTCTCCATATATTGTGCCTCCTCAAAAAAGATGTCACAGAAAGTATCTTTGTTAATACAGATAAAAACTCTCACTTCTATGGTCTCAATTGCCAGTGGTGAAATAATGCTATCCCATACTTCATACCTGTCCAGCTCCTTTTCCATCTTACTACTTATTCACACCCAGTGCTTTCCTCATATTTCTCTCTTCTACTTTTCTTTTGCCTTCTCTCACCATTTGTGGATATGACTTCTTTTCTTCCTTCTTCATTTTCTGAACTTTTCCTTCTTTAATTCTGTCCATTATTTCTGCCGATGACACTGCTTTCTCACTCTCTGGTTCATTCTGCTCAATTAATTCCTTCAGATAAACATCCAGCAACCTTCCCAATTGGAGGGTTGTAACAACATGTTTAGGTGTTGTCGAATCTGCTGCAAACAAATTACATTGAAATAGCTCTTCAGAATCTACCATTTCTACTTTGCTTCCTCTTTTGCCTTTTACTCAACTCTCCTTTGTTTTCTTTTTTCCTTTCTTCTTTCTCCTCCTTTTGCACACCTTCTGACTCATTTTCTGCCACATTATAGTCCTCAGCTGTTCGATTAACACTTTTGCTCTCACCAAAAACATGAAAAACTCTTTCTTTCTCCTTCATTGTTTATTTTATTCTTCCTGCTTATTTGAGCCACCTTCGCTCCAGGACCGGAACTCAGGAAGTGCAACAAAGAATAGATTCCCCGTATGCAAAAGAATTGGGAAAGTTCCCTGGTGGCATGGCTGAAATTCTCCTTGTCAGTATGAATATCACCTCAGGTCTCCCTTAAAAAGAGGCTATTGGCCAAGTCTGACCTGGACAGCAAAGTATAAATAAATAAAAATAAATAAATTAAGTCAGCAAAAAGGATGTTTTATTTAATAAAAGAGAAAACATAACTTAGTTTTGATTAAGCCAGTAGTATATATGACATTACTACATTTGCTTTGGGTATCAGGAAAAGTGACATCTGAAATGGAACATTTGTTTACCAGACTCCAACAGGAAATATATGAAGATTTTTGGAAAAAAAATAAACATAAAAAATAGAGGCTATCATGTTGGTGGGAGTACCATAAGAAATTCTTAATAGGGAAACTGGAGATGGAGAAATATCTTTCAGAAGAAGACAGTGGTAGACATATAGTATGGAATGATAGTATAGTATATATTTTATGTTTCACCGTAAATTGGGGTAAAAGTTGAGAAAATAAAAGCAGAAAAGAAAAAAAGAAGAAGAAAAGAAAAGAAAGGTAAGGAATTTGGGAATGAAGCAATATTTAATGGAAGGTTTTGTTTTTTATGTTGAGTACATTTCATATAAAAAGTTTAATACTGCGTAGACAGCAAAACTGGAAAAGTGTATGTATAGAAGATAAAATCCTGAAACTTGTGCTCAAATGATGTAGAAGAGTAATTATATTTTGAGACATGACAAGAAAAATACCAGAAAGGAAGGAAATGCAAAATGTTAATCTGAATGTAATCTTCAACAGAAAGTATGTGGAAAAAGATAGGTAGTATGAATATTGTAGATAAAATATTTTTTTATTGTATATGGCACATGAAGAAAGAGATGTGATTAATCAGAATTAGAATATTATTAAGAATTTTTTGTAAAAAATAATTTTTGATTATGGAAACTGTAATAGTGTTAAATGCATGCTTGTTTTATTTATATGTGATTGCTCCTCCTTTTTCTAAGATTGTTTATGAAATTATGATTTTAATAATATGCCTTTCTTTTTTGATAAGTGCTATGACAGCTTAACTATCATCAGCTGTGGCAGATGGGACCTTGGGTTACACGTTTTGCATTTTTCTGCATAACAGTGTCTGCACTAGAAGAAGAATCCAAGTACCAGATTCAGAACTAAAACCCATGGACTTCTGATCTTCTATTATCCAAGTCATGGGGTTTACAATTTGAACCTCTGGCATATTCTTAGCATGGAGGTGCTTAGAGATCACATTTATGATTTCATAGGTTAATGACGTGACATTTCCATATCATTAAATGTCAGGTAGTGAACAGTTAGCAAGTATGATAAAAAATTATGACTATTTTACTTTTCAAGTACATTCTTTCCTTCTGTGCTGCGACTTATTTTCACTAATTTGTACGTGTGTGTGTGTGTGTGTGTGTGTGTGTGTGTGTGTGTGTGTATGTGTGTGTGGTTTTCATACTTCTTATTTCTTCACCTACTACTCCCTATCTATAACTCAGTGCAGCAGCTTCTAACCGCACACATAAACTGTTTCATCAGATCCAGTGAATTTATCATTATTTTTACATTTCATAGCTGTTAAAATACTTTACAGGTTGTTAGCAATGAGTACTGTCCCTTTTTGGCCCTCATGGTCAGCTTAAAGCTCAAAAGCAGTAAAGATAATGGGCCGGATTCATAAAGGCTTGCACAGAGTCTAAGAGTAGAGTAAGACTCCAGCAAGCCAACATGTACGCCGAGCGATCCAGGAACAGCCGGCAGGGGCGTGCAACTGAGCTTTCCAAACTAGTCCTACACGGACAGGGCTGGGATATGCAAATTACCTCAATTGCAGGCGAAAGCTATGCAAATGAGGTAAAATTGCGATCCAGGAAACCCAAAACTGTCCGAGTAGGAGTAGTGTTATTTGCAGAAATGTACTCAGCTGATAACTGAGTACGGTTCTGCAAATAGCAAAACGGAGCCGTGTCAGCTGGAAAAAAAAGCATGCATTCACAGGAGGAAGCATGCCAATGGCCAAACATACGGCCATTGGCAATTGGAAGTGTTGCAAATTAAAAATAAAATAACTTTTTTTTTTAATCCCGATTTTCGGGGTTTAACCATAGCGCAGCGCCGTGCAAATGCGCTGCACCCTAAAATGCAGAAAATGAATAATTAAGATCCACAAATGTGGATTTCATAGCTAAAATGAATTTAAAATGCAAGGGAATGGCAGGCTGAAGACAACATGGCCACCGAGTAGAGGTTGCTAAGGGGGGAAGCTCGGTCTAAGAGATGTAACTAAGCATTAGTAGGCAATCCTATGCAAATGAGAGTTATGATAGTGAATCACAAGTTCACATAGCAAATGAGCACAGTCAGTGGAGTGTAGGAGTAGGATAAGGGGAGTAACAGAGTAGAAGATAGGTGACATCATGAGGGGGGTATGTATGAAAGGAGTGCAGCTCATTGGAGCAGAGTGACATGTGTCAACTTACATTTACATAATAGTGAAAGAGGTGTGTCAACAGGTAGGCCAGGTAAAGTCAAGAAATCGAAGGTGTCTGCTGTGGATAGCACCAAACTTTCTTGCTGAGCGTACATGCACGCGTGTGCGCACCAGTAAACCCAAGTAAGACAGTGTGCGCACGTGTAAGCGTGTGTGCACGCGTGTAGGCTTGAGTAAGCATATGTAAGGCTGTGCAAACAGTTGTAAGCACGTTTGCACCGGTGTGTGCGCGTTTTAACAGGAATAAGCAAGTGTTAGTCCATGTAAGCATGTGTGCACGTGTGTGAGCTGGTGTGCGTGTGTTTGCGCTTGTTTGCGTGGTACTGCCCCCTGAGGAAACAGAAAGGGAAAAGGAAGCACAACAAATAGCAGGAAGTTAACCAGGGAGTACTAGCAGAGCCAGCAGGTGAAAACAATCAGAATCAGCTAATTACACAGGTATTACACTAGCCCAGCACAGCCCAGCACTCAAAACTCAGCAAAAACATTCCAGTATGTATTTCTCAGACACACTGCAACACTGCAGTAAGCTAATAGAAGTGAAAACTGAAAAAGCTTTACTGAGACAAAGAAATGTTAGGGGCTGCCATTGCTGTCATAAGGCAACATATGCAACATGCTGAGGGTGGTGACAATGCAAATGCTGCTGAGCAACCCACAGTGAGGAGACGGAGAAGAGTGTACAGTCCTAGGGTAACCTACCAGGGGCTACATGAGCTGGAGATAGTGGAGCGCTATAGAGTGGACAGAGTCCTCATGCAGCAAATTGTTGAGCTGTGCAGGCCACGCCTCACACACAGAACCAACAGAGGGGAACCCATCCCAGTGGAAACCAAGGTATGTGTTGGCCTAAGAATATTAGCAACAGGTACCTTCCAGAGAACAACTGGCGATATGATGGGGATTTCACAGGCATCAGCATCTAGGGTACTGCACCAGTTCCTGAATGCCATGGCAGCACATGTCAGTGATCATGTATATTTCCCCAATTCCCATGAGGTATTGGCCAGCAATATGCGTCTCTCCAGCAAATAGCGGAATACCCTGAGGTAGTGGGTGCAATAGACTGCACGCACATTCACATCAAAGCACCAGCCGGTGCGTGGGGTAGGGTCTACTATAACCGCAAGGGTTACCCCTCCATCAACTGCCAGGTCGTGTGTGATGCCCAGGGCATAATAATGAATGTGTGTGCTGGCTGCCCTGAAAGCTACCATGACTCCCATATCTGGCATCTGACACAGCTTTACCAGACATTTGCCAATGGAGACATCCCTCATGGTCACCTAGTGGGGGATGCTGGATATGCACTTGAGCCGTGGCTGATGATACCCATCAGAAATGCACACACACCTGAACAGGAATGCCATAATGAGGCACACGCACAAACATGAAATGTAATTGAGCGTGTGTTTGGGCTGCTCAAGTCACGGTTCAAGTGCCTGGACACATCTGATGGAGCCTTGCAGTACTCACCAACTACATGTACCCACATAGTCATGGTATGTGCTATGCTACACAATATGATCCTGTGAAAACAGCTGCAGCAGGAGCAGCATAGGGCCAGGCACAACAGCCCCCCACCATTGCCTAGGCCATCACAGGCAGAGCGTGACTTGGAGAAGGAACAACCTGAGCCTGCCCCAGTAGGCAGAAGGAGGCGTGCCCAGTATGCTTTGGCCTTGGCAAAGAGGCAACGCATAGCATATACACTGGCACAGTAGGAACCCTGGAAGTGATACCTCTCTCCGACTCGCACATACAGTAAAAGTGATGCCTAACTTGACACTACCTGTTAACAAACATGTATCGGGAGTGTAAAATGTGCATCCGACATAGGCAGCCCTGCAGCAACACCAGAGGCATGATTGCTATGTGTTAAGCAATGTAAAGCACTGCTAAACAGCTCTCACCACTATTTAGTATATGTAAACAAAATTGCACACACTAAGTAGCACAACTACAGGCAATGTTCAGCAATATTGTGCATTGTCCAGCAATGTTGGGCAACATTGAGCAATGTTGTGCAAGTCTGGTCAAATGTGGGTATAGTTCATCAAAAGCAGGTTAACAAGTTCATAGTTGCTGCACTTTTCTTGAAGCAGAATGTTCTGGCATGTATGAAAATATGAAGCAGTGACAGTCCTCAAACCGAGGATACAGTGCACTATAGTCAGAATACAGAACCACTAAACCATGACAGTATGTCAATGGTCAGCTTGTATGAAAAAAATGTTGATAAGTCAATGCTAAGTATCTCATGGAAACCTTGCAGGCATAGCATAATCCCTGTCGAGTTAAGACACAAAGGTGAGGCCTGCAGTAATAATAGAACCTGATATTCAACACACATATAGTATAAATGTTAATATTGGTAATGTTCACACACATCAACAAACGTAGTGGACCTCAGACAGCAAAATACTGCAAGGTCACAATGGGCATGCTCACACACTTGAAACTATGAGACAAATGTCAGGCAACAAACACTGAAAGTCTGAACTGGGCATGCTCACACACTTAGGTCTAGTTTGAGTACAACAGTGGACCACACATATCCCTCAGTTGCAATTGTCAACCCAGGAACCTCACACTATTCACCAATCCACTATGTGCACACAGTGATATGACAACAGACACAATATAAAATAGTGAAATCCTGTCACAGTCAAATATGTTATGCAGAAACCTAGATTGTTCATAGGAAGTGGTAAAGCAAAGTAGAAACAAAACTTCCAATCAGTACCATCACTGAACAATGCGCATCCCGAACATTAGCATAGGTTCAGAGGTTGACACTAGGTTATCTGCCCTAGGGTATGTAGAAGCCTAGCCACAGTGTGTTTGTATTCTGCAATCATGCTAGATCAGTAGACTGTGCCTGTCAATAGTAGGTCACACAAGATATCTCACATATGTTAATTTCAGTCTACCTCTGTCTAGCAAGGGCCCATAACATATCCCAGGGCTAAACATACGATCACCCATCCACCTGTGAAGATGTCACCTGTGGGTGGTGAGCATGGGTCTGTGCATATGTGGTACTGTGATCACATTCCAAAGTGGGTGGAGCCTCTGTGATGGTAATATGCCCCTCCAGCATGTTCTATTAACATCATTGCTCACGTACCTGTCCCTGGAGCATGTAGCTGTAAGGGACTTTGATATCTTCATGTGGAGCCTGTCCAGCAATGCTGTGATGGACATGGCATCAAACAAAAGGAATAGACTGCATCCAAGTAGGCAGTAAGCAACTGAGGAGAGCTGGGGTGACCATAGCCAAACTGTGCATACCATCTGTGTGAGTCCCTCGATCCACTTGGTTATGTAAATCTGTGTACATTCCAGTTGCTGCAGGTGTTGGGTAAGGTACATCCAAAATGGGCCATTGTATCCAAGCATGTGCCAGATAACTACAAGGTCACAATGACCCCACCTGATCTGCATGTAAAACTGTATGGGATAAGGTTACCTAAATAGAAGGTGTGTCCAACAACATTGGCAACGTGAATGTCAAAGGCAAGAGTACTAAGTATTCATGTCCACAAATCACAAACCACACACACTGTACGTGATGTATCATCACCTATGTGTTAATGTGTGTGCACGATGTTACTACCAAAGGTGATGACTATGCATCTAAAGTAAGGTAGCTGTAGGTCATGGCTCTGGCACCAGTCATCCATCTCTGTGAGACCCTTTCTGAGGATGCTTGTGCCAGCTGTGGAGTCGAATCTGGCACACAGTTTGCAGTCATCTGCAAACATGGTCATCCATATTCCTCCTGTGTTACCCAGTATATATCAGAAATATATACAGGTTCAGGTTCATAGGTTCATAGGTTAGTACTAGGCTAACTGCCCTTGCAAGCCATTTTAAGCCTAGCCAATTATACCTTGTAAGACTCAAACCCTGTACCTTGTGTTTGTAAGGCAAACACCTTAACCATTAGGCCACCCTCCCAACAGAGCAAGAGAAGTCCCAGGACTGAGCCCTGTGGGATGCCACATGTAACTGGTGTATAGTCAGACATGGCACCTGCAATACTGACCATGTGTGTGCTATCCATTATCCAGTTAGCAATCCATCTTGTGACATATGTGTAGATATTGAATCCGGTGACCTAATATGTAAAGGCCAAGTGGGGTATTGTGTAGAAGTGGTGTGCGAGCTCCAGGTAGGCTGTGTGGACAACCCTGTGTATGTCTATGGACCTGTTAACTGTTTAAAGACATCAAACATCTGCAAGAGGCAAGATATGCCCACAGCAACACCAAATTGTGTAGGATCCTGTGTCTGTAGGTTCACAATGTGTATGTGTATGTGTTTCATGATGATACACTCCATAGCATAGCAGACCAGGATAGTTAGGCATATATTGTGATAATGTCCAGGGTCCGTTGTGGCACCAGCACTGTGGAGCGGGTATACCATAGCTGTACACAATGACATAATGTGAGTGTGAAGTTTGTCATAAATCTCATGTATGCCACAGTCTGGGACACTATCTAGTCCCACTGATGCTGTGTTGTCTGCTATGGAGAGGGCAGCACACACATGTTCATCTGTGATGTCAGGGAGGCTACACCATGTTGTGATGGGCATGTGCACTGCAGGGGGGATGGTGGGGAAACATTCCCACTGAACCTGTTGTCCAGGATTTTCGCAATGTCAGTGGGTTCACTGTATCATTTGAAATTATGCAGTAACTCACAGCATATCTGTGAGTTCCCACACAGGTCCCTAACATAACTAAATAAGGCCTTGTGATTGTCCATAGTGTCTGTTGCAAGTGTCCATTAGTCACTGTAGCAGTAAAAAAAGAAGTGAGCCTTAGATGAATCAACAACTGATCATAGCTATACCATAGTACTGATCAGAGATGTCTTCCAGATTGTGATTGTGCTCTGTAATGTAGTAGCCTCCTCCTGTCCCTGTATAGCTCAGTAATGGCAGTGGTCCAGTAGACAGTTCCCCTGCCTTTGGAGGAGTGAGTCTTGTAGTTATCTGGGATAGCATGATCCATGAATTCCAGTAGTTGTCCAGAGAATGTGCGTGTAAAGTATGAAGTTGTCTGAGTTGTAATTAACAATGTCCCAGGGTCATTGAGGGATACCACCTCAGTTTGTACAAGTGTCACGTTTGCTCATGAGAAGTATGTCACTGAGATCACATAGGATGTGTGTGTGTATGGGATATGTATGTCAAGTGAGATGAATGTATGTTCCGACCATAACAATTACAGGTATACCTCTGTTGTAGAACATAGAGTCCCCATGTGTGTGATGATCAGGTACCACATGTTTAACCCCCTGTGGGTGTGGTGACCAGGTCTGCCCTAGCATTTGAGTGTAACAATCTTAGCAACTGTTGTGTGATGGTGTCACTGCTTGAGTAGTATACCCAGTCAATGTTTGTGTATTTGAAGTCACACAATATAATGGTGTTTGGTGAGACCTTCACATTCCCCAGTGTTCCCAGGAATAATGACTGTTGTGGCCATGTTTGGGAGTGTGGTCTGTAACAGTCTACAAACTGAAATGCAGTTTTGCCCACTCTCAGTTGTACATGTACGTTCCCCAATGCTTTGTGTACTGCTACCGACCTGGAGGTGTGTGTATGAATGATGTATGTGGATTCCCCCCCTATTGTTGTTGTCCTGTCCGAGTCTTGTGTCTGAAATCCATGGTATGACGTAAAACCTGTTAGTGCTGCTGTGCTTTTGTGAGCCTGAACCAGGTGTTTGTTACTGCACATATATTGACAGATTCCATACTGATGTGAGTCCTGAGTGCATGCCTTCTGAGGGTTAGACATCAGTTGTTGAGCACCATCACTCTCCGTTTCCTGTACCCTGTAATGTCTATGGCTGTGGTTATGTCTTCTGACCCTCACTTCAAACAGCCACTATGTGTGTGTCAAGAGCCTAAGGCAGTCTGTGAAAGCCTAGGGGTGATGGCGTCCATAGTGAATGTACATGGCATGTTGAGCATGTAATCCCAGGCTGACAGACACTGGATCCCCTGTGAATGACAACAATATGTTAGGCAACTTTTAAAAGTGATAATGTCATATGTATACTGTGACATAGTACTTGGTGAGGGTAAGATGCTACACAAGGTCAGGGTCATACTGTCCTGGGCTACATGATCAGAGAGACCCTCTATGTCTCTTGTCATGTAGTCCAGGGAGGAACGTCTGAGGGTCTACACACCAGAATGGTCAATGATGGAGCCATATTTGTACTTGCAGTGGACTGACAACAGTGCATGTGTCATGTGGCATATCCTGGCACCCGACACACAGCACAAAGTGACCTTCACCTTGTTCAGCCTGGTGAGTGGGATGTCAGTGTGATGGACGATTACACTCACCTATTACAAGTGTATGAGGTGTGTTGTGTAGGCCTAAGGGCAGTGACTGTGTGGCACAATGACTTTGTGAACTATGTGACGATATGTGTGTATGGTTGTGTGTTAGCAGTTGTTTGTGTGTCTGCTTTGGATGTCTCAGCTGCTTAGGCAGACTATATTTAGATGCTCCAAGTATGTCATTGTGTGTCAATGAATACGGTTTGCTGTTGTCATAGGTGCATGTGTGACTGTATTTGTGTTGTGTGTGGTTACCTTCACCATCCCATAGACTGTGCCAGTCATGGCTTGGGAGAGCTCAGCCTCCTGTCTGTCTATACAGTTGCACCTCTCACAGATATCTGAGTTTGTTGGTAGGAGGACAGTGTTACCTGTGTACATAAGGCAGTTGTAACAATGCGTCAGAATTCCAATGTGCACCAGCTGGACTGGAGAGTACACACAAAACCGACCTTTGGACATGCCAGGATTGGATGATGACATACACTGTCGACTGATCACAGAGGATCAGTAGTGTGTCAAGTGTATAAAAGAGTATAACAGGGTTTTAGTGTTCAGGTTTGTTGTTGCTGTGGAAAGATAATCTGCAAAGGAGTACAGACAAAAACATTACACCTCCTTCAGCTATGTCAGAAATATCGATGTACAGTCATATATGTCCTGAATCAGGGTCAACTGTACCTGACTGACAATGTCAACATCCTGTCAGACAGGCCCATACATACATACCCACCTCCCAATGACAAAAGGCCCTAACATCATACCAGGAGATATCACATGTAGAATGTGTAAACTGGTCCTCCCAATGCCAAATGAATCCCATCACGTGGATAACATTGTTTCCCCATATGTGTCATAAGTGAACGACAGGACAAACAGACACTGCACCCGAACAGTCTGTTGAGCCTCACACTCTCTACAGGATCTTACACCGTTGAATGTGTTACAGCAACATGTGGCACACCTCGCAAGTGTTGGTGCACAACACACCATGGGAACTATATGCCTATAAGCCTACGAAGTCCGAAATGCTAGTACATGGAGTCCATCATGATTGCAGTCAGGAATTGTAAACTGACAAACACACAACACAAATGTCTGTGGTATGTTAATGAGCACATCATGTTCCCCAAACCTGCTAGATATCTTGCAAGGCAGCCACCCAGAGCAACACAGGCCCCACATAGACTTTGAATAGCCCTTTACCAACATCACAGACACATGTGGTATCCACAAAACCTACCATCTGTGCATGAATATGTATTGTCATATGAAGGAATGATAATATGTCCACAGATAGATCACACCAGGTATGAGTTGTGTATTCCTGTTCAAGATGTTCACACCTGCTGACCCACAAAGTTCATTCGTGGGATTGCATAACACTAAGTGCACACACATTACCATGTCCAGTCTGATGATGTCAGCAACCTACAAACATAGCATGTGAAGAGACACCACACAGTAAAGAATATAGTGCATTGTGTTAATGTGTATCTCACTAGTATCATAACATAGGTAGGGGTTTGAATCCTGCAATTGTTGAGTGTGTGTCTGTGTTTGTGTAAAATTGGCTTTGAGAGGAGTGGCCTTTTTGGAGACTGTGGAAACACATTAGGAGTGGTGAATACCTCTTTGCCAAGTGTGTTGATGTCAGCATCCTACAAATATACAAGGGGAACAGAAACCACCCAATAATGCATATAGTGTGCCGTGTTAAGGCATATTTTTTTCAGTATCATAACATAGTTAAGTAGGGGTTTGAATCCTGTAAATGCTGAGTGTGACTGTGTGTGTGTGTGTTTGTGAGACTGCCTTTGAGAGAAGTGGCCTTTTTGGACACTGTGGAAATACATTAGGAGTGGTGAATACCTCTTTGCCAAGTGTGATGATGTCAGCATCCTACAAATAGAGCTTTGGAAACAAATGTCCCAAGTAAAGCAAATAGTGCGTCGTGTGAATGCATATCTCACTGGTGTCATAACATAGTCAGATAGGGGATTGAGTCCTGCAAATGTCAAGTGTGTGTGTGATTTCCTTTGAAAGGAGGAGACTATGAAACACATTTTAAAAGAGGTACATCCATCTTCGGAAAGTCTGATGATGTCAGCATCCTACAAATATTCAAGGAGAACAAAAACCACCCAGTAATGCATATAGCGTGCCGTGGTAATGCGTATCTTTCCAGTATCATAACATAGTTAGGTAGGGGTTTAAATCCTGCAAATGCTAACTGCGAATGTGTGTGTGTGAAACTGCTATTGAGAGGAGTGGTCTTTTTGGAGACTGTGGAAATACATTAGGAGTGGTGAATACCTCTTTGCCAAGTGTGATGATGTCAGCATCCTACAAATAGAGCTTTGGAAACAAATGTTCCAAGTAAAGCAAATAGTGCGTCATGTGAATGCATATCTTACTGGTGCCATAGCATAGTCAGGTAGGGGTTTGAGTCCTGCAAATGTCAAGTGCGTGTGTGATTTTCTTTGAGAGGAGGAGACTATGAAAACACATTTTAAAAGAGGTACATCCATCTTCGGAAAGTCTGATGATGTCAGCATCCTACAAATATTCAAGAAGAACAAAAAACACCTAGTAATTCATATAGCGTGCTGTGTTAATGTGGATCTTTCCAGTATCATAACATAGTTAGGGGTTTAAATCCTGCAAATGTGTGTGTGTGTGAAACTGCCTTTGAGAGGAGTGGTCTTTTTGGAGACTGTGGAAATACATTAGGAGTGGTGAATACCTCTTTGCCAAGTGTTATGACGTCAGCATCCTACAAATAGAGCTTTGGAAATGAATGCTCCCAATAAAGTAAATAGTGTGTCATGTTAATGTGTATCTCACTAGTATCATAACATAGTCAGGTAGAGGTTTAAGTCCTGCAATCGGTAAGTGTGTGTGTGGGGGGGTGTATATGTGTGTGATTTTCTGTGAGAGGAGTATCCTTTTTGGAGACCGTGAAAACACATTTTAAAAGAGGTACATCCCTCTTCGGAAAGTCTGATGATGTCAGCATCCTACAAATATTCAAGGAGAACGATGACCACCCACTAATGCATATAGCGTGCCATGTTAATGCATATCTCTCTAATATCATAACATAGTTAGGTAGGGGTTTGAATCCTGCTGACTGTGAATGTGTGTGTGTGAGACTCTCTTTGAGAAGAGTGGCCTTTTTGGAGACTGTGGAAATACATTAGGAGTGGTGAATACCTCTGTGCAAAGTGTGATGATGTCAGCATCCTACAAATAGAGCTTTGGAAAAGAATGTTCCTAGTAAAGCAAATCACACGTCGTGTTAATGCATATTTCACTAGTGTCCTAACCAAGTTAGATAGGGGTTTGAGTCCTGCAAACGCTGAGTGTGTGTGTGTGTGTGTGTGTGTGTGTGTGTGTGTGTGTGTGTGTGTGTGTGTGTGCCATAGGTGGTCAATGCAGTGTCAGCTTTGCTTTTACTATGGTATGACATATGTTTCAAACAGTATGTGCATTGCACACATCGGGTATCTGCATATCAAATAGATTTGTGTACATGTGACCTCAATCAGTACACAGGTGTGAAGCCTGCATACTACATGAATACATTTGTAACCTTCAACAGATTGTGCCGCTGCTTCTCAGATCATAGGCCACATATGTATGTTCAAGGCCAAGACCGCCAATGTAGTGATCCGTGGCCAAGGACATCCCTGCCACACACACCCATGACACATACTATAGAGTACTGTGAGTGAGGGTAATTGCTTCGGTATATGTCAGACATGTTCATACACAACAATGACTGGCCATAATGGACAGTCATGATAGGTGTGCAGCAGCCCTGTGGATATGCATGCAGCCCCCTAATGTGTTATGTGAAACACCAAGGGACCCCACAATACCTAAGGATATGTGGATACCAAGGGACAGATTACATAACACGTGTCTGTCTGTACACATTGGTACCCAACATACATGTTCAGGGCTACCACCTATGTGGTACTGTCGGGATAGTATGCATAGTAAATGTGGATGACTATGCCATAGATGGTGTACTGCTATACAGCATGTATTAGACAACAGTTATCTGTCTGTATGATACCCTTGTGTAGGATATGCGTCCCATCTGGGGAATGCAGTGTAGGCCAATGCATGCATTTCCAGATGAGGATGGACATATCCCTAGTATGTTTGCATGTACTGAAGAGGGCTTTATGCCACACAGGTGTGGTCCCAGGAATGTGTGACGGTCAATACCACTGGTTACTGTTATAGTATAGTACTGGAAGGATCCAACTGTTACTGAGTTCCCTACAACTGTGAGTCATTTGTCAGGGCATCATCTAATGATTGGTTATAGTCATGCTGTTGAGGTGGTGTATACTGCCAGACTGCAGATCATTGACAGATATCAACGGTATCACCCACAGCATAGTGCCAACCCATGTCATACACACATGTGTACCCATGTTAGTACATATCTATAGTAGAATGCATACTGGCCATCGAAAGATACCATGAGATGTTAATGTGTAGAACAGGGTATGTCACACATCCCACATGTCCACTATGCACGTACAGGCATACAGTGCGCACACACCATGTTCACAGATGTACACCTGGTAATTTGTAATGCACACATCCCACACGTACTGTCCACTCAGTAACACATGCTGGTAACACTGTACACTTCAGCCAAGTGGCACATGGGTGGACAATACATACTCAGACCTAACACTGGTGTAAACAATGCTACAATGACTATCAGAGCTGTGATGCATAATGCCTGCTCAGATATACCTACAAGGATATCAGTACACCTTTCTGTTGGCAACTATTGCTACACTGCTATAATGTCACCCTGTGCATCAGAACCATGTTAGCCTATTCCTGCATCAATGTGACAGATGACAGGAGGTGGCACAGGTGTCATCATATGCACAGGGTGTGTTGTAGGTTTGCCAGAGCCCGACATTAACCCATCCAATCGGTATGTCTGTGTGTGTGTGTGTGCGTGTGTGTGTGTGTGTGTGTGTGTGTGTGTGTGTGTGTGTGTGAGGGGCAACAGTACTGCATGGGCCAATGTTGATGTAATGTGTGTGTGTATGTGTGAGCCCTAGTTGTATGGTAAATGTGCATGTGTCTGCATGCACACAACTCCACCATGTGGCTGCCATATACGGGTTGTTGTGGGACAGCCACAGATTGTACCTGCTAGACCGTACAGATCACTGTCTCTGACCACGGACACCATACCTGTACCTAGCAGGGGTGCAACGGGCAGTATCGGGTACTAACCCTGACTGGGTGCTATCATCAGAGGCAAAGGTATGATGACTGGACCCATGTCCCTGCTGGGACTGGCCAGCACCACATGCATGTGGTCTAGTAGGATGGTCAAAGGACAGGCCAGCCCCAGCATTGCTGGGGCTGGCACTGTCACTACGGGAGCAGCTGTGATCTGTGGTCTGTCCGCAATGACTGCCAGCTGATGCTGTTGCTGGCATGGGTCCACATCGGCTTTTTATCCTTCCCACATGGTCCTGGCTCATGGTTAACACATTGTAGAGGACATCTAATGTCTCCCTCCAACGGCTATCAATGACCTCGGTGTAATTCCAGATGGCACTGGCAAGGTCACGGATGCTGTCATTGATAGCAGTGTAATGGGACCTCTGCACCCTTAGTCTCTGTTGGGTGTACCGTTCCATATGTGCCTGTGCCTGCATTACATCCCAGAACATACTGGAGGTTGTGATACCTCCGGGGCATGTGTGCCAGGGGCAATACGACCAGTGGTGCTCCCCTGAGAACCCCTGGACATCCGCCTATGTGGTACCGTTCTGGTAATCCAGCTATGGCTGCTGTGAGGGGATGCACGTGCCATAGGTACCACGCTCTCCTGGTCAATGCCAACCGTATGCTGTCCCTCAGCTATGGCCATTGATGATGAGGGATGTAATGGCAGTATGACTGTGCACATAGATGGGGTTGACTGCTGTGTACTGTCGATTGGTGGACCAACGGCAGACCCTGTCAGTCCTTCCTGTGCCACAATACATGTCTCATCATCTCCACTATTAGTGGCGGTGACATCAGGTTTCCTGCTGCATCCAGCAACGCCTAACACAGCACCTGTGGAAGGAAGACAGGAAACACACTTTACAATTTGTACATGATGTTAGCACACATGCACACATGCACACATGAACACATGAACACATGCACACATGCACACATGAACACATGCACACATGAACCCATGCACACATGCACACATGCACACATGAACACATGAACACATGAACACATGCACACATGCACACATGCACACATGCACACATGAACACATGCACACATGCACACATGCACAGAAATACACTGCTCACCACAGCACACACACACACACACACACACACACACACACACACACACACACACACACAAGCAATCCAACACATACACAATAGTGGGTGATGGTGGCTGACAGTATCACAAGGCAAACAGTCACCACACACGTGTCAGCAGGCAGACCATGTGTTGCTCAACACCATGCAGTGCAAGTGTGGACAGCCTTATCTAATGACATTATACATTGCTTTGATGCATGTGTGTAGTTTTTCAGTGACTGGCTACACTCTGGAACACAATGTGTACATGGACACAACATTGCTGTGCAAGTATTATCTGCTCTGCAATGTCATGTGCACTATCACTCAATGGTATACATACCATGACTGCATGTGTCATCTGTGTGACACATATATTGCCATGTCTGATGACAGTGTCTGTGTCCATATCACATAATAGTGGGCACAGTTGTAGCAAATGCATGCAATGTACAGACATGGGATGAGTGGTGCATGTAGATGTGAAGGAATCCCAATGAATGACATGGACATTGCACAGTGGTTATGGTGCATGTGGGACATATTGCAGATATGTTGTTGCCAGCCATGACATGGCATGCTACATGACTGCAACATTAAGCACCACACATACCCAATGTGTGTCATGTGACCTATACACCCAATAGCATTCCAGAACATATATGTGACTCTTTGTACAGATGGCGACTGTTGTGCAAAATGTGTATACTAGCATATGTAAGCAGACACACAACATGCTATGCATGGTGTGTATAGGTGCATATGTTTGCACACACAGAACAATGAAGTGCACAGCAAAAACTGCTATGTGTAGTACTGTGATCACTGTAACTGGATGGGGTGTAGTAGCATGTGCCATCATCATCATCATGCATCTTGTGGTCACTCACGGCTACTACTGTGTGACAGACCACCGCCTAGCATGCTGTACCTGAACTGCAGTGCCGTGGATACATTCACTATTACACGGCCACTTTGTACATGGGTGTATGAGGTGCCCAGTAGGGAGCATTGCCTAACATGACTGTGTTATGTGTTGAAGAGTGTTGCACAGCCCCATGATAGGCCTCTACCCCTGAGGTACATCATGTGTGTGTGGTTGACATGTGGGATACTGATGTGTGACCATACAGCGGGTGTGTGGTTATGCCATATGTAGCATGACTTTGTGTACTACATGTGATAAATGTCTTATGTTGTGTATGGGTGTTGCAACTATGCCTATCCAATGTGCAGTACGGGGGTGACGCAACTGTGTGTCATGCTCTGTGTATTGCATGTCATTGAGGCATCTACTGACATTACTGAGCTGTGCAATGTCTCACAGCAAACATGCACGGCATGCATTATGCGTAGGTGTGTTACATGTACATGGCCTACAACTCACCTATGACATGCATATTTCATTACCAACATTGCAGGTATAACACACTCACCAGCATGGATCAGCTGCCCTGCCGTCACACCAGAGTTTCCTATGAGAATATGAGAGGGTTCATCAGTGGCCACAACTGTGGCATTGCTACAGTGGGTATGCTAAACTGCAGTACAACAACAGTCAACAGTCACAGGTGTAGGGATATTATACAAGCTATCCGTATTGCACAACAGTAGGCAGCGGAACTGCTAAACACACAGTACACATCTCACGTACACATAATCTAACAATACAGTTAACTGTAGTCTACAGATAGGGCATATTGCCTGATTGCTCCAGTTGGATGTGCTGGGTGGCTCCGGCCTCCATTACAACACATGTCAGAGGTTGCTGTAGCTGTTGTCCAGGAGCCACCACACTTAGGAGCAGCTCATCCGCTCTGGTGAGGGGGGGAATGAATGGCCACCCCACCACCTGTGGCAAGCTGCTGTCTTTGGATATCAGATGCACGCCACAGGACTTGCCTAATTAAATCACTGCAGAGATGGAGTACCTGCTCATATGTCCGGTTATGCATGCCTATGTCATTTACCCAACTAACAAGTTCCTGCCACAGTGCAGTCCTCTCCTGCTGGTGCTGGCTGCTTCTGGAGAAGAGCATAGTGTACTGCTGCAAAAGGCTGTTGACCATCACCTCTTCCTCTTCCGCTGTGTAAGCTGGGTTGCATTGGTGGACCATCTGGCTGAAAAAGATATGAACAATATGTGTGAGAGTGTCCTGTGGCACACTTTACACCTTTAACCACAGATATCACTTTACTGACATATATACTATCCTATTGTCTATCAGTGGTTACACACATTCAGTAACACTTATTGGTTCTCAGACCACAACTTACTAACACTGCCTGGCAGACTCTATATATCACACCACTATACAACAGTACCCGACACACTGTTTGTGACACATTGCACAACCTCAAGACAGGGGTGTATATCACACCAATGCATGAACAGAGATGTCATCCATTGCAATGGATGTAAAGTACAGGTACAGTAGTACCAATCAAACACCCTAGTCATTGATGCCATAGCCCTGCCTAACAGATGTGCCCAGTTGTTACTATAGGTGGCATACTGCTGTAACAGACTATATATGTTGCTGGATACACACGTTAACCCTGTAACACACATATGATTGCAGCCATTGTACAGGCATAATCACACACACATCAAGCAAACATACAACGCACCACTGTATGCCAACACAGATGAGCATTACCTGTGTACCATACGGTGCTGTGTGCCACTACTTACACACCCTTATGCCTGCAGTCTGTCCTCTGTGCAGACTACAGGAAACACACATGACAGTGTTTCCAAGCAATGTGAATGCACACCATACTGTGCTGTTTAGCCCTACAGCTTCAGGTAGTACTACAGTTCATATTGGTGATGGATTCACCAGCAGTACCACTCACTAAGCATACATGTATTGCTTTAGCCTACAATGAGACACCACATTTGTCAACGGAGAACTACGTCACATCATATGCCGTACTACTATGTCTGCCTAACAGTACATTACACATCAGTTGCTGTCCTCACAGCTAGGATAGGCACTACCATGTCAGATACAACATCACACTAAACTATCACACATTTACAGACCTTGCACACATTCAGCGTTACACTTATTCAACCTCACATAGCAGCTATTGCATTAAGTACATGTGTGAGTGCATAGTGTCATAGGTAGGTAATATGCTATTGACCCTAGGGCCTACGGCAGCCTAGCCATATGCTACCCTGGCCTTTGACACACATGTACTTTGATTTCACTTGCCCCTGCCAACCTGAACTACAGAGGTGTTTCCTGGGGTGTATTAACAATCTCCACCACAATCATCAGGGGTATTTATAACAACTGCTAAGGAGAAGCCTTGTTTGCTATTGCTATGTGGTCTATTCCGGTGTATGGCATATGTTTGAGATGGGAACCTATCCCTCCAGTATGTGCTGTTTAGTGAGCTGACAAGGTTTAGGGCCCTAGAGCTTGTAACCTCGAGGGATTGTGATATGTTGCCATGGTGGTTGTCACCCAGCTATGGGTGTGACATACCTCTGTATGTCCGGCAGAGGTCACCTCTGTGTGGCCAGTATGCAATGCAGTGTAGTTGTGGTTTTGTGAGTCAGTCTGCATAGGGCATCTGTTTGCAGACAGTATTACCCTTTGGGAGGTCTGTCTGTGGCCTGTTCACCTGGTGTAGTTGTCATGTGAAGTACATACCACACAGGACATTGTGATGAGTAGAGGGGAACTCTAACCTATACTTTCATAGATGACACACCTGTTGTTATGACACATACCACACAGACAGATTACAGGTGTAGTGTGGCACTGTCTTCATCAAAGTGGAGGCTACTGCCCACCTGTGTCCCATGTTCCCTTATCACACCTTCACTGTTAGGTAGATGTCTGCTTATGCGTTAGTTAATGGGTACACTGTTTTAGGAAGGTGGAATGGCACTGCAGTATCAACACTTGTCTACAGTCCATGCCTTGTACAACACACACCTGTTGCGGTACATATGACCCTGTGTCTCTCTGTCTCTCTCTCTATATGTATATATATATATATATATATATATATATATAAAACTATATATATATATATATATATATATATATATATATACATAGATATATCTATATATATATATATATATATATATATATATATATATATATATATATATATATATAAATATATTATATATATGCATATCTATACACATACATGTACACATCCATTGCTGTAGAAATGGATGTACATATAGGCACATGTACAGTCCACCTTTCATGGTGGGGATCTCACTTATGCGACAGTTGTGGGATGTACAGGTATGTGATTACATTGCACAGTGTATTGCAGAATGCATGTGGGTGTCCTCAGCCCTTGTAGCATTAGCAGGCCTAACTGTCTGTAACACATCAGATCTGACAAATCTGTCCCACAGCATTTAACCACCACATGACATATATCAACACTACCATAGCTGGCCTTAGGCATAGGCCTACTGGGTGGCCACCTAGGGTGCCGCTGTAGCAGGGGTGCTTTTCCACTATTTATGGGGACACAAGGATGGGGGCACCAGGAAATGTGGTAGGGGGTGCCGTGGGGCCCTTTTGCCTAGGGCACCAGTTGACCTAAGGCCACTCCTGCGCACTGCATGCTGTCTTCTAGGCCACACACTACGACCTACATGGATATATGCACATATCAACATTCACTGACAGATAGCTGTCCACCCTTCACTAAGAGTTGCAGTATGTCCCTTGCCCTATGCAAATGTGCAGATACAGATAGATACATACTGCTGCCACACATGGATGATTTGCATTGTGTAGAGTAGTCTTCGGGAACATCTACAACATGCCAACACATACATTTGAGTTACATACCTTACTTTTGTATTTCCCTGCTCCGTGTGTTATGGTTTAGTATTTTTTTTTATTGCTGGTTTGTTTTGGGGTTTTGCACTCTATTTAACCTTCAGTCTGTGTTTCCCCCTCTCTTCTGTCTCTGTCTCAGTCTGTGTCCATGTCTCTCTCTCTCTCTCACTCTCTATCTCACATCACCTGCAATGATATAATTGCATGTGTGGACTGCAGGTGCAGCCTGCTTTTCTAGATATCTGCACTTGTGCATTTGACAGCCACTGCACCAATTGCTTCCCACCATTCAGTAATTGCATGCAGCCTGCTGTTTGGTGATTGCATTACTCACTGTGATTGCAGCCCGCTGCTATAACATGCTAGGTTAGGTAGGCATAGCCCTTTCAGACTTTAAAGGTGGGGCCCATTCTTGTTTGCTCTGGACACCATTGTGTCATTCTGAAGGTTGGTATACATCTCTTATCTGATGCTAGGGTTGTAGGTTCATAGGTTCATAGGTTCATACTAGGCTATCTGCCCGAGGGCATTTATAAGCCTAGCCCATTGTTTTGTGGCTTACGCCACCCCTTTAGTATGGGGAACTATACCCATTATTTTGCTGTGCCTCTGTCGAGCAGTGACACTGAGGTAATTCCTGGGGTATATCTGCGATCTCCCATCCATAGGTCAAGATTTCTCTTGAACAAGGCCAGTGAGGTGCTCTGCCTCACATGTACCGGGATTTTGTTCCACAGGATAGCCAGTCTTTGGGTGATGAACCTATCTCTCCAGCACGCCCTATTAATACCCGTGTCGAGGTTTCAGTCTCCCGCCCTTGTGGCTCTGATGGATCTAGATTTTTGAGGTGAAGCATATTCATCAAATCTGGGTTTGACATGGCCTTGTATGTTAGGCAAAGGTCACCTCTGAGCAGCGGTAAGCGACTGAATAGAGCTGGAGTTCTTTCAGTCGGGCAGCATAGGACAGATTTTGAGACCCTTTATCCTTTTGGTGAGGAACTTTGTGGCCTCTCCAGCTGCTGCAAGTGTCGGGTCAGATACATTCGAATGGGGCATTGTACTCAATCATTGGTCTGATGAGTGATGAGTAAAGGGAGACTATGACCTCCTTGATCTAGATGAGAATCCTTCATGATAAGGTGGGCAATGTAGAAGGACTTCCTAACTACTTTAGCTACATGGGTGTCGAATGACAGACTACTATCAACCTGGGTCCCCAGGTCCCTGATAACTTCTTCTGTGCTCAGTGGATTGCCACCTATTTGGTAGCTAGGGTAACCTTGTTTTTCCCGAAGGGTATGACTATGCATTTTTGGCATTTAACTTTAGGCCGTGGCTCTGGCACCAGTTATCCGCTTCTGTGAGACCCTTCTGAAGGATATCTGTGTCAGATGTGTTTTCTACTATGGCCCAGTTTGCAGTCATCTGCAAACTTTGTCAGCCATAACCCTCCTGTGTTTGCTTGTACTGGAAAAGTAGATGCCAAACAAGAGTGGGCCCAGGACTGAGCCCTGTGGGACACCACTTGTGACAGGCTTTGAGTCTGACATGGCGCCAGCAACTCTGACCCTGTGGGTTCTGTCACTCAGCCAGTTTGCAACCCATCTTGTGATGTATGGGTTAACATTTGCTGATTAGTTTTTCAATGATACCCGAGTGGGGTATTGTATCAAGGCCTTAGCCAGATCGAGGTAGGCTGTATGGACTGCCTTTCCCTCATCAATGGCTTTGGTGACTGTTTCAAAAAGTCAACCAAGTTTAAAAGGCATGATCTGCCTTTGACAAAGCCAAACTGGGTTGAATCCAAAGTCTGCAAATTCCTATGTCTTTATTTATGAGGTCCATTATGATCCTCTCCATGGCTTTGCAGATAAGGCTTGTCAAGCTAATGGGCGGTAATTTCCAGGGTCTGTGGAGGCACCGCCTTTGTGAAGTGGGACCACAGTTGCAGTGCGCCACTCCTGGACGTATCCAGAGGTAAGACTTTGATTAAACAGCTGTCCTAGCTGTGGGTTTAATTCCTCATTGAGTTCGTGGAGCACACAGCCGGGACACCATCGGGTCCCATGGATGCTGTGTTTTTGCTTTGGAGAGAGCAGTTCTCACTTGGGCTGGAGATGTTTGGGGCTGCACTCATTTGGTATAGATATCTCTCCTTTTGGGGAGGGGAGAAGTTTGCACTGAACCTGTCAGCCAGTATGTTGGCAATGTCTGTAGGATCAGTAATCTTCACATCATTTTGAACTAGTTCTGAGCATATCTGGGAGTTTCCTCCTAGGTTTCTAACATAGCTAAAGAAGGCCTTATGATTGTCTTTGAGTCTTTAGCTATTTTTCTCTCGAAATTTGCTTTGGATGATTTTATGAGAGCTCTTAGTTTTTACTTATAGTGATCAAGGGTGTCTTACCTTTTAAGGATTTTGCTCTATCTTGTAGTAGCTTCCTCCTTTTGTTGTAGAGTTTGTTTATGGCTGGGGTCCACCAGACTGGACGCTGCCTTTGGTACAAAGAGTCTTTGTTTTGCTTGGGATTGCCTTATCCATGCAGTCCTGCAGGTGCTGGTAGAAGGCGTTTGTAAGTGATTCAGCGGCTTGAGTATTGTTTTCCGCCGCTCGGGGCCTGAAAGGAGACCACACTAGTCTTTAGAAGTGTGAAGTTGGCTTTTGAGAAGTTCTTTACTGTGGTCTTTTTATTTCAGGTGGGGTGGATGAGGACCTCCAGCGAGATTAGTTTGTGATCTGATCTCACCAGTGAGGGTATACTTCGGTGTTGAACATTGTGCTCCCATGTTCGTGATGATGAGATCAAGTATGTTATCTCCTCTTGTGGGGATGGTGACTAGTTGTTCCATGGCATTTGAGTTTATGAATTCCAGGAACTTTTGGGCTAGGGTGTTTGGGCTTGAGTAGTGTTCCCAGTCTATATTAGGGTAATTGAAGTCACCTAGTATGATGGTGTTTGGTGATACATTTATCCCCTCTAGTGTTTTCAGGAAGCCCATGTGAGTTTCCTGAG
Organism: Protopterus annectens; assembly: GCF_019279795.1. Taxonomy (NCBI): domain Eukaryota; kingdom Metazoa; phylum Chordata; order Ceratodontiformes; family Protopteridae; genus Protopterus; species Protopterus annectens. The sequence continues at coordinate 198,722,584 of NC_056729.1, read as the reverse complement.
TTTGTGAGGGTGGCCTGTAACATGCTACAATTTGCAGAGCAGTCTTGCCTATGGTTAATTGCACCTGGATGGTCTCCGATGCATCGCGTTGCCACCAGTCTTGAGGTGTGGGTGTCCTTGATGAATATGGATACCCTCCTTTCTTGGTATTGTCCGGATTTTGGGGCGGAACGCATGATATGAGGTAAAACCTGCTAGCGCAGGGGTGCTCTCAGGAGCCTTGAACCAGGTTTCTGTCACAGCACAGATATCGATGTTCTCCATACTGAGAAGGGCCTCGAAAAGGCATTTTGAGATTTAGACTTCTGGCATTGAGCAGCATTACCCTTAGTTTTTTTCCTTTTGTGTTCTAGGGTGGTAGGTTTAGAATTTGTGCCTTGCCTAAAAGGCACTATGGGGGTGGCAAGAGCCTTTGCCAATATCCGAATCCCAGGGTGACAGGTGCAAGCCGTCCCTTGCGAAGCAGCGTGGCTTGTCCAGCATGTCATCCCAGGCAGACAGATACTGGATCCCCTTTGAATGACACCAGTGTTTAAGCCAATTGTTAAAGCTGATCATCTTATCTCTGTATTGTGGCATCATTCTTGGTGAAGGTAGGATACTGCTCAAGGTCAGGGTCATACCTGCCTGGGCTACATAATCAGAGAGCTCCTCAATGTCTCTTTCATGTAGTCCAAGGAGGTACCTCAGGTCGCTTACACCAGCGTGACAATGACTGAGTCATATTTGTACCTGCTGTTGAGAGACCTGAGTGCTTGCGTTATGTGGCGGATTCTAGCGCCGACAGGCAGCTTACTGTGACCTTCTCCTTACTCAGTCTGGTGAGCGGACATCAGTGTGTCTGACTATGGAGTCACCAATGACTAGTGTGTCTGGCATTGTGTTTGGCCTTAAGGGCTGTGACTGTTTGACACTCTGACTGTGAGGTCTATGTGTTGCGGTGTTGTGTTCTGAGGTGGTGGTTGTTTGGGTGTCTGCTTTGGTGGCCTCTGCTGTTTTGGTAGATTTTTGATCAGAGCCTCTGAGTATGTCTTTGTGTGTTTATGTGTATGATTTGAGGTTGTAATGGTACTATGTGAGACTGGGTCTATACTGTGTGTGGTAACCTTCTCCTCCTGACTGGTCTTGCCAGTCCTATGTTGAGAGAGCTCAGCCTCCAGTTTGGTCGTGATAGTTGCATCTCTCGCATGTATTTGTGTTTTGTGGGAGGAGGAAAGGGTTGTTCAGGTACATGAGGCAATTGAAACATTGCCTCAATATTCCCAGGTTCACCAGCTGAGCAGGAGAGGACACTAGCAACTCATCCCTCGACATGCTAGAAGGGTAGACAAAAACTTTAAAAAAGATTCCGGGGACGTGGGTGACCGAGAAATGGGGTTGCCTTTTGGGGTACTATCTATGACAAGAGTGCCGTATCAAGGTAATAAGTACTGTAGGAGCAAGTGCTAGGTTTAATAGATAGAGAATAGTCTACTTGGAGTCAAGTAGAGTTGATCTTTTAGTTATAGGATACGCTGATTTGATCAGTAGTATAGTTCGAGGAAGGTAGTTTTAAGGAAAATTTGAAGAGTGGACTTTAGGTAGCGAATAGTTTAAACCTGCTTAATTGGCACTGCCCTAGTGTGCAACAGTGGCAGCTCCGCTTAAATCGCCTAAATCACGCTTAACGTGCTTAGTGCTTTTATACCAGGGGCTGGAAAAGCTAGAAACTGGCCCAAACGACCAATAAACTACTAGTTACTGGCTGAAACCTCACAAAACTGGACAAAGGCAGCTCAATGCTTCCCACTCCCACTGGTAAGCAAGGTAGCTTCCTTCCCCAAGTAACGCAAGGAAACAGTACAGAGGAAGTACAGCCAAGGCCCAGGGATGAGCAACTCTGAAACTGGACTAAACTAGTAAAGCAGGAAAGCAAGGTAGCTTCCTTCCCCAAATAAGGCAAGGAAACAGTACACAGGAACTACAACCAAAGCCCAGGAATCAGCAACTCTGAAACTGGACTAAACTAGTAAAGCAGGAAAAACAAGAGATATTTTTTCTTTTTTTTTCTTTTTTTTCACAAAACAGGCAGAAACAGGTACAGCAAACACTTATAAATGCTATGAATCAGCTACTACAGCTTACACAGAAGAATTTGCTACAAATACAGTCAAATAGTAACAAACAAGGATTCCAAGTGCAATATTAAGTTAAATGCAATAAAAACAGCTTCAATGTAACAGAACGGCAGGCGAAATACAGTTGCTAGGTATTCAGATGTGGAAAGCAACAAAAATATACTTAGTATCAAGAAAAGTCGCTTATTCAGCTCTCTGCAGCCTGGATTACTCTGCTGGCCCACGTGGAGTCTGTGCTGAGTAGGTACAAGCTGAAAGTTTTATACCAGGGGCTGGAAAAGCTAGAAACTGGCCCAAACGACCAATAAACTACTAGTTACTGGCTGAAACCTCACAAACTGGACAAAGGCAGCTCAATGCTTCCCACTCCCACTGGTAAGCAAGGTAGCTTCCTTCCCCAAATAAGGCAAGGAAACAGTACACAGGAACTACAACCAAAGCCCAGGAATCAGCAACTCTGAAACTGGACTAAACTAGTAAAGCAGGAAAGCAAGGTAGCTTCCTTCCCCAAATAAGGCAAGGAAACAGTACACAGGAACTACAACCAAAGCCCAGGAATCAGCAACTCTGAAACTGGACTAAACTAGTAAAGCAGGAAAACAAGAGATATTTTTTTTTTTTTTCTTTTTCACAAAACAGGCAGAAACAGGTACAGCAAACACTTATAAATGCTATGAATCAGCTACTACAGCTTACACAGAAGAATTTGCTACAAATACAGTCAAATAGTAACAAACAAGGATTCCAAGTGCAATATTAAGTTAAATGCAGTAAAACAGCTTCAATGTAACAGAAAGGCAGGAAATACAGTTGCTAGGTATTCAGATGTGGAAAGCAACAAAAATATACTTAGTATCAAGAAAAGTCGCTATTCAGCTCTCTGCAGCCTGGATTACTCTGCTGGCCCACGTGGAGTCTGTGCTGAGTAGGTACAAGCTGAAAGTTTTATACCAGGGGCTGGAAAAGCTAGAAACTGGCCCAAAACGACCAATAAACTACTAGTTACTGGCTGAAACCTCACAAAACTGGACAAAGGCAGCTCAATGCTTCCCACTCCCACTGGTAAGCAAGGTAGCTTCCCTTCCCCAACAAGGCAAGGAAACAGTACACAGGAACTACAACCAAAGCCCAGGAATCAGCAACTCTGAAACTGACTAAACTAGTAAAGCAGGAAAGCAAGGTAGCTTCCTTCCCCAAATAACGCAAGGACACAGTACACAGGAACTACAACCAAAGCCCAGGAATCAGCAACTCTGAAACTGGACTAAACTAGTAAAGCAGGAAAAACAAGAGATATTTTTTCTTTTTTTCTTTTTCACAAAACAGGCAGAAACAGGTACAGAAAACACTTATAAATGCTATGAATCAGCTACTACAGCTTACACAGAAGAATTTGCTACAAATACAGTCAAATAGTAACAAACAAGGATTCCAAGTGCAATATTAAGTTAAATGCAGTAAAACAGCTTCAATGTAACAGAAAGGCAGGCAAAATACAGTTGCTAGGTATTCAGATGTGGAAAGCAACAAAAATATACTTAGTATCAAGAAAAGTCGCTTATTCAGCTCTCTGCAGCCTGGATTACTCTGCTGGCCCACGTGGAGTCTGTGCTGAGTAGGTACAAGCTGAAAGTTTTATACCAGGGGCTGGAAAAGCTAGAAACTGGCCCAAAACGACCAATAAACTACTAGTTACTGGCTGAAACCTCACAAAACTGGACAAAGGCAGCTCAATGCTTCCCACTCCCACTGGTAAGCAAGGTAGCTTCCTTGCCCCAAGTAAGGCAAGGAAACAGTACACAGGAACTACAACCAAAGCCCAGGAATCAGCAACTCTGAAACTGGACTAAACTAGTAAAGTAGGAAAGCAAGGTAGCTTCCCTTCCCCCAAATAAGGCAAGGAAACAGTACACAGGAACTACAACCAAAGCCCAGGAATCAGCAACTCTGAAACTGGACTAAACTAGTAAAGCAGGAAAAACAAGAGATATTTTTTCTTTTTTTTTTTTTCACAAAACAGGCAGAAACAGGTACAGCAAACACTTATAAATGCTATGAATCAGCTACTGCAGCTTACACAGAAGAATTTGCTACAAATACAGTCAAATAGTAACAAACAAGGATTCCAAGTGCAATATTAAGTTAAATGCAGTAAAAACAGCTTCAATGTAACAGAAAGGCAGGCAAAATACAGTTGATAGGTATTCAGATGTGGAAAGCAACAAAAAATATACTTAGTATCAAGAAAAGTCGCTTATTCTGCTCTCTGCAGCCTGGATTACTCTGCTGGCCCACGTGGAGTCTGTGCTGAGTAGGTACAAGCTGAAAGTTTTATACCAGGGGTCTGGAAAAGCTAGAAACTGGCCCAAAACGACCAATAAACTACTAGTTACTGGCTGAAACCTCACAAAACTGGACAAAGGCAGCTCAATGCTTCCCACTCCCACTGGTAAGCAAGGTAGCTTCCCTTCCCAAATAAGGCAAGGAAACAGTACACAGGAACTACAACCAAAGCCCAGGAATCAGCAACTCTGAAACTGGACTAAACTAGTAAAGCAGGAAAGCAAGGTAGCCTTCCCCCAAATAAGGCAAGGAAACAGTACACAGGAACTACAACCAAAGCCCAGGAATCAGCAACTCTGAAACTGGACTAAACTAGTAAAGCAGGAAAAACAAGAGATATTTTTTCTTTTTTTTCTTTTTTTCACAAAACAGGCAGAAACAGGTACAGCAAACACTTATAAATGCTATGAATCAGCTACTACAGCTTACACAGAAGAATTTGCTACAAATACAGTCAAATAGTAACAAACAAGGATTCCAAGTGCAATATTAAGTTAAATGCAGTAAAAACAGCTTCAATGTAACAGAAAGGCAGGAAATACAGTTGATAGGTATTCAGATGTGGAAAGCAACAAAAATATACTTAGTATCAAGAAAAGACGCTTATTCAGCTCTCTGCAGCCTGGATTACTCTGCTGGCCCACGGAGTCTGTGCTGAGTAGGTACAAGCTGAAAGTTTTATACCAGGGGCTGGAAAAGCTAGAAACTGGCCCAAAACGACCAATAAACTACTAGTTACTGGCTGAAACCTCACAAAACTGGACAAAGGCAGCTCAATGCTTCCCACTCCCACTGGTAAGCAAGGTAGCTTCCCTTCCCCAAATAAGGCAAGGAAACAGTACACAGGAACTACAACCAAAGCCCAGGAATCAGCAACTCTGAAACTGGACTAAACTAGTAAAGCAGGAAAGCAAGGTAGCTTCCCTTCCCCCAAATAAGGCAAGGAAACAGTACACAGGAACTACAACCAAAGCCCAGGAATCAGCAACTCTGAAACTGGACTAAACTAGTAAAGCAGGAAAACAAGAGATATTTTTTTTCTTTTTTTTTCTTTTTTTTTTCACAAAACAGGCAGAAACAGGTACAGCAAACACTTATAAATGCTATGAATCAGCTACTACAGCTTACACAGAAGAATTTGCTACAAATACAGTCAAATAGTAACAAACAAGGATTCCAAGTGCAATATTAAGTTAAATGCAGTAAAAACAGCTTCAATGTAACAGAAAGGCAGGCAAAATACAGTTGCTAGGTATTCAGATGTGGAAAGCAACAAAAAATATACTTAGTATCAAGAAAAGTCGCTTATTCTGCTCTCTGCAGCCTGGATTACTCTGCTGGCCCACGTGGAGTCTGTGCTGAGTAGGTACAAGCTGAAAGTTTTATACCAGGGGGCTGGAAAAAGCTAGAAACTGGCCCAAAACGACCAATAAACTACTAGTTACTGACTGAAACCTCACAAAACTGGACAAAGGCAGCTCAATGCTTCCCACTCCCACTGGTAAGCAAGGTAGCTTCCCTTCCCCCAAATAAGGCAAGGAAACAGTACACAGGAACTACAACCAAAGCCCAGGAATCAGCAACTCTGAAACTGGACTAAACTAGTAAAGCAGGAAAGCAAGGTAGCTTCCCTTCACCCAAATAAGGCAAGGAAACAGTACACAGGAACTACAACCAAAGCCCAGGAATCAGCAACTCTGAAACTGGACTAAACTAGTAAAGCAGGAAAACAAGAGATATTTTTTCTTTTTTTTTTTTTTTCACAAAACAGGCAGAAACAGGTACAGCAAACACTTATAAATGCTATGAATCAGCTACTACAGCTTACACAGAAGAATTTGCTACAAATACAGTCAAATAGTAACAAACAAGGATTCCAAGTGCAATATTAAGTTAAATGCAGTAAAAACAGCTTCAATGTAACAGAAAGGCAGGCGAAATACAGTTGCTAGGTATTCAGATGTGGAAAGCAACAAAAAATATACTTAGTATCAAGAAAAGTCGCTTATTCAGCTCTCTGCAGCCTGGATTACTCTGCTGGCCCACGTGGAGTCTGTAGCCAGTTATATGCATGTTGTACTCATACCTGCATGTTGCTGCCTCCAGTACACACATCTCAGTGTAAACATGTACGCACCCCTCAAAATGCTAACACAGGATACATGGGAGTATGTACTTTTTTCTCACTTACACAATTAACTGCCATACAAATGTGGTTATTGCACTGTATTCCTGTGGCCAGTATTTATCCTGGTCTGATACTGTGTGGTGTTTGTAAGGTGCTAATGTATCATTATTCCCTGCTAGGATGGCTGGTTCTCCTTTCACAGTCATGTCATGCAATTCCACAACCACTGCTGGTAAAGACCCACAGAAAAGGGTTTGTGTTATACCATTCCTAATTTCCATTTACATTCCCTCATTGTAATGCATGATATATTTATTTCAGAACCAAGTTCTTTGTATATCTGTGGCTTAGTGGTAATTTATGCAGTCTGCTGTGCCAATGGTCTGGGGTTCGAGCCTGGCAGAGGTTTTTTATTTTGCTACTCAGCAGAAAAAGGGCCCTGCCATAGAGTGACTAAGGCACTTTTAAGCAGTAGTAAGTGGGTTTGCGCGGGTTTGTGCAATGCTTAGCTAAGCACACACATGCGCACACTCGCTTAATCCCACTTACTACTGCTTAAAAGTGCTCACTCCTGCTAACCCCCATGCTAATTTCTTTGAAAGAAAAGAAAATGGGGAGATAGGAAAGTGGTGAAAAAGGGGGAACAGAGAGGGAAAGACAGTAGGAAAACAAGCTCGGGATGTGCAGGACAGGTGTAGGGAAGGTCCATAGCTGCCCATTTCTTTACCATCAACAGCTGTGCATATGTTGAAAATTCGGAGTGAAATTTGAAACTTTCCACCCCTGAGAGAGGGGGGAGGACGACATAGTTTGTTGTACTGCCAATTAGAACTATCTGTGTACATGTCCAATGGACATGTGTGCGAAATGGGAAGCTATGTATGGAGCGTGATTTTTTTTGGGGTACAGATTGCCCTTTTTGTTTTTTTTGTTTTTTCAGTGGAGAGTGGAAAGTGAGGTAGAGGAAGTAGGTATATTTTGGGAGGTAGGTTGGGTAGGTAAACAGACAAGACAAACAAGACACATACAGGGGCGGAGTATGACACATGGGGTGGGTAAACACAATTGACGGGGACGGATGTTTGGAAATCGCAAGCCCATGAGCCCACAGATGGTTACAGAGGGACTGAAATCCCCACCCATGGGCAGTCAACACTGGACCTTCACAGACCCAATGGTCGCTGTGCAGGGGGCTGTGTAGGAGGGGCAGGCTCACCCTGAGTCGTGCCACTCTTGCCTCGAGCTGGCGTAGGGGATCAGCGACTAAACGCTGGATCTCCCTACACACCACAACCCGGACCTTTCGGAGGGTGACAGGAGGCCCTTCTCCGCCCACGCTTGCAGGGGGTGGGTTGAGCCCCATCCCCTGCAGTGCTTCCACCCGAAGGTGGCACAGGACCTATGGAGGAAGGTGGCCCGGGCTGGGCACCAGACCTGCTGGTGCCAGGTGCAACTGCCAGCTGAGGTGGGACAGGTGGATCTGCTGGGACCGGCCTTCCCATATGTTCTGTGATTAGGTGTGTTTAATTACAACATAAACAACAGCATTCCAAGTTAGTTGTAACAGCATGCAATAATATTCCCATTAACCCAACACACCAGGGTTACAATAGCTGAACAGCAAGCATAACACATGCATGTATTGAATGACAGTGAACATTCCAACAGCATGCAGGGATGATTGGTGGCAACAGGCCACCAAGATTGTGGTGTTTTAACAGGGGACATTCATCAAAGTACGTGCAGATTTTATATAACAATAGGGCATATGTCCCAACAAATGTTATGAGAATAGACATACCCATTGAGGTGTGGAATTGCATTGTTTATGCACATAGAGTAGGGTGTAAAAAGAAACCTCCATTAACATCTTATTAGTACTTTAACTGTACACTACATTCCTATTGACTGCAGGTGTATATCCCCTACATGTATTCTTACACTAGGTAACATGCATTTGATTGTGTTATGAGTTTTGCTACTTCATGATATACCTGGCCTATATCTGACATGATAACTGTCCAGGATGCAGATGTTACTGCTACATACTTGTATTAAATTGACTTGTTTATGTATCTGCACATCTGGATGTGTTCACATGGCTTTTTCACTTGTTTTCTTCACAACCCTACTTTTCAGGTTTTTAAAAACACCCCCCCTTAACCCTTTCCCTTTTTTGGGAACCCAACTTGGCCCCCCAAGGGGCCCACTTTTTGTTTGGTAAAAAA
>NC_056729.1:198705589-198713268 GCF_019279795.1 Protopterus annectens | reverse complement strand
AGAGCAACTTCTGGTAGAGCCAGTTCACCTGTTCAGGGGCGGAGACAATAAACTCTCAGCTCTACTATGCATGGCTCACAGTGTGTGACATACAGACATGTAGAGCTAGTACTCAGCTTTGCTGTGTTCTTGCAGACACTCACACAGCAATGTTACATTGAGGGCACCTACAGACACACACCAACATATTGCCTGTTTCCCTTGCTTATTCACACACACATACACACTTACCAGCCTTTTCTGTCAGCCTAAGCCTCCTGTACCCCCACATAACACCATGTGCAAATGATGATAACTGTGCTACATCCCTGTCATCTATCTTTTGGATTTAGGGATACTAAAGCTATGTGTCTGATCTACAGAGTGACTATCTATATTAATATGACATTATTACCTCCATTTTTACTGTTCAACTGATAATTGCACCTGTTATTTAGATTGTACATAACCATTTAGACAGTTGCTTCCATAGTAGTTTATCTACTGCATAGTGGATGCTTTTGTAAAGGTTGTGAAGTCAAACAATTACATGTGTCTCATTAATGTATCTAACTTTCTCATTAAAGATTGCTTAGTACAAACATATGGGTGCACATCCAAAGTCAACCCATCAGATTCAGAGCTCAGGCTTGTATGCCAGCAATGACAACAAATCTCATCAGAACAGTAATATTGTATGATGTTCTTTTTGCATATATGTCATGTTCAGGGGTTTATAGGATGTGAATAGTGTACAAATCTGATGGTGTTTAGAAGCATAGATGTTACATTACAATATGTTATTCAAAGGCAAATATAATGTATGACCAAGGTTTGCCTAGCAAGGACCACACATGTCCAGGAGAGCAGCAGCAGTGATCCATGCCATATAACATTTTCACATCAAGTCATCCAGCCTGCCCTTCAACAGAGTAATGGAGGTGCTCTGCTTGACATGGATTTGAAGAATACTGCAGAGGAGTGACAACCTTTAAGAGATGCATCTGTCTCTACAGCAAGTCCCATGTATGTCCCACATTATTTATGGATGTCAAGCATTGCTATCCCATTTTAGCCACCGATAGCCCAGTAAGGCATGCATAATCCACCTCAAAGCTATCTATATGATACTGCACACAATATCAGCTACATCAGTCTGCCCACAGAAGACACGTGTAGGAGATCCTATAATGTTTTATTATTCAGACATGCCTGAGTTCTGTCAAGTTGGTGCAGGTGTCTGGTACAATATATATCAAGGGGAGAATTATTTTCATTGATACGTCCAATGAGGGATGGGTATAGGGGATTGTATACATATATTGCTATTGATGTAATACTGTTGCTAATCATATGCAGGATGTAGACTGTTTACCTCCCTACATTAGACCTAGTTTGCAGCTGACATGTGTACAAAGATCTATCAATCTAGACATGGAGAATAATATATTTATGGTTATTTTCTAATAAGCATGCACATTTATTATTACCACAGAGTATGCTGATTCATTCCTGTACAGTGCATGTAACATCCATGGCTTTGTCAGCAGTCATTAGTGCAACAGACCTTCTGCTTTGTTCAGGACTTCTGAGACATATAGTCAAACCTGACAGGCCACAGCACTGACACATCTGTTACTACACAGGTAACATGTCTGCTGCTTGAGGTGACTTCTCACACTCTTACTGCATGTTGTTGGTCTGTGATGTTATTTGCAAACTAAATGATAACATACAATTTGATATTCACCTTGGTTAGTTTCTCACTGAGAACAAATATTGGATTGTGATGAAGGCCTTGGCCAAGTTACAATAGGATGCGTGCACAGCTCTGACATGTTTTATATCTGTGGTCACAGTCTTGAATCCCACTAGGTTTTGCAGTCACAAGATACCCTTGGGAACACCTAACTAAGATACATTTAGTGTTTAGAGGCCACCTATTTCCCTGTGTCTGAGATGCATGCAAATTGTATCCATTGCCTTATGGCTAGGGTTACCATATTTGGTTATATGAAAAAGAGGATAATAGATTCTCTGTCAGGACAAAAGGTCTTTCACACTAGGTGAAGACCAAAAAAAAAAAAAAAAGGTCTTTAGTCTTTAATGTGGAAAATCGCAGTTCCACATTAAAGACAAGTAGCTCCGTGTTTGGCGATTTTTGATTGGCCCGTATACGAGTCAATCAAAAACTTGCACAGCAGACCCTCTTCTGTTAAATAACAATAAAAAATGTTACACAGTCTTCCTCAGATCTCAATTACAAGAATGAAGCATTCATTTTAAATAACAATCCTAACATAATTAGCAATCGAAAGAATTCACTGTTGCCACTTAACGTCAATTATTTATTCATTAAAATCAAAGCAGCTTATAATATATAACTTTAATATTTAATTAACAGTTAGTTTGTGTTGTAGAAATCAAGATTCTTACCTCATGCTTCTTGGTTCCCCAAAAAATCTGACAAGTCTGACTGAGCCTGTGCTTTAGCACAAGCATATTTTTCAGAAGAACTAATAGCTTTCAGTAAATTTGGCTGGGTGTGGAGGAATGCGTGAAAGTCTCTGAATGACATATGGTTAAAATTATGCTGCACGAACAGTACTCCTTTGATCGATTCAACCGACAACTTGTTCCTTTCCTTTGTCCACTGGCTTTGCATCAGTGAAAATACCCATTCAGCGTTTGCGTTATGTGCCGGAATTGCATAGAAAAACTCTGCGATCACAATAATTTCTGAGAAACATTCCTCATTCTTGCAACTGTTGAAGTATTTCACCCATCTCTCATGAGTCTGAATCTCTTTGAAGTCTTCCTCATTAAGATTATCCTCAACAAATTTCTTCAAATTGCAAAATTGATCAAAACATTTGGAATCGTCAACACGCACACCCTTTTCTCTGAGATATAACACAGTTTGCTCAACTTCATGCCAACTTGAAATTTCAATTAATGTCATCCATGCAAATCTACTGAACTCCGCCACTGGTTCTGTCCACATTTCCAGATACTCTAGACATGTTCTATACATTGTGGCCACTTGTGTACAGAAAGCATCACAACAGTCTTCTAGTCCATCTTTATGCAACTTCATTAACAGTTCTTTCACCTTAATTGACATGAACCCCTCTTGCACATGTCATGAGAGAACAGTGTGAACAGATTTCAGGCAGTGTATAACCTCCAGCAATGAGTTGTTTTCACGTTCAATTTCTTCAATGTGCGAATGAAATACACTCATCAGTGAATACACGTGCCAAAGGTAAACTTCACCCATATAATTTTCAAAGAACTTTTGTATTAGAATAGGCGAACATTTTTGAGACAAGAAAAAAGACTTTAAAGCAGGAAACATCTGCAACAGCTGCTGAATGACTGGAAATAATGACAACCATCTAGTTTTGCTGTGGTAAAGCAGATGACTATACTCCAGTTCAACAAATTCACAATAGTCGTTCGTTCAGTTCGAATAGTGTAAAATGAAAAGTAGTTGTAAATTATCAGAAGTATTGACTTAATGTCAACATTAAGTGTGTCAGCGCCATGCTGCATGCAGTTGTTTATTACGTGTGCTGGACAGCCAGCTCCAACTAACGTTCGACTCTTTTTCATCCTCTTCAAATTAGCAAAGACATTACAGCCATCAGCTCCACACCTGACATCACCAAAATTAGTATTGCAGTTATCTCCCGCGAAGGCACTACATTTCTGAAATAAGTGGTGCTTGTCTAAAGTGTCCTTAATGCATCTGGAAATTGTATCTGCAGTTTCATTAGGGGTGCTGTGAACATCAACAAGTTTCAACTGTATGCCACCTTTTTTCCAGTCAAAGTACTGCAAGAGGATCAGAAATAATTCAGAGAACCATGATTGCTACCATCCGTTGCGACTCCACAGTAACATATATGTTTAAGTTCTTTCTCCACCAAGTCGACAGAATGCGGAGCCAGGACAGAGTTGACAATTGCTTCTGTTTTAGTCTGGGTGCACAAAACTCTTCATGCAATGTCAGAGTCAGGTAATATTGTTTTCAACACACCACAACTGAACTGCTGTCCATCGACCTATAGCTGTGATGATGCTTAACGGCATGAAACGACAGAGTGCCTTCAGCCGTTGACACTGATTCATTAATTTTCAAACCAGGTGTTACAAAACAATTGGTGATTTTTGAGGATGAACTTTCTTCTTGAATATTTTTAACATGCTTCAGGGTACTTATGTGTGCATTCAAATCAAGTGCACCCTTATTTGCAACAGAAATGAAAGTTCTGCCACCACATGTCATGCATTCTGCTTCCCATTCATATCTGCCTGCACGAAAACATGGGTACTTGGCCTTCATTGCATCCATAAATGAACAACAACGTTTTGGCATTTTCATGAGCTAAACTTTGTTAAATTTCAAGTCTTCAAGCTGACTATGTGATTCACTTTCACTAATGATAGCAGAAAAAAAAAGAAAGGGGAGACAAAGGCTCAAAAATCAGGTCAGATATTAAATAATGCTTGTGTAAACTTACAAAACATGTTATTCTAGCAATGTTCTATTAGCATAAAAGTTCTGAAGGAGATGATGAAGCATATAACAAGTCTCTAGCATTATTTAGGGACTTCAATCCTCAAAGTTTTGCCAGAAAAGAAGAAACTTTGAGGAACAAACCACAAGTGAGAAAAAAATAGACATTCTAAGAAATTCTGTGAAGTTGAGACAATGTGCTTCACTACTTCCGAAATTAGTGACAGGTACAAAAATAACCAAGAATTATAACAGTGTACTTGTGCAGCTGTATCAAATTATCCAAAATGATAATCAGATGTCAACATAAAAACTGTTAATCTACCATTTTAACTTATTATGAAAAATAGCTACATGTTACCCCACTTGGAAAAAAGTTTCTTATCCAAAAAAGGCCTGCTGCCTGACAACAACTACTTGTTTCATGGGAAAAACATGATCAAAGTAAAAAAAAAATGAACAGCAAACAAGAAACAATCTCAAGATAAATTGCTTAAAGGATTATTGCACAAGTTGTGGACCACAAGTGATAGATTGGCATTCTGTTTAGTTTACAGGTAAAGCCTGCAAAGATGACTGCAAGTATATAACAAATGTAATGAGCTTCTGAAAATACTGTAATCCTGTCCTTTGTTACATATAAATACTGTCATATTCATTTCAATACCTAAGGCTTATACATTATCTAGTTATGTAAATATTCTCTGCATGGCATTTTCTGAATAATAGAAGCAAATACAGCTCTGCATCAAGCATCAGTATATAGTACATATAGAATTGTAACAGCTCTCTTTAAATTGTAATACCACCGCTACTGACTGACCACAATGGTAAGTCACCATTCCAATATTTCCCCTCATCAAAACAGACTATTATTTATATTCCTCTACTACTGGTCCTGACTAATCTCAGTTAAAGAAATATTAAAAATACACAAACAGAAAACAGACCCCCCCCCTTTTTACAAATCTGTCACAAATTTCTTCCAAGCAAAAAACAGGACAGAACAAAGACCATTCCTAAATACATTTCAGTTCCTGATTTGTGTTCCTCAGGAACTATTACATCATTTCCTTTTGCAGATAACATTACATTGAAGAACGTAATATTCCATTTTAATCGCCCACATACAATAAAGCATTTCTCAGGACCAATGTTTATTACAGCAGCATTTCCCCACAGCAAAAAAAAAAAACAAAATAATTTATTCCACCTGTAATTTTCTCATGAGCAATATTTAGTTAATTCAATCAACATTTTTTTTTTAAATGATGTGCCACAGAGATGCAAAACTCTTCACTACTTAATAAAGCACAAGCCTATGGATGAGTTTGTGTGTAGCCACTAATAAAATCATTGCATTGCCCTGTGGTTCTGCATTTCAGTTGTTCTGTGCATACACAGATGGCTCTAAATGTAGAAATGCCATCAGATGGCAGAGAAATGTAAATGAGAGTTACTATACTGGTATGGTGAAACTCTAATACATGTGAAGAATCAAAGCTGAGGATCTGTAGATAGTGAATGACTGAAGGAAAAATACAAACACATGTTGAGGGCTCATTGCATTATCCCATACAAAATCATCAAAGATGAGTTAGATAGTACATAAAGAAAAGAGGACATGGGTAGCAGATGAAGGGACACAATTTTAAAAAAATTAAGGAAGTACTGTTTCACAGAGTTGTGTTTAGCATTCATTACATACAGATAGACAAAACAGTTATGTGGCATTCAGAAAAAAATGACTTAAATATGGGTGGAACAGACGAATGAAAGACTGAGGCAGGTAGTTCCACAGGGACTTAGCTTCAAGACCTGTAAAGAACTGGCTAGGAGTATACTTCTTTATTTCAAGTGTTTTATGTTGATTTGTACCCACATTGCATGGAACCTGATAAATACTTTGTATTTTGTTGGAAACAGATCTCTTAACTAGAATCTAGAAATACCTTTTGAACTTTTTTTTGGCATTAGTATAATACAGAAAAGGATTGTCTGGCAAATTAGTATATTTAATTGGTAAGGTTACAGGAAAAGTGTTCAAAGTGTGTTAGAAAGTGTTATGATACTGAATGCATTGATACACTCAAAAATCAACAATATAACAGTGAGATTTATTAAAAAATTGATAATTTGAAGGGACAGGGTATAAATAAAAAGAATATAGGCTGGCTAACATGGAAAAAAGTGAAATTAATTCTACTAGAATGTGCCTTGTTGATTAAGAAGATAAAACTGTTTTGAGTGGCAAATTGAATTCGTTGCTGACAAATCACAAATGAGCTAAAGCATAAGAAATGCCATGCCTGAAAGCAAACTAGGATTGTCACTTAACCTACAGTTCCCGGGGAATTATTCCCCTAAATTCAACTCAATGAAGTCTTAACTTGTCAAGTGTACCTCACTGGAGACTCTAGCAACTAAAAAATTAATGTTATTATTTATTTATTTTTTTTTGCAGAGTAAGAAAAACAACATTGCAAGTTACCCTCCCAGGGCAGGCTTTACAAACATAAGCAAATGTGAGTGCAAACACACACACACACACACACACACACACACACACACACACACACACACACACACACACACACACACACATATATGCATACACACACTATTAGTTCCAGTTTGCATCATCTGTATGGCTTGCAAACAATAAAGCTGTGCTCAGTTTAGCATAAACTAACAGCACACTTTCTTTGCAGCCATTTCTGCTCTCTCAGACTTTTTTGGCATTAGTGCCTTTCATTTATTTAACAAACTATCTATCATATTCAATGGAGCTACAGACTTCTCTCACTGACTTTTTACATATCAAAATATTTCTTTGGTAACCGTGGAAGCTATTTAAACTTTTAAAGCAAAAGTTTGTCTCAGTCTTCTCCCACGTTCTCTACGTTACATAGAGAAGGTGGGAAGACTGAGACAAACTTTTTTGCTTTAAAAATTTAAATAACTTTCATGGTCGTAGTCACTAAAGAAATCTTTTGATATGTAAAATAAAATAAGTCAGTGTAACGTAACAAATATTGCAGTTATTATTTAGAGGCTAGCACTGAACTTACTTAGCATCAAATATTGAGACTGCCCTATATCTCCTTCTCACTCTCACTCCAATGACCTGGCCTTGACACATTACAGTCCTGCTTCTCCCTGCACAAATGCAGTCTTG
>NC_056729.1:198608089-198700589 GCF_019279795.1 Protopterus annectens | reverse complement strand
CTGATGATGCTCTTTTGTTGTGGGCACAAGATGTCACTGAATTATATTCATCTGTTGAATATATGGAAAATATAACTGATTTCTTGAGATTTTCCATAAGTTATAGTTTAGACACCATTTCCTTCTTGGATATAATAATAGTGAAGAGCAGGCAAGGTACATTAGAAACAACATTATATGGAAAGGACTGATGGAAAAAACATTACTTGAATGCGAGCAGTATGCATCCCAAACACACTTTTAGAAATATTGTTCAAGGACAATGTTATACAGTGTCCCACTTATGTACTGATAGAGAAGTATTCCACCAAGAATTAGACACCTTGTGTAAGCATTTATCCAATAAGGGTTATGGCAGAGAGGATTTACATAAAGGTAAAGAAGCAGCAATAATAAATAGGAGAGATAAAGCTAAACCGTGGCATTCTGGTAGAACTATGCAAACACAGAATAAGACAGAAGAATATGTACCATAATAACACACCTAAAGTAGTGCTGTGTTACAGTAATAATATACAAGGTATTTGTACCATAATAAAACAAAACTGGAAAATTTTAAGAAGTGATGACCGACTGAGAGGCAAAATTGATGCATTTCATAATTTTACTTTTAAATGTAGTAGTAACCTTAATGATCTCTTATGTCATGAACCAGTTCAAAGTATATATAATAAATGTTCAACATATTTGCCTACTATGTGAGTAAGGATGGGAACATTTCCTAGCAGGCATTGCAAGGCATATGCCTTTGTAAATGTAGTTCATAGGTTCATAGGTTCATAGGTTCATACTAGGCTATCTGCCCAAGGGCATTTATAAGCCTAGCCCATAGTTATGTGGCTTTCGCCACCCCTTTAGTTTGAAGAAAACTATGCCTATTATTTTGCTGTGCCTCTGTCAAGCAGTGACACTGAAGTAATCCCTGGGGCATATCTGTGATCTCCCATCCATTGGTCAAGATTCCTCTTGAACAAGGCCAGCGAGGTGCTCTGCCTCACATGTACCGGGATTTTGTTCCACAGCATAGGGAGTCTCTGGGTGATGAATCTGTCCCTCCAGCACGTTCTATTAATAACTGTGTCAAGGCTTAAGTCTCCCACCCTTGTGGTTCTGAGGGA
Organism: Protopterus annectens; assembly: GCF_019279795.1. Lineage (NCBI taxonomy): Eukaryota > Metazoa > Chordata > Ceratodontiformes > Protopteridae > Protopterus > Protopterus annectens. Next base: position 198,699,471 of record NC_056729.1, on the reverse strand, counting down.
TCTAGATTTTTTGAGGTGAAGCATATTCATCAAATCTGGGTTTGACATGGCCTTATATGTCAGGCACAGGTCACCTCTGAGCAAGCGGTATGCGACTGAATAGAGCTGGAGTTCTTTCAGTCGGGCAGCATAAGACATATTTTTGAGACCCTTTATCCTTTTGGTGAGGAACTTTTGGGGCCTTTCCAGCTGCTGCAGGTGTCGGGTCAGATACATTCTGAATGGGGCATTGTACTCAATCATAGGTCTAATGAGTGATGAGTACAGGGGGACGATGACCTCCCTAGATCTAGATGTGAATCCCTTCATGATCAGGTGGGCAATGTAGAAGGTTTTCCTAACTACTTTGGCAACATGAGTGTCAAACGAAAGGTTACTGTCAACCTGGGTCCCCAGATCCCTGATGACTTCTTCTGTGCTCAGTGGATTGCCACCTATATGGTAGCTAGGGGTAACCTTGTTTTTCCCAAAGGGTATGACTATGCATTTCTTGGCGTTTAACTTTAGGCCATGGCTCTGGCACGAGTTATCCATTTCTGTGAGGCCCTTCTGAAGGATATCTGTGTCAGATGTGTTTTTCACTATGGCGGCCAGTTTGCAGTCATCTGCAAACTTTGTCAGCCATAACCCTCTTGTGTTTGCTTGTACTTCAGAAAAGTCGATGCCGAACAAGAGTGGTCCCAGGACTGAGCCCTGTGGGACACCACTTGTGACAGGCTTGGAGTCTGACATGGCGCCAGCAACTCTGACCCTGTGGGTTCTGTCACTTAGCCAGTTTGCAACCCATCTTGTGATGTATGGGTTTACATTCAAGCTGATGAGTATTTCGATGATACCTGAGTGGGGTATTGTGTCGAAAGCCTTTGCCAGGTCGAGGTAGGCTGTATGGACTGCCTTGCCCTCATCAATGGCCTTGGTGACTGTTTTGAAAAAGTCAACCAAGTTTAAAAGGCATGATCTGCCTTTGACAAAGCCAAACTGGGTTGGATCCAAGGTCTGCAAGTTCCCTATGTCTTTATTTATGAGTTCCATTATGATCCTCTCCATGGCTTTGCAGATAAGGCTTGTCAAGCTAATGGGACGGTAATTTCCAGGGTCAGTGGAGGCACTGCCCTTGTGAAGTGGGACCACAGTCACCGTGCGCCACTCCTTGGGTACGTATCCTGAGGTGAGGCTAAGATTAAACAGCTGTCCTAACTGCGGGTTTAATTCCTCATTGAGTTCGTGGAGCACACAGCCGGGGACACCATCCGGTCCCATGGATGCTGTGTTTTTTGCCTTGGAGAGAGCAGTTCTCACTTGGGCGTAGGAGATGTTTGGGCGGCTATAATCCTCTGGTATAGATATCTCTCCTTTGGGGGGGCACTGAACCTGTCAGCCAGTATGTTGGCAATGTGTGTAGGTTCAGTAATCTTCACATCATTTTGAACTAATTCTGAGCATATCTGTGAGTTTCCTCCTAGGTTTCTAACATAGCTAAAGAAGGCCTTATGATTGTCTTTTGAGTCCTTGGCGATTTTTCTCAAAATTTGCCTTGGATGATTTTATGAGAGCTCTTAGTTTTTACTTATAATGATCAAAGGTGTCTTACCTTTCAAGGATTTTGCTCTATCTTGTAGTAGCTTCCTCCTTTTGTTGTAGAGCTTGTTTATGGCTGGGGTCCACCAGACTGGACACTTGCCTTTGGTACAAAGAGTCTTAGTTTTGTTTGGGATTGCCTAATCAATGCAGTCCTGTAGGTGCTGGTAGAAGGCATTTGTAAGTGATTCAGCGGTTTGAGTAATGTTTACCACTGGCTCAGGGGCCTTAAAGGAGACCACACTAGTTTTTAGAAGTGTGAAGTCAGCTTTTGAGAAGTTTTTCACTGTGGTCTTTTTTATTTCAGGTGGGGGCGGGATGAGGACCTCCAGCGAGATTAGTTTATACACCACACCACCAATAAGAAATATGTATTTGAGTTTTATGCCAACTGTCATACAGAAAATGTGATATACCTGGCACAATGTAAATCATGTCCTAGTTTTTGTGTTGGGAAAATTAACTGTAAATTAAAAACAAGAATTTTTAATCATATCTGGAAATCCTTTTACACAATTGCTCTTCACAAAAGCAATAACTCTACTGACCGCTTCAACTTTAGACCCATTGCTATCCTATCTCCCTTATCCAAGATTTAAAAAAAATGTGTCCATACCCGGCTACTCAAACACCTACTTAGATAACAATCTTCTAACTCCCAACCAACATGGCTTTAGACATCACCATAGTACATCTACTGGGGTCTACTTTATTTACGCAAAAGCGTAAAACCGCAAATACATATGGATAGATCCATATGTATCGAAAGTGCAAGCCATCAAAAACAGTAAATGGAAATCTCCATAGGTGGAGATTTCCATTTACTTCAATGTAGTGCGATCTCGGAGTTGGTTTATTTAAGTAGCGGGGGGTGTGGGGTGCAGGGGGCTTGCCTCCCTGCCTACATCTTTTTTTTTCTGTGTATTTTTTTTCTTTATTAACTTTCGAAATTTTAAGAGTTTGATGCATATGTGTCGCTCTTTATGCATTTGAACTTTTGACTGTTCGAGTTAATAAAGTATACCCCATCTACTGCACTAGTGTCATTTACCCAAACAGTAACAGAAGCGCATGATAACAACTTGCTTGTCTCCTGTCTATTGCTCCGTCTCTCCAAGGCCTTCAACACAGTCTCTCATTCTAAACTGCTAACCAAACTCTCTGACCTTTCTTACTCTACCTCCTGTGTAAACTGGTTTGCTAGCTACCTATCTAATAGACAACAATCCATATGCTGGAAAACTGTCTTTTCTTTTCCCCCTTTCCTTCCCATTAACACCGGAGTTCCAAAGGATCTATCCTGGGACCCCTCCTCTTCAATATTTTTACTTATGATCTACATTCTGCAACTAACCTCTCTACACTCTTCCAATATGCTGATGACTCCTGTCTTATCACCACTGCCCATAACTTTCCTGAACTCGTAGCTGCCACCCAAAATACCTTCTCTTCTCTTGAAATCTGGCTCTCTCACATTCAACTCATACTAAATGCTAATAAAACTAAACTTCTACTCTTCTTTCCAAAAAAACTGGCAACACAAAAACACTCTTTCTCCATCACCTCTTTTAATAATACCATCATTAAACTTGAAATCCCATACCAAATTACTCAGTGTCATTATTGATGGTAACTAAAGTTTGACACATATATTCATCAAAGTATAAAAAAAGCACACCAGAAACTTGGCCTCCTTTACCAAAATCAAAAATGTCTTACTCTCTGCTAAACTATCCCTTGCCCAGTCTCTTCTCTTACCATGTCTTTTATAAGCAGCTCCTGTCCTAACTAACCTCCAATCATCACTCCAGTCCAAACTTGAGAAACGTACAACTAACCACTAACATGGCTTACATATCTCATCATTGCCTTGCCCTCAAGTCAATTCATTTTCCTGAATTCCCTAAACAACTACTTCTTCCACAATTACACATTACGCACTCTATTCTGTATAACCCCACCTACTGCCCTTCTAGCTCAAACCTCATATCTTATTATAACCCCCGCCATCACCTTTGAACAACTGACAAACATCTTCTGGATATCTATAAACCAGTCACAAGTATTGGAAAGTCCCTTTACAAATACTCACTAACTCATAATTGGAACACTCCTCCTATTAATATCAGATGTATCCCCCATAAGTACCAGTTTAAACAAGAACTTAAGCACCATCATCTAAAGACCTGGTCTTGTCCACATCAATCACCCACATGATTTATCTATCTCTCCTGTCTTATTATATTTCCCAACTTCCTCAGACTACCCTTTTTTCTCTTTACATCTCTCTATATCCAACTAATCTACTCAATTCCTCTATCTAAAGGTACAATCACAATGTCTCTTTATATATGTCAAAGTGCAATTTAATAGTGGTATTTATGCTATAATAGTACTTGTTGCTGTTGTAAATTATTTACTGCCATGTATACTACAGTTCTATATCATATGTATTTGTTGTGGATAACCCTATCCAAATTACTGCTCCGTATACTACAGTAGTGTTATCCCATGTATTGTTGTTGATAAACTGATCTCTGCAGCTTTTCTTAACTTGTAAATAATAATAAATTTATTAGGAGCTTTTCTCCTCAGGTCTCCACTGAAAATGAGCCCCTGGCTCAGCTGGGCCAGCCCAGTTAACAAATGTCAATAAATAAATAAATAAGGAGTTACATCCTCCGTACACAATCCAGACCAGGTAATACAAAAACACACTGTTAAAGCCCAAACTGAGTCCAGACATAGCAACCTTCGATTAGATACTCGTAATGTACACTCATGCCAGAAGTGTACAGATGGGGTGTCCCTAAATAGAGATGCCATCTTCTTCTACTCATTTTTGGACAGTACCATTAGGACTTGCCACAGCAGATGTTCTGCTTCCATGTCTAACCATCCTCTGTATCTTACTGTATCACACCAATCACCTGCATGCCCTCTGTCAAAACATCCATACACCTTATCATAGGCATCCTTTCCCCAATATACTCAGAATCACTCTTCAGCACATCTCCAAACCAGCACAATCCCACCACTCTCTTCATCTCCAAAATGTAAAACCTGAGCTGACGCTGTAATGTCTGGTTAATATTCCTTTCCCTCCTCAGCCCACACAATGCAAACCATAACATCTGGTACTCTGTTAACATCTGTATCTTTTTGCCAGTGGCAATGCCTGTGACCCAAATGGCATAGCTGGTCTCACTACCATCTTGTATACCCTCAATGGCAGTGTAATTTGTACCTGTCTGTCAAAAAGTTTACTCAAGACAATCTTCTCCACACACCCCACTATACATGATCTCTCTTCTACACCTGTCTTCCACACTCACCATTACTTGGAACTGCTGGTCCAGAGTATTTGAATCATATGCCTTTGTCAACTGTACTCCCTGCATTATAACTATTCCTGTATCTTCCCTTTCAGTCACACACATATATTCTGTCTTAGACCTGCTGACCTTCATTCCTCTCCTCTGGAAAGTATATCTCCACCTCCACAGGGTGTCATACATCTGTAACCTCCTATTAATTCAGACCACAATATTATCAGCAAAAATCATAGTCTATATGGACTCCTATAAGATCTAATGTGTCAACCTCAATGTGCACATCACCATTGCAAACAGATGTCATGATGTCTGTATTTACAATAACAGTAATGTCACTGTTGTCTGTCTTATATAGGATGAGGTGACATCTACACATCTCTCAGGCCAGTGTGTGACCATGGCCTGTTGTGATATATAAATATCCAATAATCTGATATAACTGATGGCATCAGCAGTGTCTGTGGAACACAAAAGGACAGTATCCCTTAGGCTGCTGTAAGATATTCGGTATAACATCCACCAGCAGTTCAGACACATACAAACACAGTTGACTGCAGTGAGAATAGATCTCCTACTTCTGCAAGTTTATGAACTAGAGATCAAAGTACTTAAAACATGTACCACAGCACAAGTCTGAGTTTAACAGGACTGCAGACAATCTTATGGTAGATGACAGCATAAAACCATGCCATTTATGAACTCAATGCGGGATACACAATTCCACTTTTTCACATACACACAGTTGACTACAGTGAGGACAGAACGCCTATCTATCTTGGTAGTTCATAATACTTAACACACATCCCACAGTACGAGTCTGAGTTTAACAGGACTGCAGGTGATCTTATGGCAGATGACATCAGCAGGCCACATGGGGACAGGAGGTTGGAGGTCTGCCTTGGCTGAGTATTTGTGCATGCGCCAAAACAGAGCAAAACCATGCTATTTGTGAATTCAGTGTGGGATACACACTTCCACTTCTATGTATACAGACACAGTAGAGTAAAGTGAGGAGAGAACCACTACCTACCATAAGCTTACATACTACAAACAAGAGTACTTAATGCACATGCCATAGCACAAGTATGAACATCACAGGGCTGCAGATGTTCTTATGGTAGATGATATTAGCAGGCCACATTGTGGACAAGAGGTTGGAGGCCTGCCTTAAATGTATGTTTGTTCAAGCACCAAAACAATGGAAAGCCATGCTTTTTGTGAAATCAGACTGGGGTACACACTTCCACTTTTGTTAATACACATGCGCATACAGAGGTGACTGCAGTGAGATTAGAACCACTACTTATCTAAATTTATGGGCTACAGATCAAAGTACCTAACATACATGCCACAGCACAAGTCTGATAATTTTAACATGATTGCAGGTGATCTTATGGTAGATGGCATCAGCAGGCCACGTAGGGGACAAGAGATTGGAGGCCTGCCTCAAATAGATATTTGTGCAAGCACCAAAACAATGGAAACCATGCCATTTGTAACACATGCACCACAGCAGATGTCTGATTTATGTAGGACTGCAGCAGAAGTTATACTACATGACATAACCTAACCATGTTTTTGACACCAGCTTGGGAGGCCTGCATAGTCACATTGACTAATAGTGTTATCTGAGGCTAGTAGCCTAGTTTATTAGTCTAGTTGTGTGACAACACTACCCTTATTGAGTTTATTTTCCTATTTGCATTTGGATAAGCGAACTTCTGAGCACCATTGATTGGCCACCTCCATGCAGGAGAAGACAACATCATATATTACAACTTGTACAGGGTGTGATATGTGTGTGGAAAACTCAAGGTGACCCAGAGTTGGCATGCTTGTTGCTGTCGTTGCTGGTGGGGAAACAAAGGGACAACTTGTCAATATATGTATATATACCTATATTTTACCTTCAATTTGCAATGTTTCCACATTTACTCTTAGGGGAGACATATTATCTGAGACTAATGGGGCTCCATGGCTTTCAACTGTCCAGATTTTCCATAATGTCCAAATGTTTGACTCACATATGTAGTCTGTTTCACACAATATTGTGTTTTTTTGGAAAATCTATGGAAAATCATTGAGAAATGAGGTAAGTAAACAATGGCAGATATCTAAATTTCACATGTCATATCCTTAATGCAATTCATGGAAATGCAATAACTGTTAAGCTATCACATTTCTAAGTTTGTAAGTGCAATATTGGTAAAGTGTCCCTATTTGCGGGTCTTTAACCCATCCCCCCCAGTATTTGTTTTTTTGTCCTGATTTCCTACTCTAAGAGTGTGATAGGTATGTAGGATACTATAGACACATATACACAGACATACACACATGTACATATATATATGCATATATATATATATATATATATAGAGAGAGAGAGAGGTATAGAGAAAGCTATAGTGGCAGAAGCATCGGATTTGTGCAATGATTAACTAAGTATGCACGTATGCACCTTTGCCTTTTTTATATATTGTTTGTGTGTAGGTAAGCAGTGCATTGCAAGATGCATTGCTCACATCTTAGAGTTACTATTATGTTATACATACCTGCTACTACAGTCCACTCCTATCCCTAATGCAGGTCAGGATTTTCCAATTGCTAATGGCACCCCGATGAAACTGCCTAAGCCTTCTCAAAGAAATCTTAAACACGTGGAACATTGCTTAAGTGCGAAATTAAGACAAGATAAAGTTGATAACAGTATAACACCCAGAGTGACACTCTGTAAAACACAACCTATTGCTAGTCCACATTCAAAACCCTCTATCTGTATCAGGGTTTGAACCCTCAACAGCATTACCGCTTCATCAGAGAGGATGGCTGCCTTAGTCCTTTTGGACTCAGAAGCAGCTTGCCAAAGCAGGGGTCATTCTTCATACAACCACCTGCATAACAATGTACACTGCTATATATGAGTTACTTAACACATACAATGTATGATGAAATCTACATTATTCTTCTGGAAATGTGGGGGATAATAATTGTGACATAACTCCTTTTACTATGGTTTGTGGGCAGCATAGATGAGTTACTGTTATTGCATTTACAAGGGGACACTTCTGTTTTGGGAGATGGGCTGGGGGAACAAATCACATCTACTGTTAGGATACAGAGAAGTCTGAAGTGAGAAACTGCAGTATGTAGCCTAACTTTCTAACTTCTCTCTTGAATGATGTACCAGTAATCTTCTGCAGTTGGACTATATGAAGATTTCATTCATGAATCCTACTAATTACAGATAGACACACAATAATAAAATACTGTCAGCGGTCACATGTTACTTAATTTTTGTACAGATACTCCACTATTTAATTGCATACTGTACTAAGTTCATAGATACAAGGGATATGTCATAATACTCCACAAGGCTGCGGTGTAGAGTAAGGACCTACCTTGCAAATGCAGCAGTTGATACAACTGTAATTCAGGGCTGACTCTGTCTGATACAAGCAGTACACAGCCAATTCATGGATAAGTACAGGTCAAGTGAGTTGCCTAGCATAATTTTTAATGTATGCTTGTGAGTAGGAGAAAGGTATTAGTCCCTAGGTTCCTAGGTGGACCGCGAATATGCTATGCTTTGTGTCTTAGCCAAATCAAGGGCATACTGAGCATGCCTACATCTGCCCACAGGGACAGCAGCTGGGGGTTCCTCATCCAAGTCCTCTTGTGACTATGATTGTGGTGACCTAGGCACTGGTGGAGGAATGTGTGTCCCTTCCCTTGCTGATCCTGCTGCAGCTATTTCCACAGGATCAGATTGTGCAGCATAGCACATTCTGTGAATATTTGTTTATATGTGCATGGGGTATACTGCAAGGCTCCACTGGACATATCTAGGCACCGGAATCATGACTTCAGAAGCTGAAGCACATCCATGATGTTCCTAGTTTGTGTGTGTGTGTCTCATTATGGTATTCTTCTGTGTGAGTGTGTGCATTACTGATGGGTATCATCATCCATGGTTCCAGGTCATAGCCAGCATCCCCAGTAAATGGCCCTGTGGAATGTCCCTCCTAGCAAACATCTGGTACAGCTGTGATGTGTGCCAGATATGAGAGATGTGATAACTGCCAGGGTTGCAAACACACACATTCAAGATATTACCCTGGGCATTGCATACAACTTAGTGGTTGATGGAGTGGTGTCTCTTGTAGATAGGGTAGATTCTACCCTGATTACCAGATGGTGCCTTGATGCATACATGAGTGCAACCTATGGCACACAGTACTTCAGGGTAGTGCGCTAAATGGTAGAACCATTGCATATTGCTGGCCCTTTCCTCAGGGGTGAGGGGAAAAGATATGTGCTCACTGTCACATAGGAGAATGACAGCCAGGAACTGGTAGATTATCCTGGATGCTGATGTCTGTGATGCCCCATCATGTATCTCGCTGGTCTTTCAAAAGTGCCTGTAGCTAATATCCAAAAGGCTACACATACCATAGTTTCCACTGGGATGGGTTCCCATTGGTTGGCTCTTGCTCTAAGTAGAGGGTGACATAGCTCACAGAGTTCCTGTAATATGTCCCTGTCCACTCTGTAGTGCTCTACAATCTCCAGCTCATGTAGCTCTTGGTAGGTTACCCAGGGTCTGAACACTCTTCTCCTTCTTGGCCTAGGCCTTTTGTCAGCACTGACTCAGCAGCACCAGCTGCACTGACTTCAGCCTCTAGCACATGCAGATGTAGAATAGCTGCAGCAGCCCCTAGCATTATCTCAGTTAAAATTTCCAAGTCTCTACTCTAACGGTCTTGAAGTATCGAAGGAAACTCAGATTGTAGGCTGTATACATAGTTTATACATTTCTTGGGTAGGTCCACCATGTTGGACTGACTAATTAAGATGAAATTTACCTGCTTAGGCTATAATTAAGAGGATTTTAAGGTCCATTATTCAGTACACAGTAGTGCACTGTGTGCACCGTTGCACAGTAGACTGCAGCTGTGCATAGCTAAGGTAAGGCATGAAAAATTATATATTTGTATCCCTGCTGTCATTAAACATAAGGAAATGGTAACTAATGATACTTGTACTTCATTTCTATAAGCTGCAATGTCAGAACAGTATGAGAAAACTTGTCATACCTTGTACATGAATCCTGGACTATCTCTTCTACAATACCTAACATCTGGCAGCACAAGAGTAGCTATGCAAAGTTCTATAACTGGAGGATATGAGCAGATTGCAGCCATGCTTACTGGGTTTGCAGGATGCCCAGCAGTGCTAAGCAATGTTGGCTGAATGCATTCGGTTTCTCTTTTTGGATGTCTAATTCATGTCTGCTACATGGGTAGTCTGGCTGCATAAACATGGTATGCATCACCATAACCATTTGTGTGAAGTGGCACACTGTGCAGCACATACATACAGTACACCAAAAAAAAAAAAAAAAAAAAAAAAAAAAACAACAAAGTTAACTGGCACACACCCTAATATCATTGACATCCATGGGAAACATAAACACCATGTAGGCGCTTGGTGCTTACACTGATTTTTGCACTCATTCACATAATATCCATGCTGACAGCCTGGAAATTACATAGTTAAAAGCCAATAGTTAAAAGGTGGGCAAAAGCACAGGATCACTATTTTAAAGACACAGGGCAGGGTATTATTGTACCTATTGTGGCACTACATTATACTCCTCTTTTCAAAGATGTTTCTGTTATTCATAATTAAAAACATTTGTGGTCAGTGTCACACTGAGCAAACATGTGCAAAATTATATTTTAAATGTGTACTATTTTGACCCCCCCCCCATGCTTTTGGACAGCCACAGTGTATACATCACTCATTATATGTGTGTTGTTATCTTTTCATGGACATATGGACATTCTGTACATATTTCTAGACTTATACATGCCCTCACTTCTGTTTAGACTCCTGTATGTGGAAAATGTATGCGTACACTATGAATGCGGACACAGAGTATACACGGTTGTGTTGAAGGTTGTTGGATGGCTCCACCATATTGTTTTGTTTCTTAGCATAACTTTCAACTACTTATGCTGAAATTTGCATTCCACGAATGTTTCTGTTATTGCACGTGAATGCATGTGATTGCGCTACTCTACAAAATGTTCTGATGCATAATACAATGTTTACAATAATAGGCAAGAATGATCTATACATTGAAACAAAATACCTGATCCCCGAAATTCAGTAAACCCTACATGGTTATGTTTTTCTATGTACGCATCGTAACACAATGTGCACAAGGGCAAGAAGAGTTTGAGATTCAGGGAAAGGCTTTGTAGCTGTTAGCCATCATGAGCAATCATGCACATACTGCTAGAGTCCATGTAGCTTCCATGGCATGCAAGTCACCTCTGCAAAGCAGTCCTCAGCAATTGAATAAACTGTAAAGCAAGCGTGTAGACTCCATGTAGCTCCCAATCATGTATTCAAAAACTTTTCAAATACAGCTGTGGAAAGGTGTCTACACAGAATCCAAACTCAGCAAAAGCAATCACATTGTAACACAGCTGACCTTAAAAAGTTAAAATACACACATTAATATTATATTCAGGCATTTTTTTCTATTAAGAAAAGGTGAATAACAGTGTTAACAATAATTATTAAATAAATGGAAGCCTCACCCCCACATACCACTATACCAGTAAATAATGTATACATCCTAAATATAAAATGGCATTAAAAACAGCATTGACACTGTAATGTAGGCATATTAAGTATGTAGATTGTGGAATACAGTAAAATGTAAGGAAAAATGATTGTCCCTTTTGTGTTATGCACACCACTCCCCTGCAGTTTCTCTGTCTACATGGTTACTAACCGTGTATAAGAGGGCCTCTCTACATGGTTACTATACAAAGGAGGTTCACATATCTTTGATTTACTGAATCACTAAAAAGTGTAATCATTTAGGACAGACAACTTTGTGTAGGGTCTCCTACAGTGTTTTCACACTGTATTGCTTAGCTGAATTGTGGGAAAATGAGGAATACATAGCTGGTGTCTGTCTAACTGATCTGTAAGTAGTTCTATAGCCCCAAGTGTATATGCTTAGGCTGGAGTACAGACAGCTTTTTTGTTTTTTTATTTGTCATTGCTGCTCGCAGGGGCATGCAGGGGCATGTAGTGGCATATAGTGGTATGATGAAAATACATAGCAGGTATCTGGCACATAGTGGTATGACCCAAATACATAGCAGGTGTCTGTCTAACTGATATGTAACTAGTTCTATATCCCCATGTCTATATGCTTGGGTTGGAGTACAGATGGTTTAGGGCTCAATTACAGGACCTGCAACCTTCTTATTTACATTTTTTTTGCCATTGGTGCACACAGTGGCATGCAAGGTCACTCAGTGGGATGACATGCAGAAATGACTGAAACTACACAATACTTGCAAGTAAGTAGCAGGTGTGTCTCCCAGGTGCTCATTACAGTAGAAACAGGTGGTATTCAGGACATTGCTACTCCAGAGGTTATAAAACAGGCAGGTAGACTCAAGTCTGTTTTTCCTGCCTACTGCAATACCATTATAGTAGAGTCAAGGAAGTCTTAACCTGAGACAATGTAGGGGCTGCTGCAGCTTTAATCCATATGTATGTGCTAGAGGCTAAAGCTGAGGCTGCTGGTGCTGATGACAATAGGCCTAGGCTGAGGAGGAGAAGAGTGTTCAGGCCCAGGCTGACATTTCACATGCTACATAATGGGATAATTATAGAGCACTACAGTGTGCACAGAGACACATTACAAGAACTCTGTGACCTCTGCTGCTCTCAACTCAACCCAGAGCCAACCAAGGAGAACCCAACCCAGTGGAAATTAAGGTATGTGTAGCCCTTAGGATATTAGCTACAGGTACCTTTCAAAGACCAACCAGGACATGATAGGCATGCCACAGGTATCAGCATCCAGGATCCTACACAAATTCCTGGATGCCATGCTGATGCATACCAGTAAGCACATGTTTCCCTTGTAGGTCTGAGGAGATGGCCAGTAATAAGGTCCACTTATACTGGGTAGCACACTACCCTGAAGTACTGGGTGCTATAGACTGCACTCATGTACACATCAAGGCACCACATGGTTAGTGGGGTATAATCTACTATAGCCACAAGGGGTTCCCCTCCATCAATGGCCAAGTTGTGTTCAATGCCCAGAGAATTATTCTGAATATGTGTGCTGGCAACCCTGGAAGTTATCATGACTCCCATATCTGGCACACATCACAGCTGTACCAAATGTTTGCTAGGGGGGCATTCCACAGGGACATGTACTGGGGGATGCTGGCTATGCACTGAAGCCATGGCTGATGACAGCCATCAAAAGTGCACTCACAACCACAGAAGAACATGATAATGAGGCACACACTCAAACTAGAAACATCATAGAGCATGTGTTTGGGCTGCTGAAGTCATGACACATCCAATGGAGCCTTGCAGTATGATCCATGTACATGTACAAACCTCTTCACAGTATGTGCTGTGCTACAAAATCTGATCCTATGGAAACAACTGCAGCAGGATCAGCAAAGGGAAGGGATACACATCATCCCACCAATGCCTAGGTCACCACAGTCACAGTCTGAGGAAGACTCAGAGGGAGAGTCACCAGCTGCTGAGGCTACACAGCACATTCATTGACCACCTAAGTACCTAATACCATTCTCTGACTTACATAGATTAAAACTGATGCCAGGTGAATCACACAACCTTGAACTCCCCATGTAATGGCTGTGTACTGCTTACATCAGATATAGTCAGCCCTGAAGTAAAACTTGGTCAACTGCTGCAATTGCAAGGTAAGTGCTGACCCTACACTGTATTCTGTAATAATAAAATGCCATATATGACTTTCTTAACTTGGTACATTAATGAAGTAAATGTATTTGTATTTGTCAAGAAAGTGTCATAACATATGGAAGCAGAGCAATTACTTTACTTGTATGTAAAAGAGTTGGCCATGCCCACTATGGCCTTGATTTGTCAAAGAGGCAAGAGAGAGCACAGTCAATGAACACCTACTGGCCTAATTTCTTATACATGTGTAGTCACATTTATGCCAGACAACTCACACAACCTTTACTTCCACATGTATACTGCCTGAATCACTCAGAGTCAGTCCCGAACTAAAACTGTTGTCAGCTGCTGCAATTGCAAGGTACCTCCCAAACATGGACAGAGTGTCACACAATGTCCAGAATCTGGCTTTATATTTTTGGTCCATTTTTCATAAAGATATGTGGTGTTATGGAAGATTACTAGCAACTCATTACAGATTGAAGTAAGAAAATAATGACAGACATATGGGGTTTCAGACATCATATCCTTTAGAAATTTCATGATAATGCAAAACCTGTTATTATATCAACTTTCTTTGTAAGAGCAATATTTAACAATTGTCCCCATTTTAGTGCTTTCGTCCCACTTGTATTTATGGCTTTGTCCATATTTCATGCTGTAAGAAGTTGAGAGGCATGCTTCTGAACCTGGTCTGATTGTTTAATGATATTATGGCATATTATTGACTTGTTTACCATGCTACAACAATCAGGTAAATGTTGAATGTCCACAGAAATAATTGCAACATATCACAGCAGATCAACTGTTTGCACTTACATGTCCTCATTTCTAAGTAGTATGCCTCATCCATTACACATTCACACAGTCAGCCCTATCAAAGATAATGAGGAACAGTCCATGCTCCCAGTGTAGCACCATACATTTGCAATGTAAAGCATTAGACACAACAGTTGTAAAGTAATGATACACATTGCAGTCTCTGAATTCAAAAATAGTCCCAAGATCAAAATGCAGGTAGGATGCAGAACAAGAAGAGTAACCAGTACACTTAGATAATAACATATAGTTCATTGTGCCATGCCAGGACATTAACTGTGATCACTAAACTAACAACAAGTAAAGCTTCTTTGACACATAACAGTAAATGCAGTTTGCCTTCCTCCTACGCAAAACAGTGGGGTTTCTTTGTTTGACCAATACCAGTAACTCATCTGTGATAGCAGTGTTCATTGTTTTGTACTTCACTGTGTGAATAATGCTTGTACTACTGTGCTCCAAAGCTGTTCCTGTGGCAATGAGAAATAAGGCATCCATCCTGTGTTCTGAAGACCCATTGTTGTGTGAGTTCAAATCCCACACTATGTAGACCTTTTATAGTGCGTACTTTCATTTGTTACTGTGGTTAATATACATAGCGTTTATGCATTTCACTTATTTTCTCTGTTTCACTTTAATAATTGGGTAAGTAATGTAGGAGATGCCCATGTCCATTACTAGTACATGTCATTCCTGGAGTAAATTGTCTGAGCATAGTCAAACATGATACCTATTATTTTCTGATAAGAACAAGGACATTGCCTTATTTGTGGCAGAAACAAAATGTGCCATGTTTAGCACTGCTCATATGTTTTGTGTGGAGTGCCGCATCAGTAAAACTGCACAGACAAGATAAACTAGGAAGCAAACTGACAAAAATAGAAAATAGATATATTCAATTATTGAAAGACAAACTAAGTAAATGAATACAAATACAGCCAAAGAAAAGGCTCTAGGGAATAACTTCAAACCGAGAAAATAATTTAAAAAATAACCGTTTAATATGAAACGCTTTTTGTCGTCTGCTGTGAGACAACTTCTTCAGATACCTTACAAATAAAAGACCACCGTTTTATAGCCATACTAATCACATGGTCAGCTTTAAACATTATATCCATGCATCACAAAGTAGTACCAAAATGCGAAATTTTAAAAACACATAAAATACTGAATTCCTTTAACTATTTCCTAAATTATTCAAGCTTAATCAAAAATGTTTGTTGTATTTACTGATCAAGTTTTGCAAACATTTTTTTTAAAAACAAATAGTGTATGAACTTTAATTAAAAAGACATATACTTGTGTTTTAGGCACCAACCAATAACAATGTAAGGAAATCATTCGACTAAAATTAAAAATAAGAATTATTCTTTTATATTATTCTATATCTAACTAGCAAATGAAGATGGTATATTTATAGTTTGAATAACTAACTAAATGATAAGCTGAAATCCTTATCTGTCCAGACTTTTAAGTTTAAGGAGACAAGCTATATTACAGTGCTCGTTTAAACCAGGTTCGACGAAGGCATTAGTTCTTAATTGCCATGACAGTTCACGTTCTTCTAGGAACAGATTTAAAGGGCCTCCTCTGATGTCATACTGTATTTGGTCTATTGCCCTAAATTTAAAAGTATGGCCTTCATGTGACATACAATGTTTTGCCAATACATTTTCTCCTTTTTTATTGGCTAAGGCATACATGTGCTCATAAATCCTATCCCGTAAACGGCACTCCATTTTACCTATGTAAAATGCCTTACATAGTGAGCAAGTAGCTGCATATACCACCAATTTAGAATTACAGTTCAACTTATATTTTATTTGGTATTGTGTATCATTAATGGTGAATTTAGTACCTGTTGTCATATGTAAACACATACTACAACAGCCACAAATAAACATTCCCACTTTTCTACTAAAATATTTTTGTTTATTTGATTCGAGAATGCTTTTTAAATTCTTACCTCTACTAAAGATAATTTTGGGAATACTGTTGAATTTGCTTAATAGGACCTTATCTTGTCTAAAAAGTTCCCAATTTTTGTACAGTATGTGTCTAATAATAGTGCTATCAGAACTAAATGTAGTGATAAAACTACATTCAAATGTCATAGCTCTACCATTACTCACTGCCTCGACATACTCTGTGTCAATAGCATCATCTGTGTCAATTAAATCTGTTCCTAGAAGAACGTGAACTGCCATGGCAATTAAGAACTAATGCCTTCGTCGAACCTGGTTTAAACGAGCATTGAAATATAGCTTGTCTCCTTAAACTTAAAAGTCTGGATAGATAAGGATTTCAGCTTATCATTCAGTTAGTTATTCAAACTATAAATATACCATCTTCATTTGCTAGTTAGATATAGAATAATATGAAAGGATAATTCTTATTTTTAATTTTAGTCGAATGATTTCCTTACATTGTTATTGGTTGGTGCCTAAAACACAAGTATATGTCTTTTTAATTAAAGTTCATACACTATTTGTTTTTAAAAAAATGTTTGCAAAACTTGATCAGCAAATACAACAAACATTTTTGATTAAGCTTGAATAATTTAGGAAATAGTTAAAGGAATTCAGTATTTTATGTGTTTTTAAAATTTTGCGTTTTGGTACTACTTTGTGATGTATGGATATAATGTTTAAAGCTGACCATGTGATTAGTATGGTTATAAAACTGTGGTCTTTTATTTGTAAGGTATCTGAAAGAGTTGTCTCACAGCAGACGACGAAAAGCACTATATATTAAACGGTTATATTCAATTATTGCCCTTGGTCACTGCAAGAACCAGACTTGGAGTACAGAGTCAGCTGATTGAAGTGAGCACCATGGCTCACGTTTGCGCAGTGCTTACCTATGCTCAAAGAGGTGTAATTTGCATGCATGTATACTTTGCTCACCATCGTGCATACCCGATGAGTGTTATGCTATGGGACTGTATATATGATGGTTTATTGTTGATTTATATTTGATATTACATTGGAAACATTACACAATAATATCCAGATGTAAGCATGTCTCATATATTTACAATACTTCAATATGTTGCCCACCTCCCACCTCCCCCAAACACAAATCAGTACAACACTGGGAACTCATTCTATTTCCAAACATGTATCAATCATGCTACCAACTGTAATATTTGCTGTAGTGTGGTCTTACATGGACATGTCCACTTTTTGGAGCTCACAACCATGGTCTGCTAACATTAAACATCCAAGTATGGTCAATAAGGGTACTCCTGTTGCTACACTAATTGGGTTATTAACAGGATACTGCTATTAGGTTAATAGCCTCATATAATGCTATGAGACCATGTGCCTAGGCAGTGCCAACAATCTGTTGTTCACTACATGGGCTGTTGATGCCATCTACTATAAGTACACCTGCAGTCTGGTATAAATCATACTTGTGTTGTGGGACTCGCATTTAATATTGTGTTCCATAGTCTGTGCACTTAGATAGGTAGGAGTTCTGTTCCCACTCCTGTCAAGTGTGCGTGTGTGCGCGCATGTGTGTGTGTGTGTGTGTGTGTGTGTGTGTGTGTGTGTGTGTGTGTGTGTGTGTGTGTGTGTGTGTGTGTGTGTGTGTGTGTGTGTGTGATGTCTGCTAATCTGACCACAAACTAATCACCTTGGAAATCCACATCCCTCCCAACCCCCCCTGCAAAGGTAACCACCATGAAAAACTTCTCCAAAGCTAACTTTCAGCTCCTAAAAACAGAGATGGCTGACTTCACAGCACCCATGCAAATGGAGAATAGTTGCATGACCACCGAATCATACACCAATGCACTGTAAGAACACATACACAAATGCATGGATCTCACCATACCCAATAGAACCAAGATGCTCTCCTCCAAAAAAAGGAAGCCAATGTGGTGGTCCCCTGCCATAAACAAACTCTATAACAGAAGGAGGAAACCGATGAGGAATAAGGTGATGTCCCCAGACTGGAGAACCTCCCTTATCAGCCTCAATAAAAAGTTGAGATCCCTCATCAAATTCTCTAAAGCTAGCTATGAAAACAGAATTGAAGCAGATAGTAAAGACAACCACAGGGCATTCTCTAGTTGTGTAAAGAATCTCCACAGCAATACTCAGATTTGCTCTGAGCTACTGCCCAATGGTACCTCCTATACCGAGCCAACAGATATTGCAAATATTCTGTCTGACAGATCCAGTGCCAACTTTACCATTCTCTCCCCCCAAAGGACCAATCACAATACTAGTAGATTGCCAGGTATCTAGTATTACTGCTTCACAGGTTAAAACAGCACTATCAAAGGCCAAGAATACAACTTCCATGGGACCTGGCAATATCCCTGGCTGTGTTCTACATGAACTAATGAGTGAACTGGCACCTCACCTATGTGCCCTGTTCAATCACAGCCTCACCTCAGGCTTTGTCCCTACTGAATGGCGCACTGCTACATTCATCCCTCTCTACAAAGGAAGAGTGACTACAGACCCTGTGAACTATTGCTCCATTAGCCTGATGAGTCTGATATGCAAAGCTATGGAATGCATCATCATGGACCTAATAAACAAGGATATGGGGAATCTCCAAACTCTGGATCCCACACAGTTTGGTTTTGTGATGGGTAGATCATGCCTGCTCAACTTGGTCGACTTCTTTGAGTCAGTCACCAGAGCCTTGGATGAAGGCAAGTTGGTTCATACAGCCTACCTTGACCTGGCCAAGGCCTTTGATACCATTCCCCACTCAGGAATCAGAGAAAAACTCACTAAGCTATGCATCAACCCCTATATCACTAGGTGTGTTGCAAACTTGCTCACAAATAGAACCCACAGTGTGAAAGTAACTGACTCCAAGTCAGACTGCCGACTAGTCATGAGTGGAGTCCTACAGGGTTTGGTCCTGGGTCCTCTCCTGTTTGGTATCTACTTCTCTGAAGTCCAGGCCAACACAAAGGGACCCTGGCTGACAAGGTTCACAGATGATTGCAAGTTGGAAGCTATTATTAACTTCCCAAGTGATGTTGACATCCTACAGAATGGCCTCACTGAAACCAGCAACTGGTGTCAGAACCATGCCCTTAAGCTCAATGGCAAAAAATGTGTCATTATCCCCTTTGGGAAAAACCCAGTTCCCATGAATTACCACATTGATGGTAGTCCACTGAACACAGAAGGCATTAGATCTGAGAGCACAGGTTGACAGCAACCTCTCTTGATCTCCACATTGCCACTGTGGTCAGAAAGTCCTTGTATGTGGCATATCTCATTACTAAGGGTTTTGCATTCAGGAAGAAAAAGGTCATTGTCTCCCTCTACTCTTCCCTCATTAGGCCAATCATCAAGTACAATGCCTCATTTGGCATGTACCTCACTAGACACCTGCAATAACTGGAGAAGCCACAAAAGTACCTCACAAAGAGGATCCTAGGCCTTAAACACTTGCCCTATATGGACAGACTCAAAAAACTCCAACTATTCTCTGTCTCATATCACCTACTTAGAGGCACTCTCTGTTGACTTACAAAGCCATGTCTGACCTAGCTCTGTTAGAAATGCTACAACTAAAGAAATCCCAATCCCTCCACACCACACACTCCAGAGACCTCAGCCTCATTACCACAATCAACAGAATGTACTAGAGGGACAGGTTCATAATCCAGAGACTGCCCATGCTATGGAATAAACTTCCCATACATGTCAAGCAGAGCACCTCACTGACCCTCTTCAAGAGAAATATTGATGAGTGGATGGGAAATAGAAATTTCACCCTGGGGATAACTTCACTGGCTCTACTTGATAGAGGCACTAGGAACTAAGGTTGGGTGGCACAATGCCAGGGTAATCCTATGGCTAGGCTTGTAAAGGCTCCAGGACCATCAGCCTAGTACACACCTATGAACCTATGAATCGGTAATCAGTGGAGTACATCTGGTATCCTACCATAGTCCATGGTTTCTCACTATTTTGATACTTGCACAAGCTGACAAATCTACTTCACCCAACTCATTATCCCCAAATGGCCTGATGATGTCACATACTGCAGGTTCAGCTGCAGTCATGTAGAAATCCAACTTGTGCCATGGCATTGCGCCATGGCGATAATTGCATTAAGTACTGTGTTCTGTAGTCTATGCATTTAGATAAGTAGGAATTCTAATCCCACTGCAGTTAACTGTGTGTGTGTGTGTGTGTGTGTGTGTGTGTGTGTGTGTGTGTGTGTGTGTGTGTGTGTGTGTGTGTGTGTGTGTGTGTGTGTGTGCATATCTAGTTAGCAGAGTACATCTGGTATCTTGCAGTTACTTCACCAAGGCCATGGTTTTCCACTATTTTGAAACTTGCAGAAGCTGACACATCAACTTCACACAGACATCCCAACCTGCTGTCCCCCACATCGACTGATGATGTCATTTACAATAAGTTCACCTGCAAGCATATAGAAATCTAACTTGTGCCGTAGTGCTTGCACTAAGTACTGTATTCTGTAGTCCATACACATAGAGTGGTAGGAGTTCAAATCACACAGAAGTCAAAAGTGCTCTTGTGTGTAAAGGAGTGAGCTGCTGCTTAGAGCATTTTACAACAGCATGGTTTACCCTTGTACTCTGTTGGAGAGACACAGCTGATGTCATCACCTATAAAGTGTTGTTGGACACACTCATAGCTGAACTTGATCTTTGGTCCTTGCATGCTTTGCTGTGCTCTGTAGTCTCTGCACCTAGATAAGTAGGAGTTGTAATCCTACTGCAAACAACTGTGTGTGTGAATGAACTGTGACTTGGAATTACCTAGAGTATTTTACAACAGCATGGCTTACTCTTGTCTTCTCTTTAAGTGACACTGCTGATGTCATCATCTATAAAGTATTGTTGGACACTCTCCAAGCTGGAATTGAGTATACTTTGTTGTGTTCTGTAGTCTCCATCCTTAGATAGGTAGGAGTTCTATTCCCATTGCAGTTATCTATGTGTGTGTGTGTGTGTGTGTGTGTGTGTGTGTGTGTGCGCGCGTGTGTGTGCATGTGTGTGTGTGTGTGTGTGTGTGTGTGTGTGTGTGTGTGTGTGTGTGTGTGTGTGTGTGCATATACATAGAGCATTTAACTACTGTATGTGAGAAGCATATTTGGCCCTAAACACAGTCTGCTGATGGGATCAGGTATATGATACTTTTGCATATGTATTAATTACACAAGTACATGTTCAGACAACATGCTGGAGACCATCCATCCATGACCTCACCCTGTACCACACATATTACACTGACCTGGGCTATTCACATACCACATGGTATGTTTTCTAATCTCTAAGTTATGTGGTTGTGAAAGGACTGTGTAATTTAGAGGTACTGCATGTGTCTGCTGAGGTTAATGCAGATGCTAGCTTTACACTTGTATGTGTTTAGCTCATGCTTCTCTACAGCGCTGTAAGACATAGCTGTGTGCACATCTGATATGGTACATACAAATGTGCATTGTTACACTCTGACACCTGCTATTGGGTGTCATGTTTTACAGTAGGACATGAACGTGCAGGGGGCCATAGTCACGCAACATAACTATCCATGGCTTTTATAATGTAAAAGTGAACATATATGAATAATATTTCCATTTGTAATCACAACTCCTGTGTCAATATCTGGTTTATTCTATATGTAAGCCTTTATGTGTGTATGTTATCAAAATGTGGGGACAATGGCAGTCTAGATAGTAGAATACTCACAGGACTGCAGTACACAGTTAACACACTGTTAGACGTGTGAAAATGTGTCAAACATACATATATACCTAACATAGTTCCAAGATATCACTGTATCATACCTCATACAGACATAAAATCAATAACTGCTCACCCATTTCAAATGCTGTAAGTGATAGGGCCTATGATGTGAAGTACAACAACAAGTAGATTGCAATTCTCTTGTTTGCACACTGCTGCACTCAGACAGACAAAATATTGCATAATGAGAACTAAAGAGGCATGCTTTTGAAAGGCTGAAAGAGGATGGCATGACATACACAACCTAAAATGATGTCCTTATCCCTCTGAGAGCAATGTGCTGCTGACTTACATTTCCAAGCTTAGATGTAACAACTGTGTAGATTGAAGATGACACCCACTGGATGTAAGGCAGACTGCAGAGCAGTTGTGATTTTCCCCTCCAAAACAGTAATTACTCACAGCTGCAATCCATTACTAATCTACAAGCTATAAAAAAGGCAACCCTGTAGGTAGTGAAGTCCATGTTAGTTTTATATGAGGGGATGTAGCTCAGTGTTAGAGTGCATGCTTTGCATGTATGAGTCCGTGGGTTCAATCCTTGGCATCTTCACTTTTGGGCTCGGCTTCTAAAAGCTCCAGGGCCATTAGCCTAGTACACACCTATGAACCTATATGTTTCAAACATTGTGAACCAGCAATGTTTCCAAGCTTTCTCTGCAGAAGAGTCATCATTCTTAAAAGGTTTGCTTAATTTTTGTCACCAACAAATGGCATTTGCTGGACTGTATTTCAAAATTCTGTGAAGCATAGTGTTCTCCAATGTTATCGTTATGTATGACTTACAAGTATAATGATGGCATGGCCATGTTTGTCAAGCCATTGTACAGTTACTCATAATTGTCAACACAGGTAAATACATGGGTTAGACTGCTGTGTGTGATATATCTAAAACTGTTTCATGGACAAGCACATTGATGACACTTGTAGCAATTCTAAGATGTAATGTTACATGACAGTGGCATTGCCTGTATCTTTGTGGGAATGATAGCTAATGTGACATAGTGTTATGGCACTAAGATGAATATGTTTCAGTAGTCAATTGCCTTGTTTTTCATCCTGTCTGTTACTAATTCCCATATATTGGCTGTTGTATGTTTCACCACTGAGTAATACTGACTGTCTGCCTTCTGTGTTCCATCCAATAAACAGTTATGTTGTAGTTATGTGACACTTATGTATACTCTACATCTGTCTTCTTTCAGGCCAAGTACATCTATGGCATCCAGACGTATGAATCCCCAAAACCCACCATTTACCAGTGGGGAAAACCAGTCCATAGTAGATGGCCTACGCATCTACGGTGTGTTTCTACTCTAAAGAGGCAGGCGGGATAGTGCTCGTTGAATGATATTATGGCAAGATGTGGTTGCAAATGTCAATGTCGTGAGCAGCCACAGATGAAAGTATGACCAGGTGTGCCACAAAGTCACTGACATGATAACAATTGACAGATGAAGAGCTGCTTTTATAGGCCCTGACTTCATGGGTACAGGTAGAGGCCCTGCTATGCAACAAACACTGAACCCCAATGAGCAGTTCCTTGCTGACCGCAGGAGCAGCCAGAGCTCCGAAGACACTGATGTGAAGCATGTCCTTGATGTATCAACATCCCAGGAGGAGCTTAGAGGTAGGCCTTGATGTGTACTCTTGAACAGTGTTGTATATTGCTAGAAGAGAAATTAATAAGTTGTGTGGGTTACGTGTAGCTGTTTGCTTGTGGATTTTGCAGATTGCTACTGTTGTAAGCTTAGCTTGTACTTGTCATCCATGTTATTGTGTACATTTGTGTTGTTTGCAGCATTAAATGTGCAAATGTATTACTACCTCTGTTAGGGTTGAATGTGGTTTTATTGGCCTTATCTGTTTTTTAACTTCTTACAGGTCCACCATCAAAGCAGCAGGACTTGCTTCCACTAACTACATCATAGGAGGCTCTTCCAGGTAAGCCTAGTTAACTGAATAATGGAATAGTGTTGTACAGGTCAAGGCATTTAAATGAAGTAGTTATTTGTGGCACATCTGGTTTTTGTTTTGGTGGTTAGAAGATTGCTACTGATATAAACTTAGCTTGTGCTAATAAACCACATTGTTGGGTAACTGTTGATTTCAGCTATTCAGTGGACAATGTAGTAAACCTTGTGTTACTGTTAATTGTGGTGTTGTTGGCCTTACTTCTTTCTTCACTTCTTCCTGGTCCATCAGGCCTACAGACATGCTTGCTGTCTGCAGCTGGTAAGTGAAATATGGTCATTTCAGTAGTGGGGATCAATATAAAGCAATATTGTAAAGTGTAATTTGTCATGTTTTCCATATCGCTCAGCTTTCAGTAATACTGGAAGCATTGTTACTTTGTTAGCATATACTGCAGTGTAGAATTTCCATTACTAAGCTATTCCTGTGCTTCTGTATTTTTCGCGCAGGTGTTTCTGACAGTGGAACTGGGCATTTTGCCACCTGATGCCAGTATGTCATCTGAGTCTGATGATGGTGGTGGCCAAAGTGATGCAAAGTCTGGGTGTGCAGAAGTTGAATCTGACAGAGAAGTTGTCATTCAGCCATCCCCTACATTGACCTTTAATACAGCCAGAAGGCCTATGCCTACCCAGTCCATTGAGCCCACAGATTTTAGACAGGTTCAGGGTGAGGACATTGAATAGGGGAGTGTGGCTACTGCTGCTTCAGTGCCTGCTGTGTCTGAATGTACCCAAAGTGTAGGCAAGGTGCCATACAGGGGAGTGATAGTGGTGCTTGGAGAAGGCCTGCTATACTTCCACCAACTGGTGCAGGTCTCACTTCCCATGCCACTCAGCAAATGTTTAGGGCCACCATGGAGGCATAGGCATGTTTCCATCATTTGTCCAGGCAAATGTTCAGAATGATGGATGTAGCACAGCTTGACATGATTGAGTGCCTACACGGTGTTGCTGATGCCATGAAGAGCATACATGACACATTGGAATGAGCAGTGTCTGTGATGAAACATTAGCAGGGAGGGGAACAGCATCCTTGTAGGCATAGGACAGCAACTTCATCTGCTGTCAGTCAGCTGTAATGGGAGTTCCAGTTCACGTTCCCATAGTGGCAGTACTTCCAGTACTTCCAATGGTTCTTCAGTGAGTGTACTGTTCACATGCAGACATGGCAGGCCATGGGGTCATGACCCTGGGCATTCCCAGGAAGGGAGCTCATCCAGCAGACAGCAGTCACATAGCAGTAGTGCATCTGAGCATGGTTCTGGATGGCAATGTGCCAGTTCACTCCCAGCAGAGGGGACAACAATGATGAACTGCAACTACCATGCAGAGCTCACACATGTCCAACAGAACAAGACATAGAGCTAGAACTCCACTTGGCTGTGTCCATGCACACACTCAAATAACAATTTCACATGGAGGACACCCACCCACACACACACACACACACACACACACACACACACACACACACACACACACACACAAAAGCCTTTTGTGTCAGCCTAGGCTTCCTTTCCCACCTACATCACTCTCTGCAAATGATGATAAGTGTGCCAGATCCCTGTGTTCCACCTTTGTGATTCAGAGATACAAAATCAGTGTCTGATACTGAGGGTGCATAGCTAGGTTATTGCTTACTATATTTGCATTTCTGTTGTAGGGATGTTCATTTTACCTGTGACATATTTTGTGATTGGATATGTAAATAGCTGAGAATATGCTATTTTCACTACTTTGTACTGAATGCTGTTTTAAGACTTGGGGACTGAGAAACTGAGGGGTGTATCATTAGTCTGTGATTCCTTTCTGTAATGACCAACACATAGCATTCTGTGCAAGTGATGTGAACTGTGCCATATCCCCTACTTTATAGCATATGTCTTACAGGATGTTTCAGCCAATACCTATAATGCACTTTAAAGGACATACGATGATAATCTGATGTTAGGTTTATGTGACAGCACTGAATGTATTTTTCCCTTGTTTGCAGTTTAATATTGTACATTTTTATTTTATGTTTTATTTCTTATTTGCGTGATGCACTAAGCATAGCAAACACAGAAAGCTATGCTCATTTCATTTGCGCATAAAGCGGCAGTGCAAAAAACACACAAATGGGCGACCCATGTAGCAGACAGGACCCAGACAGCTACATACATACACTGGATGTATTCAATTAATACTATGGGCAATCAGACAAACACATTTCCCAGAAGCATGCACTCGCGTGCAATGTGTTTGCATGATGATAAGCAATGTGCAACATTTTCAAAAGTTGTAAATCCAGATAGTATCAGCTCCCAGTAAGCGCAATACCTGCAGTTGGTGGGAAAACATTATTCTGCATTGATCTCGATCTGTGATAGGCATGGCTGTCATTCCTGGAGACTTTTTGAGATGTCATGCTCAAAGATGAGGTTTCCAGGAGTCCAAGGTGTTTGTTGGACTCCTAGTCAATAAACATGGGCCCAGGCTATTGCACAGGGACTATTGTGGCTCAGAGTATAAGGCAGAGGCATAGGATAGTCTGGCCCCAGCTCTGACCAGTGCTACTGGTATCTCCCGCACTGGTGAACAATGTAGGAACCACTACAGATACTTAAGGATGAGGAAGAGGGATACCCTCAACCATTGGATTGAGGAATATAGGCCTGGGGACACCCCACAGATGTGTAAGTGTCACTTACAGAGATCACTCTTCAGTTAAAAGCTGGATATAGTCTGGATTGGTATGCTTAATGGTATTCTGTTATGTTCTGTTTTTTTCTGCAGCCATCACAGACTGGGCACTGAATGTGCGGACCCATGATGCTAGATTGGGAAGGATGCAAGATTCAAGTGGTATGTATGCATCCCAAAAGGGGAATAATTTAGCATTAAAATGTTACTGTGAATTTATTTGTTACTTATACAGTTGTATCAAATTAAGCATTCATTTTGTAACTGTAGTATGGAAGTATGCATGCATTACTTTCGTGGACAAAACAACACTTTATTATTACAAAGTAGTCAAAGGTTGTGTCTTCAAAATCCACACTTCTCAAATATATTAAATATATATAATACATTGTGTAAACTCCAAGGCTCCAGTGACATAAGGGACCAATAAAGGTAGTCCAGATTCCTTCAAAAATGAATCCCAGCAAAGCTCTCAGGTGAAAATGTTTTAATCACGTGCAAAACAATGTACAAAGCAACAACACCACAGCAACTGAACATGGATTAAGTGGTTTCATCATCCTACAGGAAACTTCATCAGAATTAATTTGTGTCACTGGAGCCTTGGAGTTTACAGGTTACTTTTTACTCGAGATATCCACTGTTTACATATATATATATATATATATATATATATATATGTGTATATATATATATATATATATATATATATATATATATATATATATATATATATATATATATATATATATATATATATATATATATATATATATATATATATATATATATATATATATATATATATATGTTCATAGCTTGGTTCATAGGTTGTTAATAGGCTATCTGCCCTAAGGGCCAATGCAAGCCTAGCCATAACAATTCCCTGGATATTTCTTCCCACAATATTTACTTCTCTGGACCCCTGTCTAGCAGGGTGACTGACATGATCCCCGGGGTGAATTTCCTATCTCCCATCCAATCATAAAGGTTCCTTTTGAAGAGGGCCAATGAGGCGCTCTGCTTGACATGTATGGGCAGTCTATTCCAGAGTACGGGGAGTCTCTGAGTCAGGAACCTATCCCTCCAGCATGTTGTGTTCATTGTGATGACAAAGTTTAGATCCCTGGAGCATGTGGCTCTGAGGGATTGGGATTTTTTTAAGTGGAGCATGTCCAACAGCTCAGGGTTTGACATGGCCTTGTATGTTAAGCAGAGATCGCCTCTGAGTAGACGATATGCCACAGAGTATAGCTGGAGTTTTTTTAGATGGTCAGCATATGGCATCTGCTTTAGGCCTGTGATACTTTTAGTGAGGTATTTCTGTGGCCTTTCCAGCTGTTGCAGATGTCTTGTGAGGTACATACCAAATGGGGCAGTATACTCTACAATGGGTCTAATGAGGGATGAGTACAGTGGGACAATGACCTCCTTTTTTCTAAATGAAAATACCTTAGTGATGAGGTGTGCCACATAGAAGGATTTCCTGACTGTTGTGGTGATGTGGTTATCGAAAGTGAGACCACTGTCCACCTGTGTCCCTAAGTCTCTCATCACACTTTCGATGTTTAGTGTACTGCCACCTATGTGGTAATTCATGGGTACATGTTTTTTTCCAAAGGGGATAGCTATACATTTCTTGGCATTAAGCTTGAACCCATAGCTCTGGCACCAGGCATCTGTTTCTGTAAGGCCCTTTTGTAGAATATCCACATCATTTGGGGATTCAATAATGGCTCCCAGTTTGCAGTCATCTGAGAACTTTGTTAGCCAGAGTCCCTTAGTGTTGGTCTGTACTTCAGAGAAGTGGATGCCAAACAAGAGTGGTCCCAGGACTGAACCCTGAGGTACTCCACTTGTCACTTGTCTGGAGCTGGATTTGGAGTGGGCTAGTTTTACAGTCTGGGTTCTCTCAGTAAGCCAGTTGGCAACCCATCGAGTGATGTAGGGATTTATGCACAGCTTAGTAAGTTTATCTATGATTCCATAGTGGGGGATGGTGTCGAAGGCCTTGGTGATGTCCAGATAGGCTGTGTGGACTGCCTTACCCTCATCCACAGCTCTGGAGACTGATTCGAAGAAGTCAATCAGATTCAGGAGACAAGATCTTCCCTTCACAAACCCAAACTGGGTGAGGTCCAGTGTTTGAAGGTTGCCAATGTATTTGTTTATAAGTTCCATGGTAATGTGTTCCATGCCCTTGCAGATCAGGCTTGTCAGACTGATGGGACGGTAGTTCCTGGGATCCAAGGCGGATCTCCCGTTGTGGAGTGGGATAACTGTTGCTGTGCGCCACTCAGTGGGCATGAAGCCTGAGGTGAGGCTATGATTAAACATGACACATAGGTGAGGTATACATATATATATATATATATATATATATATATATATATATATATATATGTACTGTAGTGTAATATATATTAAATATGTTAAGGTTTCATCAGTATTGCAATGTAACATCAGTGCTGTAAAGCAGTGTCAACACTGGCTTGCTGTAAACTGTAATCAGTATATTTGGACCACTCATATGTGCAACGTATGCACACATCAAGGATTGCTTTCTGCAGTCTGTAGTACATTATGCATCTGTTAGAAGCTGGGTAGTTTGAACAGTAAACAGAGGTATTTGTTAGGAGTAAAAGTAATGGAACAGAGTAAAATAATTGTATCAATACTTTGTATGCCACATATGAAGTTACTAATATACTCGTTTTTTTCTCACCCCAACCCTTCTCTGTCTCTCTCTCCCTTTTTTTTTTTTGGGGGGGGGGGTATTATTTTCCTTTTTTGTGTGTTTCCTTTTTGATTTTTGTTTTTCCCACAGTGTTGGTCCAGATGACATACCTGTGGAAGCATGGAGGTGTTTAGGTGAAATGGCAGTGGAGTTTTTAACCAGATTGTTTAATGAGATCTTGGAAAATGAGAGGATGCCTGAGGAATGGAGAAAAAGTGTTTTGGTACTGATTTCTAAGAATAAGGGTGATGTGCAGAGCTGTAGTAACTACAGAGGGATTAAATTGATCAGTCACAGCATGACGCTATGGAAAAGAGTAGTGGAAGCTAGGATAAGAAGGGATGTGATGATTAGTGATTAGCAGTATGGTTTCATGCCTGGAAAAAGCACTATAGATGCGATGTTTGCTCTGAAAGTGTTGATGGAGAAGTACAGAGAAGGTCAGAAGGAGTTGCATTGTGTTTTTGTAGACTTAGAGAAAGCATATGACAGGGTGCCTAGAGAGGAGTTGTGGTATTGTATGAGGAAGTCAGGAGTGTCAGAGAAGTATGTAAGAGTGGTACAGGATACATACGAGGGTAGTGTGACAGCGATGAGGTCTGCGGTGCGAGTGACAGATGCATTTAAGGTGGAGGTGGGGTTACATCAAGAATCAGCTCTGAGCCCTTTCTTATTTGCAATGGTGATGGACAGGTTGACAGATGAGATCAGACAGGAGTCCCCATGGACTATGATGCTTGCAGATGACATCATGATCTGTAGTGAGAGTGGGGAACAGGTGGAGGAGACCCTGGAGAGATGGATATATGCTCTAGAGAGAGAAGAGGAATGAAGGTCAGCAGGACTAAGACAGAACATATGTGTGTGAATGAGAGGGAGGATAGAGGAATGGTGAGGATGCAGGGAGTAAAGGTGGCGAAGGTGGAGGAGTTTAAATACTTGGGATCAATAGTTCAGAGTAGCGGTGAGTATGGAAGAGAGGTGAAGAAGAGAGTACAGGCAGGATGGAGTGGGTGGAGAAGAGTGTCAGAAGTGATTTGTGACAGACGAGTATCAGTAAGAGTGAAAGGGATGGTCTACAAGAGGGTAGTGAGACCAGCTATGTTATATGGGTTGGAGACAGTGGCATTGACAAAAAGGCAGGAGTTTGAGCTGGATGTGGCAGAGTTAAAAATGTTAAGATTTGCCCTGGGTGTGATGGGGCTGGTCAGGATTAGGAATAAGTATATTAGAGGGTCAGCCCAGGTTGGAAGGTTTGGAGACAAAGCCAGAGAGGCAAGATTACATTGGTTTTGACATCTGCTGAGGGGAAAAAGATACTAAGAATGAAGCTACCAGGTAACAGGAAAAGAGGAAGGCCTAAGATAAGGTTTATGGATGTGGCGAGAGAGGACATGCAGGTGGTTGGTGTGACAGAGCAAGATGCAGAGGACAGGAAGAAATGAAAACAGATGATCCGCTGTGGCAAACCCTAACAGGAACAGCCGAAAGAAGATGATGATGATGATGATGATGATGACAGTGGGGTAGGACTGTCTCACAGGATCCACTTGCCCCCACTCCACCAGCTACAGCACCGCTGCCCAGTACTTCTGGTGCAGTGGCTGGTAGCACCCCTTCTGCTGCCCCTGCTCTACCTGGCCCCTCAGGTAAATCTTCCCCAAAGGACAGGCTTGTGACTCCCTCTGGGTACAGTGGCAGATGGGGTTAGTTTATCACCCATGATGAACTGCCAGTGATGGTGTGTAGGATTGTGCACCACACTGTTGGTGCATGCCTATGCTGGTTGGAGACACTGCTCTCTATTGTTGTATTAAATAACACAAAGAGACGCAGACATCAGACACTGCAGCCATAGGCGCATTGAGGTGACAGTAATGATAGTCCAGTTGGTGAGAAATTGATTCTCACTGTCACCCAGTTTGACTTTGTGGGTTCACAATATCCCCACCCTCACCCAATCCATGGTGTTCACCCACCTCATGTGTACTTCACCGTCCCTGTCTCTTGTCTTGTTTGTCTTGTCTGTCTGCAATTGCTTCCTCACCTGCCCAGCTTACCTCACCCAGACATGCCTACATCCCTTCCCCAACATTCCTCTCTCTCTCAAAAAATAAAATGGACAGCCTAAACCCATTACTATTAATCTGCAAAAATCCTATGAAACTTTCAAAAATAACATCACTCTCTTGATCATTTGCATACTTACATACAACATCTAGCCAATATTCAGTCATATAATAAAACATTATCCAAAGAATCTTTTGAAATGGATTCATTGCTGCTACCATTTTAAAAATTATATATTTTTTTTGCAAACCCTTTTGCTTTTAACATCAAAGATGACATCTGTTTCATTAAGTCAGTGTTAAAATAAATAGCATTGCCAACTACTAATGCAAAAATAATAGAAGCAAGACTGAATCATGTTAAAGTTGTGGGTGTCCAATAATGTTTTGTGTGTGACAATAGTTGCATGATTTGCCCTTTCTCATTTGTAAAATGAGTACACCTACATCCTAATAAAAAATCTTGCTTCTTTAGGTTTCTCAGGTTTATAAAGTTGTTGATGGTGACATTGTAGAAAAGGTCCTATTTATGGTAGTATTTTAGTTGCCAACACTAGTTTCTGATTATTCTTCCCATTACTGATTGAGCCTAGCAGATTCATCTATTTAACAAACAAGTAAATAAACATACTAACTAACTAAATAAATAAATACTAAGCATATATATTTGATGGTTGAGAAAAGTCAGCTGGATTCTTAAATATTTGATTTTACACAGTCACGGTAAGAGGGAGAGAAAAAAATAGAAGCTTCTGTGGAAACTAGCTTCATAAAATAGTTGACTCTTACATACAAATGTGTTTACTCTCCCAATAATCCTGTATATAACTATGTGTTAACTATAGATTATATTATTAAAGGCTTGCTATCAGTTAGTTGTTTAAGACTCAGTAATCCAAGTCCTGAAACTTATTATGAAAGTATGATTCGAGGCATAACAGTGAACTTTGAAAGTTTCTGTTACAGACTTAAAGCATGTTTTGCAGGAGGCAAGCCCCCCTTCTGCACTCGTTGATGTGTGTGGGGGGGTGTTGCACCCCTCCATCCCTCTCCACTAATGTACCCTAACTCTGTCATCACTGTACCTTGAAGTAGAGGGAATATTCCCAGATACAGCAGTTCTGAAAATAGCATTTATTCCCCACGACTACATTTTAATTCTTGGATTTCTGTATATCAGGGCTATGGACCTGGTAATTAAAATGGGGATTCTCAACTACACTACATATTATCATGTATCACCCAGCATCCACATTTCAAGAATATATTATGAATCTAAGAACATGATCAGAATTGCACAACTCTTCATGTATCAACAGCTACTTGATTTAATGAATACCTAAGACAGGAAGAGAGGATCCTCTCACCTCATCAGCGGCACTTAAATCAAGTGTTATGTAATTGAACAGAAAAGATCATAACTAATTTCAGCAGCAGTGGAGTTTTCTTTTGTCTCCATTGTTTTATGAGCTTGGAATAGTGAGTTTTATGTTTGAGGGTGGAGGTGTGGTACAGGGCGATGTGCCCTCCGGCAAAAATATTTTCCAGTGAGATTCAGCAATATTCATTTTGCTCTTCACCCTTCGATCATACAGCACTAAAAGTGCTTTTGATGAGTCACCATTTATCCCAGCAAGGGTAGCTACATCATTGTTTTAATAGTATTTATATACTGACCATAAACTCAACACATTAATCTCTGTAATGCAATAGCCATAAACCTGAAACACACACGACATTAAAATTGAGGCCTATACAAAATAAAAAAATAAAAGATACTACTCCAAATGATATAGGAAATGCACTTGTAATGAGCCCAGAAATAAAACCAAATTCAAACAAAATCGACAAGAACACCTACTGTAATGCTATTTATTAATAATACAATTAAAATAATAGAAACAACTTCAACATTTTATGAATTAAAATATATACTAATCTCCATAGAAAATAACACCAAATGAGTTGCCATAATAATCTCCAGAAACAAAGCAGATCCCACCCATATTGGAAAGAAACAAACCTAACTGTAAAAGTAAACAGAACACATTTAAAGAAAAGCAATAATAAAAAAAATCATTACAAAATGTAGTGTTTCTCTGCAGTTGTCCGGTGAGAATACCCCTCCCCCAGGACAAGGCACTCCTATCCACAATTCTAATACCATTATAACTAACACTACTTCAGATGTATCTTTTGAACGTTGGTTTAACAAAGAAATTATTTTCAACTGTGACGTTAATGCTGTGCAAAGAGGGACTTTTCAACAGTCCCTTTCCACTTTTGAAAACAAACTGTCTAAATGCAAGAAGTTACAAGTGGAAAATGCCTACTTTCTAGAGTGTATCAAGAAAAAGGTAGTGCCGAAGGGACTTAGGTATTTTAAATTTCCTACAGGCTTGACTGCGGATTCTCCATTATACTGTGAGTTGGTTACTCTCTTTGATAGGCAAGGTATGGAATTGCTTGAAATTTTGATGAAAAACAACAACAAAGTTATTGAATTGTTACACTCAGAACTTTTATAGTTGGACAATGTGTTACATGATGATCTTCTGTTTCAACATTCTGTTTCTGCCTACCAACATGTGTTAAATAAAGTGGATAAGATCATTGTGGACGATAAAAACTGCAAAATAAAAAAACTTGACAGAGATATTAGATCCTATCAGTCCGGTACAGCCTACCCTAGACCAATGGCCACTCATATTCAAGATACTTCATACAACGACTCTCCTGTTGGTAGCGGTCCTGTGAGAGGTGGAGCTGAAGTGCAACCGGATCACCGAGTCTCTTTAGGGGAAGAACCATTGAGGAGATCGGAAAGGATATGCAACCAAACACAACAGGAGAGTTACAGTCAATATCGGCCCTATGTGAACCAGGGTTATCAGCAGAATTATTTTCAACAGAACACGAGGCGACAACAATCCAGACGGAATTAAATGATTTGGTAACTGGTTTGGATTTTCATACATCTTTTGATGTTAGTTCTTGTTCCAACTCTGAGGACGTGTGTTATGAGTCGGGGGATGTATGCACCGTGTCCTTTTCTATTGTTTATAATACAGCAGGTGACTTCTCACTTTATAACTTTTCTAATCAGTTCTTTGATGCTGACATAGCTAACCTGTTATGCAAAGGCTTTAACTTTGTACCTGCAAAACATTCTGACATTGTACAACTAATTCTTGACTTGAAACTTTTTGTGCGTAAGATAAACTTATGTTTATTGTTTGATTCCATTTCGCAT
Source organism: Protopterus annectens (assembly GCF_019279795.1). Lineage (NCBI taxonomy): Eukaryota > Metazoa > Chordata > Ceratodontiformes > Protopteridae > Protopterus > Protopterus annectens. The sequence goes on along the minus strand of NC_056729.1, from coordinate 198,664,482 downwards.
AGTGTTCATGGTAACGCTTTAAGAATGAAAAGCATTTTTAATCCGCCCCTTGTCAGTTTTTTGACTATTTTTGAAAGTATGGTTGAATTTGAATTTAGAACTCTTTTGAGTTCAAGGTCCATTTGTGATGACACTGGGTTGAATTTATCCAGCACTGAATATGTTTTATTAAGAAAATTATGTATGGATAAATCACTCAGAGTCATGAAACCGGACAAAGGGGGCGGAGCAGTGGTCATGACTAGATGTGACTACAACAACAGAATAAATACTCTGCTTTTAGATGATGCTATGTATGAAGAAGTTTCCCTGAATTTTGTCAATATTTCACATTATAGGATTGATTTACTGCTTAAAGACCTGTTTAATCAGGGACAAATTGATGTTGAACTTTATGAATTTCTTACAGTTATATTTCCTAGGGTGCCAAGTATTTTCGGCATACCTAAAATACACAAAGACAGGAACAGTCCTCCTATGAGACCAATTGTTAGTGCAGTGGGATCTAAAACACATTTTACGGGTAAATATCTTGACATTATGCTTAAAAATGTTTTGAAAGATGTGGAACACATTTGTATAGATTCCTGGCACTTTTTGACAAAACTTAAAAACTTGCCTTTTGATGAGAATGTTAGTTTTCTAACTATGGATGTTACCAACTTGTTTAACATCATACCACACTCTTTCGGTTTGGAATGGTTTGAAGAATTCTTGTTTGACTGTAATTTATTTGATAATAACCAGGTTTCTGTTTTGGTAACACTTATGGAAATTATTTTAAAGTTTAACTTTGTTTATTTTGATGGACAGTTTTTTGTGCAGAATAGTGGGGTGGCTATGGGGGCCTCATGTGCCCCCATTTTTGCAAACATTTTTATGTACACGTGGGAGAAGAAATTTCTCTTGCGTTCTTCTTTTTCTAGTCAATGGGCTCAGTATGTACGTTATATTGATGATTTATTCTTTGTCTGGAATGGCAATCCAGTAGAAGTATCCCATTTTCTGACCTATATCAACAATACAACGCAGTTTTTAAGATTTACTTCAAAGTATAGTGTAGATGAAATTCACTTTTTGGATGTTACTATAAGAAAGAATTTGACCAATGCTTCCTTTGTTAGTGATTTGTACAGGAAGCCTACATATAGCAACAGTCTATTACACCATCAGAGTAGCCACCCAGAACATGTCAAGAAAGGAGTTGTTAAAGGTCAGTTTATTAGAATTTCATGCATGGGTAGCAGCACTGAAAATTTTCATACTCAGATTAATTGTTTAAAGGGTATGTTTTTGGCTAGAGGATATCCTCTGGAATTGACAACGTCATTAGTGAGGTTTCAAATATGAGACTAGATGGGAAATTGTGCGCGTTACTTTTAGACAATACTTATGCAGTGAATACGACTAAAAACAACGCTCTTGGGGAAGTAGACTACGAAGAAGTTTGTTCCTTCATTACAAATTTTTCTTTAGATCACAATGAGATATACAGTATTTTAAAGAGGTACTGGAGAATTTTTTATGGACAAGATACTATCTTGAGTAAGGTTGGTGTATACCAAAGGGCTGTTTACAGGAGAGGGGCTACCATCAAAAATTTATTGGAGAGGGAATTTTATCCCTTTACAAGTAATGGTGGGTTAGGCACCAGGAAGTGTGGGTTTTATTCACAATGTTCTTACATTTTGAACACAGACAAGATTATTATTAACCACACAGTTATTAAGTCCAAGGGTAGATTTTCTTGCACCACTGCGGGAGTTATTTATGCAGCTTTGTGTATTAATTGTAAGGAGTTCTACATTGGTAAAACCAAAAAGGCACTTTAAAGAGAGGGTATACGGACATCTTAGGGCTATAAGAACCCAGAACAACACTAGTGCTTTATTCAAACACATCAGTAAAAACCCTGGACATGATTTTAGATTTTGTGTCATTGAAAAAGTCCCCCAGAACCCTAGGGGTGGACCATGGGAAGATTATCTTGATTTTAGAGAATTGTTTTGGCAGATTAAATTAGACACCACTACCTTCCCTGGCTTGAACGATGCAACAAATTTAACTAGCCTACTTAAATTGCGAGCATATGAAATTTAAAGTTGTTCAATTTTTAATATATTAATTTCCTATTTTATTACCTACTGCTAATTTTATACCAAGTTATTTTTAGGGTGTAGAGTTGTTTGTGTTTATATACTATGTTGTTTTTTATGGCTATGACATTTTTTATTGCACTTGGCACTTTAAGCATATAGAACTATTTACTTGATTGTTTATTTGAATCAGGTGATGCTTTTATGCTATAAATTAAACATGTTTTTGTTTTATTTCAGTTCTGACGAAGTCAGCCTGTGGTTGCTGACGAAAGCGCTTAACTGTTGTGGTTTCCCGAATAAAAGTTTTTGAGTACAGGACTGTCAGCGGTTTTTTGGATTTCTGTCATTACAAAATGTGCTCTTTACCCCAAGAATACAGGTCCGCTTTGTAATCTTGAAATACTGAAATCCCGAAATTCAGTATTTCGAGACTACAATGTCGAAAGCCCATAATCACGAAAGTGAACTATCCTGAGTCTGAAAACAGTGAAGTCTCAAAATCCCGAATATACTGCACAGAACTTTATTAGTGTAAACTGTAGTACGTTTTCACCATATTGAAGACATAAAACACCATGTGGATTGTGAAGACTGAACTGTACACTCTTGGTAGGGAAGGAATCACACATTCGTAGCACTCTAGTAGAAACTCCAGACATTTCCCATCGTTATTACATCTGAAGTAGTTTTGCAATAGCTTTTAGAAAGTCACGTGTGCTGTAGCTCTCCTTGTTTGCGAGTACCCTCTGAAACTGTGTATGTCTCTGCAGTAAACGTTGCCTCTTAGGGGAGCGAGGGCATCCACTAGCAAGGTGGTTCCTAAGATCATACACTCTTGTCTTGTTCCCTTGCTAATGTACTCATCAGAACAGATAAATCTGTTGCCTTGCTACCCAATAGACACTTCAGTCGGTGATGCCACGCCTCTACCGAATTCTGTGTCCTCGGAAAAAAATAGTGCATTTAAATCACATATATTCTAAAAAGAAACAGGAAACAAAGGTGGAAATCAGCTATAGGAGGGTGAACGGGTAGCAAACTTTCTTTGCTTTCCAAAGATATACCAATCTGCAAAGTATTTCTGAGCCTCTATATATCCTCTATGGGAAATGTTTCCTTTATAGGTTCATAGATTCATAGGTAGGTACTAGGCTATCGGCCCTTGGGCCTATACAAGCCCAGCCAAAAATGTACCCTGGCTTTTGCCACCCAAGAAAATTATTTTCCTGTGCCACTGTCGAGCATAGCCATAGAAGTGACCCCCAGGGTGAATTTCCTATTTCCCATCCAATCATCAAGATTTTTCTTGAAGAGTGCTAATGAGAAGCTTTGTTTGATATAGATAGGTAGTTTATTCCAGAGTATGGGAAGTCTCTGGGACAGGAATCTATCCCTCCGGCATGTTCTGTTTATTGTGGTGACAAGGTTTAGGTCCCTAGAGTGTGTAGCTCGCAGGGATTTGGATTTCTTTAAGTAGAGCATGTCCAACAGCTCTGAGTTTGACATAGCTTTGTATGTTAGGCAGAGATCACATCTGAGTAGGCGATATGTGACTGAGTAAAGCTGGAGTTTTTTGAGACGGTCTGCGTAGGGCATCTGTTTGAAGCTGGTAATCCTCTTTGTGAGGTATTTCTGTGGCCTTTCCTGTTGTTGTAGATGTCTTGTGAGGTACATACCAAAAGGGGCGTTGTACTCTATAATGGGTCTAATGAGTGATGAGTAGAGGGGAACAATGACCTATTTTTTTCTGGATGAGAAACCTTTTGTGATGAAGTATGCCACGTAGAAGGATTTCCTGACTACTGTAGTGATGTGATTATCAACAGAGAGACTACTGTCCACCTGTGTCCCACGGTCTCTTATCACACTTTCGGTGTTAAGTATACTACCGCCTATGTTGTAGTTCATGGGTACAGAGTTTTTACCAAATGGGATGACAATGCACTTTTTGGCATTGAGCTTGAGGCCATGGCTTTGACACCAGGCATCTGTCTCAGTGAGGCCCTTTTGTTGGATGTCCACACCGTTAGGAGTTTCGATTATGGCTCCTAGTTTGCAGTCATCTGTGAACTTCATTAGCCAAAGACCTTCTGTGTTAGCCTGTACTTCAGAGAAGTAGATACCAAACAGGAGAGGACCCAGGACTGAACCCTGTGGTACTCCACTTGTCACTGGTCTGAAGTCAGATTTGGAGTCTGCTACTTTCACAGTGTGGGTTCTGTCAGTAAGCCAGTTGGCAACCCATCTTGTGACATAGGGATTTATACCTAGTTTAGTGAGTTTATCTATAATTCCAGAGTGGGGGATGGTGTTGAATGCCTTGGCAAGATCTGGATAGGCTGAGTGAACCACCTTACCCTCGTCTACAGCTTTGGTGACTGCTTCAAACAAGTCTATCAGGTTTAGGAGACATGATCTGTCTTTTACAAACCCAGACTGTGTTGGGTCCATAGTTTGGAGATTACCACTTTCTTTGTTTATAAGCTCCATGATGATACGTTCCATGGCCTTGCAGACCAGGCTCATCAGGCTAATGGGGCAGCAGTTCCTGGGGTCCATAGTAGCTCCCCCCTTGTGGAGTGGGATAAATATTGCTGTGCGGTATTCAGCGGGTACAGAGCCTGAGGTGAGGCTATGACTGAACATGGTACTTAGGTGGGATGCCAGTTCATTCTGTAGTTCATGTAGAATGCAGCCTGCGATGTTGCCTGGTCCCATGGATGCTGTGTTCTTGGCTTTGGTTTTTACCTGTGCAGCCGTGATTAGAGGAACTTTGCATTCTTCCAATATAGAGATGGGCTCTTTAGGGGGTGAGAGTGGGGGTAAAGTTAGCATTGAACCTATCTGCCAGGATTTTGGCAATATCAGTTGGGTCCGTATATTTAGTGCCATTGTGCTGTTACTCAGAGCAGATCTGAGTGTTGCCATTGAGATTCTTGACATAGCTAAAGAATGCTTTGTGGTTGTCTTTAGAATCAGTGGCGGTTTAAGGTATTGTATGCCTCTACCACATCATCTTCAGGCAGGAACGCTAGGGCAATCAGTGATTTTATAGCTAGTTAGAAAGTCATGCTGGTGTTGTACAATGCAGCCACTCCTAGTTGGTGTACTTTCCGCCAAATGTTACATCCAAAATGAAACAAACACCCTTTAATTTTCACACCAGTTAGGTTAAGCCATATACTTTTCATTGCGGCTATTTCAAAATCACATGACACATACTGTAAATTGGTTTCAAATCCTTGGTCTGCCAAAAGATGGAACACACAATTCCACAGCACATTGTAACACTTCAGAGATTTATTGCTCATAAGACAATACAGTAAAGGAACAGACTTGCTATATCCCCCATAACATACAAGTCCATGGATACTGTGTAACTGTCTACACATGAGCCCCTTACAGAAAAAAAGTACCATCCATTAACCAGATGGTCATTTGACTAAGATCAAAGAGATTGTTAATTGTACTAAAGGCAAGCAATGTAGTGTCACCTATGGTATCTACAATTCTCTTCTGAACAAAGGTGCCGTTTTTTAATGGGAAATCCTGCAAATTTACATTATGAAGGGTTTACTCAGGGATGTACGATACTGATGTATGTTTTCTTCTAACTCTGCCAATTTATTGCAGTAAGGCATCTCTATTAGGCAGGTCAGGAACTATGTCTACAGATGTAGACACTAATGTGTCTTCAACTAATAGGCAGGAAGCATCTCTGGGCACTATGACTCTATGTTTTAATTGGGAGGGGAGGGTGGCCTAATGGTTAAGGTGTTTGCCTTACAAACACAAGGTGCAGTGTTTGAGTCTCACAAGGGGTAATTGGCTAGGCTTAAAATGGCTCACAAGGGCAGTTAGCTTAGTACTAATCTATGAACTGCAGAGCTCATATTTTTCTTTTTCTACTGGATCACCGCTATGATTGTGACCTATGATTTTAGTTAACTGTTCACCGGTTGCTACACTTACAGTTACTAGCCTACCTTTGCATTTCATAGTTGACTTCCACTTACAAGACCAGTACTTTTTTATCAGGAGATTTCCGTTCAAGATGAAACAAGTAACCCTCTAGTATTAACACATTCTTCCTATTTTGTGAGACTGTGGTTTGATACCCTGAACCAGTACTTCCAGGTGCAGCATAACTAACAGATGGCATTGTAGTTTGGTGTACTCTGTATACCATCTACAGGATACATCTTGTATTTAAAGCATCCTTTCACATTGGGATTGTTCACTTTCATGATTATGGGCTTTCTACATTGTCATCTCAAAATACTGAATTTCGGGATTTCAGTATTTTGAGATTACAAAGTGGACCCAGAGTACCAGATATACATATCACAAACCAGAAACAATACATACCAAAAGATCCATTATATTCAATAATGAGTCAGATGTGATGAGTAAAGGGGATTAAGACTTCTTTGGATCTAGTAGAGGTGTTTTTGTAAATTAGATAGGCTGGTCTGAAGATTCCTGAGCTACTAGGGAAGCATAATGGTCAAACAATAAGAAAGTATCAAGAAGATACCTAGATCCCTTATGACAGTGTTTGATTAAAGGGTGTGTCACCAGTACAGTTTGCAAAAATGTTTTGTTTGCCAAAATGAACCATGCTACATTTTTTCACATTTAATTTGAGACTGTTGTTGTTACAACAGTGTTAACATGGTTTATCCCATGTTAGGGTAATTGTGAGTCAGGGTAAGATAGAATAACAGCACCCAATTTACACACATCTTCAAACTTAGCGATGAAAATAAGCCAAGAATGTTGGCTGAAAGTCTGATAAATAGAGGTCAAATAGGAGTGGGCCCAACACTAGGCCCTGTGATACTTCACTGGTAGATTTTTTTTCCTTTCAGAAATTTCACTTAAAACTCTAACCTCATGGATCCTGTCATACAGCCAGTTAGGCTGCTGGGGTTAGAATGGTGAGATGACAAAAAGCAAAAGAGAGTAATATTGCTGGAACTGAATTCATCCTCAAGTCTTAGTAAGCACCTTAATGAGCTGGACCCTGTTTTTTTTCAAATTCTCGCAAAGACAACACTAATAAATAGACTGCATTTTATATAGCATATATCATGGACAAGAGTATGTAAAAAAGTATAAAAGTATTCAAAGATGGCTACCATTCTGTAAACACTGCTGACCTGCAGCTCTTCAATTAACCTGAGAAAAATCTGTAATCTGAGTCGATACCAAGAGGTTTGAACATCAAATTAAAGACAAAATAGATGCATCTACACTTAATTAATCTATAATCAGGAAAGAAAGTGGAAAAAAAAGTAGTTATCCATCAGGATTCCAAGTGATTAGCTAGCTCTGAATAGAGAAATAAACAAAGGACTGTGTGCATTCTTCATTTTACCTGTCTGCTTGGGGAAAGGAAAATGTCACAAGAAGGAAAAAGCATGGAAACAACTACTACCAAAACAAAGCTATCGGAATTACAGTCACCAGTAAAGGATGGGACTGCAAAAAAACAAAGAATTACTAGACAACAGGAACAACAGAAGCCAGAGACTAGATCTAAAACTGATCAGCCACTGAACATGGACGATATCAAACAAGCTTTGTTACCTATACAAGAAGCTTTAAAGGACTTGACTACTCAAATACAAACCTTTGGAGTTGCATGTAATCAGCTTCTTCAGAGAATGGACAAAACAGAGGCTAGAATTTCGGAAATGGAGGACAAAATAGACTTGCTGGAGAAGAAAACAAAGGTATATGATGTGGAATTACAAGCCATGCAAAGCAAACTTAATCATTTAGAAGCAAGGTCTAGGAGAAACAATATTATTATTAGAGGGATCCCTGAAAACATTCAGTATGCAGAGCTAATACCAACTATAACACAAATACTTGAAATCTTATTAAATGATGCTGATGGAGTGAAACAAATTGTTATCGAAAGGGCACACAGAGCACTAAGAGTGGTACAAGCTTCTAATATGCCTAGACCTGTATATGCTAAGATATTGAACTTTCAAGATGTGAGCAAAATACTTTTTACTGCAAAAAAGAATGGTGGCTTTGTGATGTGGAAAAATAATAAAATATCTCTGGCTCGGGATTTACCACTACAAGTAAGACAAGCTAGGCAGTCTTTATCTGCATACTGTAAATTTCTGATTGACAAGCAAATTAAATTCCAGATGAAATACCCTAATGTGCTTACATTTATGGTGGATGGGGTTAAATACTCTGTTTCTACTAAAAACGAGGCAAAGAGAGTGTCTCTGGAGGTTTTTAAAGTTTTCCCTGCATCAGAGGGCTGAAAGAAACTTCTGTTGAGACTGGCATGCTCCTGAGGTCAGATCCAGTATGTACTTTATTTCGAGGCTTATGTAATCATTTGTTCCGTGCTTAAGTTGTTTAGGCCTCTGTAAAAGCAATAAAACTGTTTGTTTGAGATAATCCGAGGGCCTGCTGGCCGTTTTCCGAACTTTTATGACCTCTACGAACTATTTTCGTTGAGTGGTAAACAGGAAATCCCTTGAATGCAGCTGAGAGTGTGGATTTCGATGAAACACTTCCTGTTGTCCGGCCGTGAAAGCGGCCCCCCGTCGTGAGTATTATTGACTGTTTCCTGGCTTGAGAAGCTGAAAAGAACTGATATAAAGTCTTAATGCTTTTTTAACAAGTAAATATCATTAGAATGTGTATGTGAAGCACATAATAACATCTGTTTTCCCTGTTTCTTTTTCCTTATGTTTATAGTTTTGAACCAAAGTATATTTTTACACTATATGCAGTGGGTGCAAGGTTTAACACTGTATATATGAATATAAATAGGTAAATAGTGGCTATTGGGTGGTGTTAATCAGACAACTAATGTTAGTATAGTTGGGAACAAAAGTATGCAACTGCAAAACTTTGATAATTGGTAGTTGCAGGCACTGTGTATGGTACAGGATTATAATGTGGGATGCATCTACGTTTTTTTTTTTTTCCCTCAATAAAAGTGGTATATAAATAATGATTGTAACAAAAGAGATATTTGGGGGAGGAATAAGTAGTTAGTCAATATATAAAAAATCTTTTTTTTCTCTTTAATGGTAATAATACCTTACAGTGGAGATTTGCTTATTTAACAGTTAGAACATAAGCTGTAGAGCAATAGCAGTGTTTGTTAGGGAATGTTTAGTCTAGACTTTGCAGTAGTTAAGAACTGATCTTAAGTAACACCAACAACGTCATTCCTTCCCTTCAACTTCAACCCATACCCACCTCCTACATACAATCTCTCTTACAAAAACTTAAACCCACTACCCCCTCAGCAGATAAGCTTCCTGCTGAATTCCTTCAGGTAGCAGCAAAAGCTATAGCCTACCCTGTTTCAATCCTAATAAACAGATCCATAAAAGAAAGTGATTTTCCAGCAATCTGGAAGATATCACACATCATACCCTTACATAAAGGAGGCAAATCCACTGACCTCTCTAACTACCGCCCAATAGCACTATTATCTCCACTAGCTAAAATCATGGAAAAATGTATACACAAACAACTACTTAACCATCTCCTTCAAAATAACCTACTAGCAAACACTCAACATGGATTTAGACCCTCACATAGTACGACCACTGCACTACTTTCCTTTACTAACACAATAAACTGTAACCGTAATAATAACAAACTAACTGCTTCTCTTTTCCTAGACCTGTCAAAAGCCTTCGACATGGTCAACCATAAACTTCTCCTACACATACTAAACTCACTTGCCTTGGATTTTTCCTCCTTAATGTGATTCTCATCCTACCTTGAAAACCGACAACAAGCAGTACTCTGGAAAAATTCTCTATCCGCTCTACTACCTATCTCCTTAGGAGAACCTCAAGGATCAATATTAGGCCCACTCTTATTCTCTATCTTTATTAATGATCTTCAATCATCTATCCATAACACTACCTGCATACAATATGCAGATGATTCTACCATCATCTGTACAGCTCCCACCCAATCTGAACTCCAGTCACTCACACAATCTACCTTTTCAACCGTTGAACAATGGTTCTCAAAAGATGTCTCCTTCTCAACTCCAAGAAAACAAAACTATTACTATTCTCACCTACCCACAAATCTCCTCAACTAAATTTTACTATTACTGCAGCTGACAATTCTCTTATCTTCCCAGACTCTACTACCAAACTGCTTGGTGTTACTATTGATAATAATCTTAACTATGATTGTCATATCAATAACACTATAAAAGCAGTAAATAAAAGATAGGTTCACTGTACAGAATAAAACCCTTCCTTACTCCAGAAGCACGGACCACCTTAGCTCAATCACATCTTATCTCCACCCTACTGTATGCTTCCTCTATTTACACCAATCTCTCTAAAGGTAACCTGAAAAAACTAACTACATCCTATCATAATATAGCCCGTTTTGCCACAGCATCCCAGTACAGAACTCACCATTGTAATAACTTAAAACAATTACAATGGTTAGAACTACCTAACAAGCTTATCTATCAACAACTCTTAATTACACATAACATTCTTTATCAACCAACAAAACACCAGCTCTCAGTAACCTCCTTACTCCCTACAAAACTTGAAACAGTTATGATCTGCGAAAAGATACAAGTCACCACAACTAGAATTACAAATTCAGCAGGTAACTGTCTATTTTCAAACTCCATAGGGAAAATATGGAATAACCTCCCACACATTACCTCACTAGACTCCTTTCAACTTTTCAAAAGCAACTTCTATTACATCTTAACAACTTCTGGCTCTGCTCCTGTACCAATCCAGACTAAATGACTTCTTCTCTTTAGCCATACCTCCCTACGTAAAAATCACTATCTTTCCCTGCTATTTCAAATGACTAAATTACTGTACTGTTCTAAAAAAAAAAAAAAAAAAAATATATGAATATATAGCTTAGGCTATTTGTTTTTTACCTGTTTTTTTTTCGCTGTATTTTCTACTACACTAAAATGTATGCATTGTTGCTTAAATGTTTAACCTTGTTTTAATTGTGGAGCTTTTCTCCCTGGGCCTCCACTGAAAATGGAAATTATCCAGCTGGACTAGCCTGGTCAACAAATGTAAAATAATAAAATAATAATAAAATAATATAGGTTGTAAGTTTAGGAAATGCATTAAGTTTTGTTACATGAAGCTTTTAAATATGTTTGTGTTTTCAACCTTGTTCATGTTTTCTCACATAATAAACCTATATAAGTCCTGGTCCAGGGGTAAAGTGGGTAAACTCTGGTTTGGGACGGGATGTAGGAAATGCTTCCGGATTATGTTTAGTATGCAGTTAGTACATATCCATTGGACAATTTCCCTCTTATACTATTATTGGATAATTAGACCTGTCAATGTGGGAATTAGACTCATGGGACATTAAAGGGCTCCAGAACTTGAAGAAGAGGAAGCTGTTGCTACACATATTGCTACAGGACAAAGCACTGTTTGCATTTTTACAAGAAACACACTTGTTAAATGATCAGTGGGATGATATTAGGAAAAAGAACTGGATCAGAGCGGTAGTGGCATCAGAAGGTAAGACAAACAGTGCTGGAGTAGCTATAATTATTAAAACTCAATACAAAGACAAGATTTTAGACTCTAAAGTGGATCAGAATGGGCGATGGTGTTATGTTATTTTATCAGATAATGCGTTTGATAAACCTCTTTTACTTTTAAATATATATGCACCATGTAATGACCAACAAAGTTTCATAACATCATTATATCCAATCTTAACACAGTATGATGGTTATTATTTTATTGTGGGTGGGGACTGGAATACTTATCAAAATCCAAAGTTGGATAGGTCTTGCCCACAAAGAGCATTTAATAAGCAGGCTGGGATAGCATTAAATGACTTCAAGGAAGATTTTCAATTATATGACCCCTTTCATTATGCACATAATATTAATAATGCAAGTAAGCATACCTTCTATTCACCATGCCACAAAATGTGGTCTAAAATAGATTTTTTCTTGATATCCAAAGCATTAACGATTGTGGAACCAGTAGTTGTTATACATACTCGTTATCTATCTGATCACTCAAAAATTTCGTTAAGTTTTTCTAAAGATTTAAAAGATACAAGAATGCATACAGGTTGCAATTGGTCACTTAATCCGAATCTGTTGAATAAAAAGGATATAATAGATGGAATTGTAAAATATCTGAAAGGTTTAACAGATAGGTTAAAGCTTCAGGAACATACTCCTGATATTGAATGGGCAGCAGCTAAATCTCAGATTCGAGGATTTCTTTTGCAAAAAAACTCATATTATAAGAAAATTCAAAACAATGATATTCAAAAATTAGAAACAAAAGTGAGGCTACTTGATAAAGAACTGATTCATAATTTTAATGTTCAAACAGAGAAGGAAATGTTGAAATGTCAAAGGGATCTTTTCTTGCTGCATAATAGTAGGTTAACACTTCAGGAGCATAGGTGTTTAGTGAAATAAGCCAATAATGTGCAAATACCGTCAAAAGCATTGGCAAGGATTATAAATCAATCAAAAACAACTGTACATATTTTGGAAATACAATGTAATGATACAATGTATTCTAGAACTGAGGATATTATTGATATTTTTGAAAAAATCTATACCAAGGCTTATGAGGGTCAAATTGATAGGTCTATTCATAAACAGAGTAAAAGATTCTTGCAAAAAATTAACTTTCCAAAATTAGAAGAGAGTCTGCAAGGTGATCTGATTAAACCTATATCCCCAGAAGAAATTGTATATGTAATTCAACATATGAAAGTACATAAGTCACCAGGTCCTGATGGTTTGACAGTTGAATTTTATAAAGAGTTTGCTGATAGTTTTGGTAAAATATTGTCTCAAGTATTTAACTACATAATCAGAAACAAAATTAGTGATCCTCACCTTAATGCGACAAAAACAATATTTATACATAAAGCTAATTCAGACCCCCAAAGCCCGTACAATTACAGGCCAATAGCATTAATAAATGTGGATATGAAAATTTTAACTACCATTATAGCTTGTAGATTAAAAAAGATTATGATGCATTTAATTTCTAAGGAACAGGCTGGATTTATGGTAACCAGACAAACTAGTGATAACACACTTACACTACGTAATATGATGATGTATGCTAAACAAAACAACTCTAATATTTATGCCCTCATAATAGATGCTCAGAAAGCATTTGATAGAGTGGATATAAACTTCTTGTTTGATGTGTTACCTTATTTCAATATGCCCCAAGAATTTATTCGGATTCTACAAATATTATATAATAATCCGTATACTACATTATATATTAATGGGAGTTACTCTAAAAGAATACAGATTAAAAATGGTACACGGCAGGGTTGCCCTTTGTCCCCCTTATTGTTTAACCTTTATTTAGAACCTCTATTTTTATATATTAAGCAAAATTTGTATCATAATGCACCAATACTTTATAGGAATAAATTATTAATGTCAGCATTTGCTGATTATCTTATTATTTATTGTACAACTCCAATTTCTGATAGCGAAAAGATATTAAATGTTATTAATGAATTTTCAGAAGTCTCTAATTACAAAATTAATTTGGAAAAAAATAGTATTTTTCCGTTAAGAACCCTCAAACCTTTTTCATTAATGTCCCTGGTGGGGAAGATATCATGTAAAGAAAATATTAAATATTTGGGTATTAGCCTCTCTACAGATAATAAGGATTTTTATAGTAATAATATTAAATGAGTATGGGAACAAATAGTACCTGATTGTGGCAGATGGAGGAATTTAAGACTACCGGTATTGGCAAAAGTATCAATAGTGAAAATGAATATATTACCACGAATGTTGTATATTTTTAGGTCTGCCCAAGTATCAATTTCAAAGACAGTTTTTAAACAAATTCATCAAGATTTAGCTAAATTTATCTGGGAGTTAAAGAAAACTAGAATATCGTATGAGAAATTAATGACCCCAAAGAGTAGAGGAGGACTTGAGTTACCGAATTTTGAAGTATACTATTTAATCGTGAACGCCAACAGGAGCTTAAGAATTGCTAATTAGGAGGTAACTAGTACAAAGTGGATATCAACTTGAGTGGTCTTGAGTTACAAGCATATTCTGGATCGGAAGATAAATCCTAAAGCTTTACCCTTTTTGGGTTAAAGTAGTTTCATAAAGTATGGGATTATGGACCACCTAAAAACATATGTGTTATCTTTGCAAAATTTATTCCAATCAGTTGACTTGTTGCAATATATGATGTTTTTTTTCAACCTTTCCACAGAAATCCCAATTTTAAACTAAATAATCAGTTGATTGATCTTAGTAAATTCCCATTAATAGTTAATCTGACTCTGACTGAGGTTTTTAATAAATTTAATTTATCGGCTTCACAAGTTAGACAGGAATTGAACCTTCCTAAGAGTTATATGGTTATAACGAGACAAATCAGAGAACTTGCTCTGAGTCATTTTGAAAACTTTAAACCTGTAGCCGGAGTTGTGGATAAATGCTCTGAATTGTGGCAGACTCTCCAACAGGAGGTCAAATTTGTAACAACAACAAATAAATTAATTAAAGATTTAAAATTTCAGGATAAAATTTTGTTGTCAGGGTACTGGGTAAACAAAATGACAGTAGCAGATAATCAGGTATTAAAAGCAATTGATTTAACAATAAAATCGGTCTCTTTTCAAAAGTTGATGTATACGCAGTTGATGATTTGGAATAATGCTTATTATACACGTCTCAGGTTACATAAATTCAATCCTAGGAATTCTACAACTTGTCCATATTGCACAAATCAAACAGCGGATCTTCTTCATATGTTCTGGAGTTGCAAGTGTATATATAAACTTTGGAACTCTCTTAGAACACAACTACAAAAGATGGGTTATCAAAGTTCAACGTTATCATGGGAATTTATGATTCTACATGTTCCTCCAAGAGAGCTTTCTCGATCGCAAACTATAATATGTATGAATATTTTTTTGTTGATGAAGTTGTATATAGCTACAAATTGGTTAGAACCAGATAAGACATCATGGGATAATTTTAAGCTTGTGGCTATAAAGCATATATTAGCACATAAATTACTCCTGAAGCAAAGTAACAAAAATATTAATAACCCGAAAATATGGGAAAAGGTTTTTAATATTATATTGGCATAATACTGTTATTAGGAATATATTAAAGTTTGGATATATCTGTGGAGGAAACAATGTTTTGGAACCATGTATGATATGTATTGACGCAAAGTACTTTTTCAAATGTTTTGGCTGTGGTTTTTTTCCCCTGAGGTTTTCTTTTTGGAATAATGACGATTGTTATATGGAAACATTTCGTGTAGATATTGTATATAGTTTTGATAGTAATAGTAGTGAATTGTGTGTGTGATTTTATAGTATTTGGAAAATATATACTAATAAAAATTTATTATGGAAAAAAAAAAGTGTAAAAGGCAGCTGAGTGCTAAGTACCAAGATAAAAAAAGTGCCCAGTCTTAGTAGGCGCACTGGTGCCTACACTGGAAAATTGACAGTGTAGAATCCCCAAGACATGGAAACATTCCACAATGGGGGTAGGCCAGGCACAGGAGGAGGATGTCACAAAAAACACAAAAACTGTCAGGCCAGAAAACAGCAATAAAGATGATAGCATGGACGTTTGAGGACAAGAAAGAAATGATGTATTGTTACAATTATACAAGAAGCCTGGAATTTCTGGATATAAGATATTCAAAAAGATTAAGAGAGAGGGAAAAAAATACTTGCACAAGAAATACTGACAGACACTCCAAATGCAAATGCATGTTCATCAATACAACAGATTCATGAAAATTGTTATATAAACTAAGAAAATGTGGGCCTTTGGTTAAAGAAGTAACTGAGGAGGTCTGAAATATAAATAACAAAATGTAGAGATTTGTTAAATGTATAAAAAGGAAACATGGACATGGGGAGGTAAGAAAGAACTGATATGGCACAATATTTATACAAAAGAGAAATCCAAACTAATAAAAAAGCAGATGGAAAGATATCTGAAGAGAAATGCAGGCAAAGGCACCCAGATATGAAAAATTTCACAATATAAAAATATGATCACAAAGGGGGAATGTAGAACAGAAGATTAGTAAAGTAGAAGTTAAACAAATAGAAGCTTATGTTATGGAATGCCTGCAAAGTGAAGGATTTAGTGTAGAAAGTCTAATGCAGGTCATGTCACAGCATGATGGAAGAATGAATCCTCAAATTAAGGAGAAACAGGTGGAGGAGAGACATTGGAAGAAGAAATATGGATACGGGAAAGAAAAAGAGATTTAATATTGTGCAATATTTATTCAAATGAGAAAACAAAACTAATCAATACATAAAACAGTACAAAAGATATTTGAAGAGAAATACAGGCAAATGCATCAGGACATGAAAACTTTTACAATACAATCAGAAAACAAAGTAGAAACTGAATGCGTGGATTACCTGTAAAATGATGTGATCTAATGTAGAAAATCGATCTCTGGTAATATCATAGCATGATCGAACAACGAGTCTCCAAATTAAAGAGAAACAAGCAGAATGAAAAGTATCTGATTAGTTGCCACATGGAATAATCTGGAGTCTTTGGTATGAAACCAATATAATAGTTCAGTTGGAGTTGAACAGCAAAGGAAAGATCAAGAAACATTGGGAAATTAGACACAGCCAATGTTGTAGAGTGATAAGCCAGTGAGAGGATCTTAGAAGGTTACTAGAGTAATGGCCCTGAGGCCCTTACAAGCCTACTAAAGAGTTTACCCCCAAAAAAGAAACCACAGTCAGCACCTGTTACTGCTGTTAATGAGAGACACAGATGGAACCCCTGGAACAAGCTTGTGGCTTTCCATCCACTCATTAAGGTTGTGCTTGAAGACGGTCAGTGAGGTACTCTGTTTGATGTGTATGGGAAGTCTGTTCCAGAGATGGGACAGGCTCTGGGAGACAAACATTTCTCTCTAACAGGTTTTGTTGATGTCACATATTAGATTAAGGCTTTCAAGTGGGTAATGTGTGAGGAGTTAGATTTATGGATATGGAGCCTCTGTAGTAGGGCAGGGTCTGAAATTGCCTTGTAGGTAAGGCACAGATCTCATCTGAGCAATCTGTATAATACCAAGTAAAGTGATAGTGATTTGAGCCTGTCCACATAGGACAGGTGTTGGAGGCCATGGATTCTCTTTGTGAGGTATTTCTGTGGCCTTTCCAGTTGGTGCAGGTGTTTGGAGAGGTACATACCAGAAGGGACATTATACTCAATTATAGGCCTAATGAGGGAGAAATATAGAGAGTTAATAGCCTCCTTTTTATCTGAATGCAATCCCTTTACTTATGAGATGCACCAAGTAAAAGGCTTTGCTGATCACTATCACTACATGATGGCCAAGTCTGAGATTGTTGTCAACCTGAGTACCCAGATATCTCACCACAGGTTGTGTGCTTACAGGGTTGCTGTTGATGTAGTAATCAGTAGGGGCCATGTTTTTGCCGAATGGTATGATAATACATGTTTTTACATTTAACTTAAGGCCATGACATTGGCACCAGTTATTTCTTACTGTGAGCCCCTCCTACAGTATGTTAACATAATTTGGGGAGTCAATCCCAGCATCCTACTTACAGTCATCCACAAGCTTGGTAAGCCACAGTCCTTTTGTCTTTGCTGGACCTCTGAGAAGTACATGCCAAACAGTAGGGGTCTCAGAACAGATCCCTGGGGAATATCACTAGTGACAGGTCTGCTGTCAGAGGTGAAGGTGCTTATTTTGACCTTGAGGGTCCTATCTATATGTCACAGGAAGATGTTGAAACAAAGCAAAAAAAAACAACCGATGACACAAAGTAGAACCACACTCCAAGACATAGAAGTAATTTTGTAAGCGCTTTCATTTATTCAGAATAGGCAAACTTCATCAGACAACTATATTACAATAATTACACCCTTAAATAGGCAAAACTTGGTTGACATCAGCATTAAAAAATTAAGGCAGTCCATTACGTATAGTTGTGCCAAATTTGTTGATAGCAAACTGAAATTAGCCCTTATGGATGAATCCCAAATTTGTAGGGACTCATGGGCCTTTTTGGAAAATATTAACAATTTTCCTTTCTCTGAAGAGTTAAACTTTCTCACGATTGATGTCCGTGACTTATACACGGTGATACCACAGGACATCGGCTGTGACTGGATGAGGGAGTTTTTGCTGGAGAAACAAATTGATGGATGCAATATTGATCTGATTATTTACCTACTGGAACTAGTACTTAAAAACAATTATTTCATGTTTGACCAAGAATTTTATCTACAAAAATGGGTGTGGCCATGGGTTCACCCTGTGGGGGGTACTTTTGCCAATACAGTTATAGCTTTTTGGGAAAAACACTTTCTGTTCAAGAATATTGAGTTTCAACAGAAAGTAACCTGGTACACCCGCTTTTTGGATGATATTTTCATCCTTTGGAAAGGGGACAACAATTCAGCTGATTCATTTATCCAAGACATTTCTAATTACACCAATTTTTTGAAATTTACTTGGGAATTCCAAACTGACAGTATATCTTATTTGGATGTTAATTTGATTAAATATGTTCCCAATCAAAGGTTTATTTCAAAAATATTTAGGAAACCGACATACTCTAACGCCTTTCTTCATTATACTAGTTGCCACCCCCAATTTGAGAAAAGGGCAGTGGTAAAGGGGCAACTTGTTCGGGCGACTAGAATGGTTTCCTTGGAGCCTGACTTTTTGGATGGATGTAATTCCCTAAAAATTATGTTTATTAAACTTGGCTACCCTAGTATGTGGTTGGATGAACTAATACAGGAAGTTCACTGAAAAAGGTTGAATGGTTGGTTTACCCCGCTTTTGAATAATGTGGCAAAGGGCAGTTTGCTCTCTCTTGAATTAGATTTTGAGGTTCCAAGTATTGAATTTGGGGAGCATATATTACAAAATTATGGAGTGGGGACTTCTGGTTCAACGGTTATACCAAACAAGTTGAGCCCTTTAAATTTGAGTAATGAGAAATTGAGCTTTATCATGACATTTTCTTTAGATGCCCCAACAGTAAAATCCATTCTTATTAAGAATTGGTGTTTTATTCAAAAATGTGTTGGTGATTTCCCCAAAGTGGTCTTCAGGAGAGGTAGAAATATTAAATGCCTATTGGAGAACCAGACTTCAAACTTATACCTACCTCATAATGGTATGTTTAAATGTGAGGCCTGTAAATGGTGCAAACACATTAAAGTCAGGAACTCCTTTAGTATTTCAGGTAGGAAATACAATATTAAGGGTAAATTCAATTGTAATTCAAAAGGGGTGGTTTATTTAAGCACTTGCATTTTATGCAATGCTTTTTATGTTAGGAAAACTGAGAGACCCCATAGGAATAGAATTTATGAACACTTGTATGCCATTGAAAAATTAAATTTAAATAATGCGTTGGCTAGACATGTAAAAACCCATCCTGACCATAGGTTTGAATTTACTGTTATTGATAAGGTTTATGAAAATGTAAGGGGAAGGCCCCTATCACTAAAATTGGATGAAAAGGAACTAATGTGGCAATTAAATTTAAATGCTTTGGTCTTCCCTGGTTTGAATGATTCTGTCTCTATCAGAAGCATTTTAAAAATGAAAGCATTAATTAGATAATGCTATTTTATTATGGTGTATTCATATGTATTTATATTTATATATGAGTGTTTACTTAGGTTGTATATATTCAATTTTTGAAATTGGTTCTATGTGGTCTTTATGGTCCAGTATATGTGTGTGTGTATATATATATATATATATATATATATATATATATATATATATATATATATATATATATATATATTTTTTGTGTGTACATTTTCTTTTGGTGTATTGCCCTTTTAAAAGTGAAGTTTGTCTTAATTTTTTAATGGTGATGTCAGTCAAGCTTTGCCTATTTAAGGGTGTAATTATTGTAAGATAGTTGTCTGATGAAGTTTGCCTATTCTGAGTAAACGGAAGTGCTTACAAAATTACTTCTGTGTCTTGGAGTGTGGTTCTTCTTTGTGTCACAGGAAGATGTCCTAGAACTTTCTGTAGAATGCTTACAGTAAAGAGTATTAAGAATGTGCCCTCAGTTTAGAAGAAAATGATCTAAGGGAAGAGTTGCTTGATTTAACAGAGATGGATGGACATATTAAGATCGATGAAAGAAATAGACTACAGAAAGTCAAGACCCAAAATGTTAGAAGTCTAATAAAAGAAATTAACACATTAATCAAGACAATTAAGAGAATTTCATGTGAAATAATAAAAGTAAATAAGATCTATTACTGTACAGATAAACTAACAGATAAAGTCTTAACAATGCAGGACAATAAAGGAAAAGAAGAGAAGTAATCAAATGCCATCATGGAAGTACTGAATAGAGAAAACTGTAAAGCAATTAAGACAAGATGTGTCACTGTTAGAAGAGTATAGAAGAGAGAACAGATCAATAAAATACGTAAAAGGATAGACATGATAAAAGCAATGTGCAATATTTGAATAGACCAGGATCTATCATGCACTAATGCAAGTAATAAACTACAGATATGAGCACAGGCAGAAAAAAATTAGAAGATATGCAGATAAATATAAAGGAAAAGTACAAAATAAGTAAATCATTGATGAGCCAGAAACATTTTATAGATTACTAAAAAAGTAAAAGGAATAGAACCACAACCAGATAAAGAAGAAATAGGCACATTTTGGAGAAATGTCTATGAAGACTCTGTGGAATATAACAAAGATGCTAAGTTGGTAAAAGCAGTAAAAGAATCAGTAGAAGTTTAAATGTACATGATATTAAGTGGGATAAAGTAACGGCCAGGGAAATTAAAACAAAATTGAGAAAAGCTCCTAAAAGAAAACTCAGGCCCAGATACAGTACCTAACTTGTGACTAAAAGTAGTAACATCTTTACACAAAGATTTAGCTACAGTAAGAAGTACTTATATGTATACCCCAAGCAGACACCAACCTGGTTAACAACAGGAAAAAAACAATACTTCTCCTTGAGAGCTATTCTAAAGAACTATAGACCAGTAAGTTGACTTCCGATAATGTATAAACTATATACTGGAAGTGATGCTGGCAAAGTTTATGCTCATTTAAAAGAAAACTCAATCATAACAAAAAAAAAGTGTAATATAATAAAAGAAAGTCATATGGAACAAATGATCATTTGTTGTTAAATAAAGTCATAATGAAGAATTGAAAAAGGGTAAACATCTAAGTATAGCATGGAGAGATTACAAAAAAAGGCATGTGAAAGTATTCTGCATTCATGCATAAAGGAGTACTTACATATTTATAAGATACGTCCTACACTGATCAGTTACATTACAGTGACCATGAAACAGTGGCAGACCACTTTGCAGCTAAGCCATGACAAAGGACTAATTATTATCCCAGGGATAAAAATTCAAAGGGGGATATTCCAGGGTGACTCTTTGTCACAGCTGCTTTTTTGTCTTGTCCTTAACCCATTGAACTGCTTGCTTAACTGATTAGATCATGGTACATTTTGGTTTTGAGACAACAACGATGTGTAAAGATTTCTCATTTTCTTTCTGTGGATGATTTAAAACTGTATAGCTCATCAAACAAGGAGCTGAAATCACAAAGCAGCACTAAACAGATTTGAAGAAAAATGCAGGCAAAGGCATCCAGATAAAAATTTTCTCAGATGATGTAATAATATCATTTGGTCTTAATAATTGTGCAATAGCAGCACTTAAAGCAGGAGAGCTGCAGCACAAGGAAAATACCAGCCTGGGACAGGAATATGATATAAAGGAACTTGAGCAGGAGGGAGTAGATAAATATTTGGGAACTGATGAAGGACTGACAATAAAACATAAACAAATGCAAACAAAACTCACTAATGAATATTTTAGAAGACTAAAATTAATACTGAAAACAACTCTAAAATCTAGGAACAAAGTCCAAGCTATAAAGCAATTTTCTCTTTCTGTTCTAATTGACAGTTTATGGGTGATTGACTGGCCCCAAATAGTATTGGATTAGTTGGACAGGAAAACAAGAAAAATGCTTCACGGTTATCAAATGATATATAAAATTTAATGTATGCCAGGATTATATATTCCACATTCTGAAGGAGGTATGGGCCTCCTTGAAACTGATTACATGTATACATCTGCAATTGCAGTACTGCCTACATATCTGCTGACCTCACCATATTCAAATATAGTGAATGTTTTTAAACATGAAGAAAACAAATCTAAGATGACTTCCCTGCTCAGTTTGTCAGAAGCATATCAGTGTCAAGCAGGAATGATAACCATAGCAGAAGTCGACAAAAATTAGTCAGTAACTGAATGTGCCAAAATTTTAAAAAAAAAAGAAAGAATATAAGGAGAAGGATCAGATGAGAAGGCAAGAAATGTGGGAAAGACTTAAATATAATTGCAAGTACAGAAAAGTTTTGGAACAACCTCATATCTATCAGGATCTGATGCAGAAATGGTTAAAGAGAGATGAATTTAAACCAAAAGTTCATTGAACATGTGGGAGAAACAGACCAATGCAGGTTCTGTAAAAGAGATATGGAAACAGTCAAAAGTCTTGTTGCGGACTGTGATACACTAATTACAGTAGGACTGTATACTGAAAGGCATAATAATTTGGCAAGACTGTTACACAGGGGCTTGTGCAAACATTACAATACTGAAGTAGCAGAGCAGCATTGGAAATATGAGCCACAAAACATTATAAAGCATAATGAACTTTATATTACATGGGATTATCCTTTAGCAATAGTTTGAAAACAGATGCAAAAAAAAAAAAAAAAACAAATATAATAGTCCATGTAAAGAGATAAAAGTGGCATTGATCACTGAAATCGTTATACCCAGTCATTACAGTGTCTTATGTATAGAGAGACACTAAGCCAAAAAATACCAGGATTTGCTGGCAGAAATGAAGGCAGTGTAGAAGAAGGATATCCAGACAGTTCCAATAGTAGTAGTAGCAATGGGTCTTATAAAAAAAGAATTTACAGTTGTATTTAGATATGTTACCATCACATGTAACTCCATACAAATTGCAGGAGTCATTTACTGGGCATATTATGGGTGCTGCGAAGAGCACTTCTGGCTGACATCAAAGATTGAAACAATACTAATTTCATGAACTTTAATCATACTTTGACTTAGGAATGGTGTCCATTCCCATCTTGGTAATAGAAACTCAAAAGACTTGGAGAAATAAAAAAAAATTATAGTCCTAAAGTAGCAGAACATTTTGTAAGAACTAAGCCAACTTGAGAATGGAGAAAGGAGATGCTAGCTATAGGGATGTCTGTAATTAGGGGTAGAAATAATAGGCAAGAGGGGGCTGAAATTTATTGGAATAGACTGGCAAAGGAACCAAGGTATTGGGAACAAATAACTAGCAAAGGCAAGGTAACAGAATGGGAAGAAGCCAAGAAAACATTTGGACTCCCTGTCAGGAGCTGATATCTGAGTATAGGAAAAGAGAAAGGAATAGAGGAACCCTTAGTGAAAGATTAAATCTGTTAGGGTTTTTAATTGACTCTAGAAGAGAAGTTGTCATTAAAAAAGGGAACGTTAGTAGAGCATATAAAATACTGCATGATAAGTATAGGTATCAATCAGAGGAGGTTTGAAAAAGTTGGAAATGAGTGATTGGATAAGCAATTCACAAGGAAACAATGGGTGGACATATGGATGGCTCTAAAATATGCAAGAAAGTCTTGAAGTTTTAGGATTTTAACTTGGAAGTGTTTGCATGGGTATTTTTATACCCCAAGCAGACTCCAAAGAATTTTTAGTCATGTAGATAGCAAATGTTGGAGGTGTGATAGAGAAGAAAGGGATAACTGAAACAAATATGCTTTTGGGTGGTAAAGGGTTATATTTGAAAAATTCCTTACAGATTACTGTGTGAGAAATATTGGGTGTAATGAAAATATATTTTTTGAGCTGGGATGCAGGATCTGAATTGCCTAGACATGGTAAAGGTTTGTTAAGTTTATTTCTGGTGGCTGTCAAAAGACAATTACTAGAAATTGGAAGGAGATGTCTAAACCAATATATTTGAAGTAGTGAATATTGTATTAGATATAAAAGAACTGGAAGTGGGGCCTTTAGAAAAGGGTAGGAGTAAATTACATAGAAAAAAATGGAAATTTTGGAAATGATACAGGCAGAATAATGTTTTGGATAAGCAGTGAGGTTTAAAGGAAGGCAGGAATTGATCAATTTATGTAATGAATTGATGATAAATATTTAAAAGAATATATGTTATGTATAATGTTTGCAACTGGGAATATGTTAATATGGTTTGTTTTCTTTTTTATAAATGTAAATTTGCCTATGTCTTAAGTGAAAAAAGTTGTTAAAAAAACAATGAGTAATTAACAATGCTATTCATTTTGTACATAGTTACAATAACAAAATGTAAATCATTGCAAAAGAGCAGAGCTTTCATCCTCATTTGTTAAGAATGGGGAGAACATAACACAAAGCCCTAAACTGATTTTAAACTTGATAAAGAGTTTAGGGAAAGGCTTTTCCACAATACTCATTTATCTGTAACCTATATTGGCAGTACACTTACCCATGCATATTCGACATGCATATGCCCTATTTATATTAGTGCCTGAGAACTTAAACACCATTCAGTTATCCAGGTGATTTTTCCTTAACTATCTAGTGAACAATAAGATTAACAAATGTTTACAACACTTAGAGGATGTTAATTCAAGAACAGAAAGGGAAATGGCTATGCTTAAAATGGCCCACAAGGGGAGTTAACATAGTACTTACATATGAACCTATGAATCTATAATGTTGACTGCAGAGTTGTGTGTATAAAGTTTTACAGAACTTGTTCTTGGGATTCTCACTAGATTTGCCCATAGAGTGTAATATGCATGAAAAAAGAGCAGTTTTTTTTTTCTAATTCAAAATGAAGACAGTCAGAAAACAAAAGCATTGAGCACCTGAAGAAATATGGAGAGAATTAATATGTTCTACACTTTTCTTTCCAGATGCAGCATAGTACCGGCTGTAGTAAACGAGATACCAACTGCCATATTAGATATGATACAGTAGTTATGCTAATGCATTCAGAAATTCACTGTCTACAACCACTGAAAAATTAGCCACAATATTCCACTCCGCATAAATTTAATACAATATATTTTTTTATAATGCATTGAAAAGCTAAATGTCTACAATCACTGAATAAGTTTAGCTATAACAATCCAGTTAGTAGAAATCTAAAAGAGCATTTCAGAACTGTGCCAATGTAGTCAGCAGTTAATTAACTAGGTATACAGGTTTGAGCTCCCAAACTCAGATTCCACAATGATATCCACTTCCTATATCTTATACAACTTGAACTTTCAAAAAACTAACATCACTTGCCAGTGACAACTAAATGACATTTAGCAGTAATCATTACCACAAAGTGGCAGTAATAGGAAGGGATATATGATCAGTCAGCATTCCTGGTGTAAGAATGCCACATGAATTGTCCTTTGAATAGAACCTAATGAGCATGTCTAGAAACATATATTAAAAGCTGAACTTTTTGTACAGATAGAGACAGATTTTGAATTTGTGAGTACTCTATAGAGAAATGGGGGAGATATTTTACAACATTGGTAAATAAATGATTACTTATTTAAATAATAACAAAGTAAATACTTGTTTTTCATATTAGAAAAGCCAAGATCTCTTTTTATGAGTTTAACAAAAAGCTGTTTCATTAAGGTTAAGTCCTTAACTTCCTCGACATCTTCACATTTTATCATGAGCACAGCAACAGAAGCATATAAAATAGCCACGGGAGTATATGAAACTGGCAAACCAAACAATGAGCTCATATCACTAAGGTTATATTTTAATTAGAATTTTGACATTCAGGTACATTTCCATATGTGTTAAAATACTTTTTATAGTAATACAGGAATCCAGTATCTGAGAAGCAGAATGAGGGGGCACTTCAGTTCAAAAGCAAGGATAACTGAATCAATAAAAAGCCCTTTCCTTTAAAAAAGTGGATGTACAAGGAAAAGTACACAATATACAAAATGATTAGCAAGAGAAATTTGAGGAAAACTGTAATAATTTGGAAAGAAAAATAAAGTTATTTCAAAGACAAAATATGCAAGACATATTACAGCTGCACCATGCCACGTAAGAGTGAAAACAAG
Source organism: Protopterus annectens (assembly GCF_019279795.1). Classification (NCBI taxonomy): domain Eukaryota; kingdom Metazoa; phylum Chordata; order Ceratodontiformes; family Protopteridae; genus Protopterus; species Protopterus annectens. The sequence goes on along the minus strand of NC_056729.1, from coordinate 198,638,140 downwards.
CTGCCTTTCATCAAAAGCCTATTATGTATAGCAACAGTTAAAGAATGGTATACGACTGTGTTTTAGATACTCCGGAAATATATTACAGATAAAAATTAAATTAAACCCTTGATTCTTTGCTTTGCAAATGTGCAGAGCAAGTCTGGTGCTCCTACTAGACTGCTACATTAGGTCACATGAATAATTCCTTATTTGACCACTGGTGTGCTGAATTGTACCTTTTCCACATGACACATAAATGAGAAATTGGAAAGACATCCTCTATAATTCAAAATCCTGTCACAGGAAATCCTCTTTAGAGATATATAAATAGATGGATGGGCTGTTAATCCCAACAGTGACAACTAACAGAAAGAACAGAAGTTACAGAAGTGATTATTGAAGGATAACCTTGAAGAGGTAGTTCAGCCATAATACTTTTCTTGGCTTTAAAAATCCATTTTGGATTAAAAGGCAGAAAAATTAAGGACACAGTACAACTTTAGCCCAAAGCTGATAGTTTACTACTTAAAATGTTATTTTTTCTGACTAATATCTGTAATTTTGAAGGTTTTATTTTTGTTTATTTGTTTACAGTCTTTTTAACAGTATGCATCATTATGAGGAAAAAAAATCTTTTATTCATTTATTTCACATAAATAATTTTATTATTCAGGTTTGAAAGCTTGCAGCTGATTGTTTATTTATTTTTTAAACAGTATATGCATTTTAAATGAATCTTCACCTATGAGGTATCAAGCCATTTAGAAAGATTGCTTACCCAGAACTAATTTCTGTCTTTTGAATATTTAATGACTGGCTTTTTTTTAAGGGTAAACAACAATGTGTGCTCTTGTTTTGTTAGTTTTGACTGACTGGTGCAGTTACGTTAAAGTTTAGGAATGAGAGATTTAGTGTTAAAGAGGATTATGAGAAATATTGTGTGTGTGTGTGTGTGTGTGTGTGTGTGTGTGTGTGTGTGTGTGTGTGTGTGTGTGTGTGTGTGTGTGTCTGTGTGTATGAGTGCATGCATGAGTGCGAGCATATGTGTTTGTGTGTGTGTGTGTGTGTGTGTGTGTGTGTGTGTGTGTGTGTGTGTGTGTGTGTGTGTGTGTTTGTGGTTCTGTGTTTGCAAAAATAATTAATTTCAACAGAAGTTAAAATTTCTTGTGAGAGTACCTAGAGTGTTAATAGTTTTGGATGAGCACTGGAAATCACATAAGACTAGATCCTTTGAAACCCTGTAGGATGAAAAGAGGTCACTTCTTAAGAGTTTGTAGGAAACAGAAACAGAGGCAGAGAGTATTTTGAGCTGGTCTGGGTAGCTGAAGGAAGACATTCCTTTGTTTATCTTAGTGAGCAAATGTTGCAGAATCTCAAGTTGGGTCATATGCTTAGATAAGTACATGCTAAAGTGGCCATTATACTCTATTACAGGTTGGATGAGGGAACAGTAGAGACGGATGATCATTGCAGTAGATCTGGAAGAAACAGCCCTGCCAATTAGTTTGGCTAGGTAAAAGGACTCCCTAACAGCAGTGGATACATGGTGATCAAAACATAGTTTATTGTCAATGAAAGGGCCCAATGTCCCACTGAATGAGTCAACTTTAACAAACTACCAGAGGAATCTAAGTAGCAGAAGTGGGTTTTCATTAGGCAAACATATGCTACAAAGTTGTGAATCTGCAACAGTGCAATGCTGTACTGCATTTCTGTCATGCTGTGTGGACTGTATATTGATATTGATATTATGAGGTATGACTCTATGGCATATCTGGCATTTCCATAAGATGTCATTGTAGGGAATGATCCTGACAAATCACTGATATAGGTTTGATATGAGTCTTAGATAGAGTACAGACATATGTTATATAAAATCTTGTGCAATGCATATCACAAGACAGTTGTTGGAATGGAAATTCACCCAGTTAATATACCATTGCCCATGTGAACTGGGGAAACTTGGCAGCAATGTGACTGCAATTAATGTCGCTTAGAACCTCTGCTGTCCTTAAAACTGCATATATGTTCCTCCACATAATGCAACATAACATCAAAGAACTGTATAGTATTTATGACACAGGTGCATGTAATGCCTCCCAGCATCCAATGATGATCACTGGGAGGTCCTAGAAGGAAGAATCTTCAAAGCTGCACAAACCTTCATGTGCAAAGGGATCAGTGTTCTCTGCATACCATGAAATACCATACGAGGATGGCACATGCCTAGCTGCTATCACATTTTATGCCTATAAAAATGATAACATTTGAATATGTCCCGTCCATGCAGTTGGTAGTACTTTAGGTGTAGCCACATCCTTTTGTGACATGACGATTTAAAATATGTCCCATCATAGACACTGGTCAGAGCAATAACCTCTAATATATAGTGTTTGTCTATTATGGCTGTTACCATTAGTTTCAAAACTTTGGCCACAGTTCTTCACCAAGAAATCATGGTGTACAAACTCTCCAGAGGCCGCAAATGGTCATGTAGTTTGTATACAGTTCTGCATTGCTGTGCTATATTGTTTATTTTCATTTGCATTTCTAAATAGGTCTATTACCAAAATGCTATTCGTTTTCACATCAGTATAAGGTCACCATACAATTATGCCTGCTCTTGCGACATCGCTATCTGTGTATCTTAACCTGCCCTGTCATGCATACCGCACTGTTTTGCATAAATACATTGAGGTTTTTGTTTCTGAATCCTCAAAACAGTATTCTGATCAAACTTCTTAATTTAATAGTGTGTATATTCTAACATTTCGCATGTCAGAAGTGCTTTAGAGAGCAGGACAAAAAATTCTGCAGTATTAAATGGCTTTCTCCTCCTTCACTAAATCTACTATACATAACAAATATATTTTTCATATTCAAGAAATAGAGAGCCTCAAACAGAAATATGTTTCCAGTTAATGAATTACTCACAAAATCCTCATATAAACTTTAGAAATGTAAATGAAAAGAAAAAACATTGCTGTAAATAATAAACATTAAGTAAAATATTATTTGCGGAAATAGAAAGCTTAATCAATTCCTTTCCAGAGAACGGAGTGTTGAAAATTATCCACGTTTATTGAACAAATCATACCTGGAAATAGGGAGAGAATTGAGCTTCTAAAATTTATTGCATGAAATAACTGATTAACTTGGCATTCTGCAACAAACAGCTGTAGTTCATATAAGATTAAACTTGATATGAAATACAAAAATATGTATTACTGTGGTGAATGTTGTCACTCTTTTTATATTTATATTTAATCCTTTCCTTAAGGCATGGGCATGCAAATACACTCATTCACACACACACACACACACACACACACACACACACACACACACACACACACATTAATATCACACACACACACACACACATTATTACATATTTGTCATCAATAATAATAATAATCTTTCTTTCCTCACACACACACACACACAATCTCTCTCTCTCACACACACACACACACACACACACACACACACACACACACACACACACACACGTGCACGCGTGCGCACAAACACTTACAATTCATAGTCATGTTTGAATGTGTGTGTATGGTGCACGATTGTATATGTGTTTGTATGTGTTTGTGCATTTCTGTGTGTATGTAAGTATAGTCAGTGTATATATGTGCGTGTGTGTGTGTGTGTGTGTGTGTGTGTGTGTGTGTGTGTGTGTGTGTGCGTGTGTGTGTGCACATGCACATACACACTGGTACATAAGTGAGTGTTTACTATTATAATAATCATTTTAAAGCTGGGAAGTGCATCAGAACTTTTATATAGACTAGATCCAGATATGATGCAAAAACTGTAACTGCCAAACATATTGCACTTCTAGAATGAGCCTACATAATTTATGGAAAAAGAACACATATTAATTGCAATTGATCCATTAAAAGTCAAAACTGAAAACTAGTATTATCATCAAAGGAGTATTTCATTAAACAAGCATTCATATTTATTACAGCTCAATCCATGTCAGAAAATCATGGTATACAGAAGCAAGCTCAATCAAAAAAATTGTAACAAAACAAAGATAATCCTGGAGATTCAAAAATGCGGGGTCTGTAATTGCAGCCAAACCAGCACTGGTGGCAATCCATGTAAGATAAGCCCTGAGTTTCATTAATAATGCATGCGGCCAGGCCAGTGGGCGTGACAGTTAGTGGCCAGATTATAGTGGAAGCAGCTGTTATAGACACGGACCATGCATGAACGTCTAGGTTAGCTGCTGCAAGACATCACACACAGATTGTAATGCTAATATGCTGATCCTTTGCTGTAACTCAAGGCAACAGAAATGCATAGAAATGTCTTATTGAAGGAAGTAAGGTCAGGATGTCCTAGGGTGCAAGGTAGACGTGGTAGCAAGGTAACAAAACAAACTGGGCTATAGAGGCAGGAACGCAACTCAAATTCATGTCTAGTGACGTCACTGAAATCACCCACCAGTGGTGTGCATGATGAAGCATAGCAACAAACATGATGTACATGGTGGTCAGGCAAAATGGCATGTCCAGCCAATTCCTGTCTCACAGTTTGCTGCTGTTCTTGCCAACTGATGTTGTTGGCAGTGCCATTACTCCATTACTTACATATGGCCTGTGACCTTCATGGTTTGCATCCTTCACACCAGAGGTCCGACAATACCTGCCAAACACACTAGCACACAGTGTAACTAAATCCACAGCAGCTAGGTCCTTTGGAATACATTCTGAGAAAGTACCCTGCACTGCTAGACACCTACCTCAGTCAGGCATCACTACCCCCCTCCCTACACAGCCTATCCAGTCACAGGAATCCAAATTGAAAATCATACATTCCTTTATACATTCTTACTCAACCTCTGTTACCACTGCAACCATTGCTAATTCTTGTCACTGTGCCATTTCCCTCCTGTACATATAAAGAAAACAGTGTACTGCATTCATGTCTGCGTTGCTTGGAGTGGTGGTGTGTCATGCACACTATGGCCAGTCATTTCTCTGTACATAATAGCATGTGTGCACTATTGCATTCAGAGGTTCACATGTTAAAACTAGGCTGTTGATCTAGAGGGCCATTTAGTAGCCTAGGCATAATCTCCCAAACTGTAGGCACCACCTGACATGATTGATTTATACCTAGTTTCACCACCTTTCAATGAGGCCATGTGGGGCCAGATTTAGAGTGTATATATGTTTTTTCATTCATTCATCCAGGTTATTCTTAAATAGGGTCAAGGAAATACTTTGCTCTATATCCAAAGGCAGTCTATTCCACAAGACAGAGATTCCCTGGTATATAGATCAATTTAAGCCAAAAGAAACAAAGTAATCACCAAGAACGTAAAATTTAATGAAGCTTTTGGGCACACATCCCTTCATCAGCATATATAGTTACATTTAGTAGCAATTTATATAGAGGACTCATTAAAATCACATGATCAGAACCAGCCATTAAGATTTACCAATCAATGAAATCATTACATAATTTAAAAACACATATAACATTAAAACAAAAGCAATCCACAGCTACTTAGTGAAAATAAAATACTTCATTTTATAATAACGTATCAAAAAATATTATGAAATTATGAAATTTTGAAATTATGAAATTTCTAACTGTCTTTTAGCTAACACCGGCTTTATACTAATGGCAGTGTTAAGGCCTGGGGTTAAGTCTGCTTGTAATCTAATTATCCAATTCAACTCTTTTAGCTCAATAAGATTATTTATATCACCCCCTCTTGTTCCTAATTCTACAGTGTCTATAACTCTAAATTTAAAAGTATGTGTTTCAAATTCCATAATATGTTTATATAGGGCATTAGTTTGTACTTTCCTATTTATTTCTGATTTGTGCTCTATAATACGGTCTTTAAGCCTTCTTGTAGTCTTCCCTATATAGAACGCACAACAGTATTTACAAGTAGCGAGATATACCAGTCTACTTGTATTACATGTTGTTGCAGTATGAAATTCATATTTCATATTTGTAATAGGGTGTATGAAGCATTGATTAGATTCCAATATGTCCCTGCAGCAAGTGCAATTATGACATTTATGGGTGCCTAACCTACCCTGCGGTAACCTACGTTCTTCCATAAAATCTTTGTAACATAACATATTTTTTATCGATTGATGGTTTCTGTATGCAAAGCTAGGTTTAGAGCCAATTATCTTCTCAATTTCTGGCATGGCCATAAGTATTGGCCAGTTCTTCTCAATAATCTTACTAATTTGATGCGTATAACCATTATACGTCATGACATATCTAATTTTATTCTCTTGCATTACCCTTCGTGTTTTAGATGCTTGTTGCATTTCTAATAAAGTGGCAGTAAATACAGGTCTATACACGTTATCCTTGCCTTGATTTACTTCTTCTATAATTTTATTTATAAGAGGTTCTGAGTAACCATTCTTTACAAATTCATCCTTCATTTTTACTATTTCAATTTCATATTGCTCCTTCTCAGTTGTTAATCTGCTTACCCTAATCATCTGTGATTTAACTATTCCTTTAAATATGTGTGGAGGATGCATACTAGTTCTTTTCCAATATCTTGTTGTGTGAACTTCTTTTTTATGAACCATTGTTTCCACTCTATTATTCCTTTTATAGAGTTTAACATCCAGGAATACTATACTGTGTATAGAATAGTTCATTTTAAATCTTAAAAAAATTGCTGTATTATTTAGGTATGAAGCATATAATAGTAATTCTTCCTCCGTTCCTTCCCATATGAAAAAAACAATCGTCTACAAATCTAGTGTAACATTTCACATACTTGTTATATACATTACTATCACTTAGTACATAGTTCTTTTCCCAATAATATAGCACTAGATTCGCAAACGTATTAGCCACTGAGGTCCCCATGGCCACACCTGGCAGTTGTTTATAAGGAATACCATCAAAAATGAAAACATTCTTAGTTAACACTAAATCTAAGAGTAAACATATCACAGATGATTAGGGTAAGCAGATTAACAACTGAGAAGGAGCAATATGAAATTGAAATAGTAAAAATGAAGGATGAATTTGTAAAGAATGGTTACTCAGAACCTCTTATAAATAAAATTATAGAAGAAGTAAATCAAGGCAGGGATAACGTGTATAGACCTGTATTTAGTGCCACTTTATTAGAAATGCAACAAGCATCTACAACATGAAGGGTAATGCAAGAGAATAAAATTAGATATGTCATGACGTATAATGGTTATACGCATCAAATTAGTAAGATTATTGAGAAGAACTGGCCAATACTTATGGCCATGCCAGAAATTGAGAAGATAATTGGCTCTAAACCTAGCTTTGCATACAGAAACCATCAATCGATAAAAAATATGTTATGTTACAAAGATTTTATGGAAGAACGGAGGTTACCGCAGGGTAGGTTAGGCACCCATAAATGTCATAATTGCACTTGCTGCAGGGACATATTGGAATCTAATCAATGCTTCATACACCCTATTACAAATATGAAATATGAATTTCATACTGCAGCAGCATGTAATACAAGTAGACTGGTATATCTCGCTACTTGTAAATACTGTTGTGCGTTCTATATAGGGAAGACTACAAGAAGGCTTAAAGACCGTATTATAGAGCACAAATCAGAAATAAATAGGAAAGTACAAACTAATGCCCTATATAAACATATTATGGAATTTGAAACACATACTTTTAAATTTAGAGTTATAGACACTGTAGAATTAGGAACAAGAGGGGGTGATATAAATAATCTTATTGAGCTAAAAGAGTTGAATTGGATAATTAGATTACAAGCAGACTTAACCCCAGGCCTTAACAGTGCCATTAGTATAAAGCCGGTGTTAGCTAAAAGACAGTTAGAAATTTCCTAATTTCAAAATGTCATAATTTCATAATATTTTTTGATACGTTATTATAAAATGAAGTATTTTATTTTCACTAAGTAGCTGTGGATTGCTTTTGTTTTAATGTTATATGTGTTTTTAAATTATGTAATGATTTCATTGATTGGTAAATCTTAATGGCTGGTTCTGATCATGTGATTTTAATGAGTCCTCTATATAAATTGCTACTAAATGTAACTATATATGCTGATGAAGGGATGTGCGCCCGAAAGCTTCATTAAATTTTACGTTCTTGGTGATTACTTTGTTTCTTTTGGCTTATATAAGTGCTCTGACAATGTTTACTGGATATAGATCAATTTATCCAGCAAGTCCTATTTACGTTTCAACAGAAGTTAAAATTTCTTGTGAGAGTGCCTAGAGTGTTAATAGTTTCGGATGAGCACTGGAAATCACATAAGACTAGATCCTTTGAAACCCTGTAGGATGAAAAGAGGTCACTTCTTAAGAGTTTGTAGGAAACAGAAACAGAGACAGAGAGTATTCTGAGCTGGTCTGGGTAGCTGAAGGAAGAAATTCCTTTGTTTATCTTAGTGAGCAAATGTTGCAGAATCTCAAGTTGGGTCATATGCTTAGATAAGTGCATGCTAAAGTGGCCATTATACTCTATTACAGGTTGGATGAGGGAACAGTAGAGAAGGATGATCATTGCAGTAGATCTGGAAGAAACACCCCTGCCAATTAGTTTGGCTAGGTAAAAGGACTCCCTAACAGCAGTGGATACATGGTGAGCAAAAAATAGTTCATTGTCAATGAAAGGGCCCAATGTCCTACTGAATGAGTCAACTTTAAAGAACTACCAGAGGAATCTAAGTAGCAGAAATGGGTTTTCATTAGCCAAACATATGTTACAAAGTTGTGAATCTGCAACAGTGCAATGCTGTACTGCATTTCTGTCATGCTGTGTGGACTGTATATTGGTGTTATGAGGTATGACTCTGGCATATCTAGCATTTCCATAAGATGTCGTTGTAGGGAATGATCCTGACAAATCACTGATATAGGTTTGATATGAGTCTTAGAGTACAGACATATTTTATATAAAATCTTGTGCAATTCATATCACAAGACAGTTATTGGAATGGAAACTCACCCAGCTAATATACCATAGCCCATGTGAAATGGGGAAACTTGGCAGCAACGTGACTGCAATTAATGTCGCTTAGAACCTCTGCTGTCCTTAAAACTGCATATATGTTCCTCCACATAATGCAACATAACATCAAAGAACTGTGTAGTATTTATGACACAGGTGCATGTAATGCCTCCCAGCATCCAATGATGATCACTGGGAGGTCCTAGAAGCAAGAATCTTCAAAGCTGCACAAACCTTCATGTACAAAGGGATCAGTGTTCTCTGCATACCATGAAATACCATATGAGGATGGCACATGCCTAGCTGCTATCACATTTTATGCCTATAAAAATGATAACATTTGAATATGTCCCATCCACGCAGTTGGTAGTACTTTAGGTGTAGCCACATCCTTTTGTGACATGACGAATTAAAATATGCCCCATCATAGACACTGGTCAGAGCAGTAACCTCTAATATATTGTGTTTGTCTATTATGGCTGTTACCATTAGTTTCAAAACTTTGGCCACAGTTCTTCACCAAGAAATCATGATGTACAAACTCTCCAGAGGCCGGAAATGGTCGTGTAGTTTTTATACAGTTCTGCATTGCTGTGCTATATTGTTTATTTTCATTTGCATTTCTAAATAGGTCTATTACCAAAATGCTATTCATTTTCACATCAGTATAAGGTCACCATACAATTATGCCTGCTCTTGCGATATCGCTATCTGTGTATCTTAACCTGCCCTGTCATGCATACCGCACTGTTTTGCATAAATACATTGAAGTTTTTGTTTCTGAATCCTCAAAACAGTATTCTGATCAAACTTCTTAATTTAATAGTGTGTATATTCTAACATTTCACATGTCAGAAGTGCTTTAGAGAGCAGGACAAAAAATTCTGCAGTATTAAATGGCTTTCTCCTCCTTCACTAAATCTACTATACATAACAAATATATTTTTCATATTCAAGAAATGAGAGCCTCAAACAGAAATATGTTTCAGTTAATGAATTACTCCACAAAATCCTCATATAAACTTTAGAAATGTAAATAACATTACTGTAAATAATAAACATTCGTAAAATATTATTTGCCGGAAATAGAAAGCTTAATCAATTCCTTTCAGAGAACGGAGTGTTGAAAATTATCCACGTTTACTGAACAAATCATGCAAATAGGGAGTGAAATTGAGCTTCTAAAATTTATTGCATGAAATAACTGATTAACTTGGCATTCTGCAACAAACAGCTGTAGTTCATATAAGATTAAACTTGATATGAAATACAAAAATATGTATTACTGTGGTGAATGTTGTCACTCTTTTTATATTTATATTTAATCCTTTCCTTAAGGCATGGGCATGCAAATACACTCATTCACACACACACACACACACACACACACACACACACACACACACACACACACACACACACACACACACACAATCTCTCTCTCTCTCACACACACACACACACACACACACACACACACACACACACACACACGTGCACGCATGCGCACACACACTTACAATTCATAGTCATGTTTGAATGTGTGTGTATGTGTGTGTATGGTGCGCAACTGTCTATGTGTTTGTATGTGTTTGTGCATTTCTGTGTGTATGTAAGTATAGTCAGTGTATATATGTACATGTGTCTGTGTGTAGTGTGTATATATATGTATAAGTCTGTGTGTGTGTGTGTGTGTGTGTGTGTGTGTGTGCACATGCAGATAAACACTGGCACATAAGTGAGTGTTTACTATTATAATAATCATTTTAAAGCTAGGAAGTGCATCAGAACTTTTATATAGACTAGATCCAGATATGATGCAAAAACTGTAACTGCCAAACATATTGCACCTCTAGAATGAGCCTACATAATTTATGGAAAAAGAACACATATTAATTGCAATTCATCCATTAAAAGTCAAAAATGAAAACTAGTATTATCATCAAAGAAGTATTTCATTAAACAAGCATTCATATTTATTACAGCTCAATCCATGTCAGAAAATCATGGTATACAGAAGCAAGCTCAATCAAAAAAATTGTAACAAAACAAAGATAATCCTGGAGATTCAAAAATGTGGGGTCTGTAATTGAAGCCAAACCAGCACTGGTGGCAATCCATGTAAGATAAGCACTGAGTTTCATTAATAATGCATGCGGCCAGGCCATTGGGCGTGACAGTGAGTGGCCAGATTATAGTGGAAGCAGCTGTTATAAACACGGACCATGCATGAACGTCTAGGTCTCACACACAGATTGTAATGCTAATATGCTGATCCTTTGCTGTAACTCAAGGCAACAGAAATGCATAGAAATGTCTTATTGAAGGAAGTAAGGTAAGGATGTCCTAGGGTGCAGGGTAGACATGGTAGCAAGGTAACAAAACAAACTGAAACAGTCAGAAGACTCCAAAGGGAGCTGATGACCAAATCTGGAATACAGGAAACAATGAAGGAGGTGATATGAGGTATACACAGTGGCATCAGTTTGAAGTATTTGAACTTAGAACATGTGCGACTGGGACAAGAAAGGTGGGACACAGAAAAGTAAGAAGACGTACTAACTTAAAACCAGTCCTGACATCATCAAAGTTGTATCAATGTGCCTGCTCTATAATGTAAATGTCACAAAAACCACCTACTAATCCCTGAAGAAATTTGAATTACCAACTAGGTCCAGTTATACTACACCCAGCACTTCCTTAACAAGCTGATCCACTGAGGATATCGGGGAAATACATACGTGAATGTTATGCATTTGCAGACTGAAAGCAAAAAATTAAAAAGACAGACCTCTTCAACTGTATTCTCCCAAGCACTGCATTAACAAGGTTAGACATACACATTTACAGAGCAGGTGCAGAAAAAGAAAAAAACAAGCATACAGCCACGAGGTGATTTTATCCCAGCACTGTTTGCACTGGGACTCTTCAAATCTCTTCATGAACTAAATGTGCCCAGGAAGCAGTCAGACTAAAAATATAATCTTTACACTATTTATATTTCACAAGTACTGTGCAATGATGCTTTTCACCTTGGCACAACTGATGGCAGTCTAGGCTGGTTTACTTAGGACATGGCATTAAGTGGACTCCATTGTTGCTACACAATAATCAGTACTATGTCTTATCAGTTGTACATGAGCATTGATGGTGCTCTACACTACTGTCAAGTACAGTGCAACCACAAAATGATAAGTGATTTAGAAGCTTTTTTCAGGCAGGTGTGTGGTGTGCCTATCTATTTTTTGACAGGACTCAAACTTGCAAATGGGAATATAAGAAAGAGAAGAAAAGGGGAAAAAAGCAGAGGGGTACAGAAGGTGAGAAAATAAGGAATGAGCAGGATGTAAGTTTTTAAGAAGGTAAAACTTTTTTTTTTTTGTGGGACAGGTGCCCATTTTTATGAAGAGAAGGGAAAATTGAGGAAGGAAGGAAGGAATGGAAGTAAGAGTATGGCAAAAGGGTTCTCTTTCACACCTATGTGGTGTGGAATGCCACACCTCTAGCAGCCTACACATATCCTTGCATTCTAGAACATAAGTTAATCAACGCATGTCTACTGTGGGATATCCTAGATTAATAATCTTACTGTCATTTTATTACTAAATCCTTGCCCTTTCTAATTCTGCCTATTATAAGCTGGTAAGTCAGGCCCAAAAAAGGTCTGGACGCCATAAGAAGGTATAGGTGTTAATTAGATGTATACAAAAAAGTTGCTATACACTTAAATTAGTTATTTTAGGTAGTAGGGAAAGACAGATATGATTTGACAGGTTGTAGGGTGATACAACAAAGGAGGGAGGGACACAAAGGTGAAACAGACATCAGACAAACAGAGGGAAGGCAACTCTCAGGAGAGGATTTCTATACAGACAGGGTGGGCATGAACAAAAAAAGGGAAGGGAGCAGCAGATCAGATAGGAGTGGGACGTCACCACTGCAGTCTCTGCCAGCTGAGGTCCAGTGGGAAATTTCTCACCACCTGAGGTACTGTCACCACTATGCCCTGGAGCCAGTGCTGGGCAACGTCAGAACTCAATGAGATCTTCTGCAAAGTTTCCCAGCAGCCAATGGGTGAAAAAGGTAAAACATCTACTTATACTGCTACCAAAAAATGCAACTGTACAGGCCTGTTGTGCAAGTTTGCCTGATGCAGGGGTGGAGGTAACACAGAAGGAGTAGAGGTAACTGTAGTAGGCTGGGACCCAAATGTACTGGGTGCTTCTGCTAAAGCTGATGGTTGTGGTGGTCGTGGTGTTGATAATGATGATTGTAGCACTTCTTCTGCCATCTCTGGGGGCAGACAAGTGTTGCCAGTGAGATGGGTGCAGATTGCTGCACTGCTGCATATAACAGTAAAAGAAATTGAGAGGAACAATAAATAAATAAATTAATTAATTAATTAACAAAATAAATATTTGTAGGACAAAGGATAATGGTAAAGAGGGCATGATGAAAAGTTGTATTTCTAACTATGTTGATAATGATGCAGTTAAAGAGAATGCACTTTCAAACAAGGAAATTATTATGAATTTCAGTAGCCTGTTTTTGTCTATGTATGTGTATGGAAAGCCCCCCCCCCCAGACCCTGCACACCCCCTCTTAATTATATATTCTAACTCCAAGGTTGCATACCCATGGAGAAAAGAGAAAACATCACACACATTGAATCAGTGCTTGGGGGTATAACCTGACAGTGAGCATTACCAATCCACACAAAATATTCTAAATTACTACCATAACACCTCACATGCTCAGGAATGGCACTGCAGATACCATTTCTAGACTTTAATTTTTTGGCAAAATTGTCTTTCAGTCTAATGGCTTTTCAAGTAAATGTACTTTTAATCATTTTTTTCTACCATATGTCTTTCAGTCACATGTAACTTTGAAAAAAACATACTACAACAAAAATATACATGAACATTTATCACAATACAAAAAGTAAGGTAACAAAGAGGGAATGCAGACAGAAGATTAATAAAGCAGAAGTTAAAAAAGTAGAAGTTGAAATTCTGGAATACCTGTGTAGTGAAAGAATACACAGGTTATATCACAGCATGATGGAACAACAAGTCATCCAAGTAAGGAGAAACAGGAGGAGGAGGCGACGTCTGAAAAAAATATGGATATGGAAAAGAAAAAGAGATTTGTTATGGTGCAATATGGATGCAAAGGAGAAAGTAAAACTAATCAATAGAAGAACAGCAGCACCAAAGATATCTGAAGAGAAATCCTGGGAAAGGCATCTAGATATGGAAAAGTTTACAATACAAAAAATAAGAAAACAAAGAAGAAAAAAAGTAAAAAAAGGGGATTAGTAACAGAGAAGTTAAAGAAACAAACACTGAGGCTGTGGATTATTTGAGAAGTGAAGAGTTTAGTGTAGAAAATCTAACTCTGATAACACCACAGCAAGATAAAGCAATAGATTCCCAAATTAAGGAGAAACCAGTGGAGGATGAAACATCTGATCAGTTGCCATATGAAGATGCTTTGGAGCCTTCCATAGGAAACAAGTACCAAAGTTCAGTTGGAGTTGCACAGCAAGGGAAGGAACAGGAAACTGTGGCAACTCTGACACAGTCAATGTTGTGGAGAGATAGGCCAGTGAGTTCCCATATGAAAGAGCAACAGACAGCACAGGATGAAACTGAAGATAATGTGGCACTGGAAGATGCTCTGGAAAAGGAGAACAAAGAATGTGCCCTCGGTTTAGAATAAAATGATTTAAGACAAGAGTTCTTTGATTTAATAGAGATGGACAGACATATTAAGAGCAATGCAAGAAATAGACTACAGAAAGTCAATAAAACCCCAAAAGTTAGAAGTCTGATTAAACAAATTAACAACAATTAACACTGTTCATAGAGATTCATGTGATATAACAGAAGTAAATGGAATGTATTACTGTGCAGCTAAATTAACAACAGATAAAGTCTTACCACAATAACACAGGACAGTAAGGGAAAGGAAGGGGGGAAATTGAATGCCATCATAGACGTATCAAATAGTGACAACTATAAAGCAATTAAGATAAGAAGTGTCACTGTTAGAAGAGTACAGAAGAGGGAATGTATCAACAGAAATACTCAGAAAGTTAGAAGTGTAAGGCATCACGCAGTATCAGAACAGATCAGGATCTATCATGCACTATTGCAAATAATAAACTAAAGATATCAGCACAGGCAGAAAACTTGGAATATATGCAGATAAATATAAAGGGAAAGTACAAAATAAGCAATTTATTGATGACCCAAAAAGTTTTATAGGGAATTGAGAAACAAGGCAAAAGGAATAGAAAAAAATACCAAACAAGAAGAAATAGATATGTTTTTGAGAAATATCTGTGAAAATCCTGTGGAACATAACAAAGATGATGAATGGATTGAATAAGTCAAAGAAAGAATAAGAAGTTCAAATGTACAGAATAAAAGGCATGCAGTAACAGACAGAGAAATTGAAATAAAGTTAAAAAGGTCCTAATTGGAAAACTCCAGGCCCAGATGCTTTACTTAACTTCTTGCTAAAAGCATTAACATCTTTACATGAAGATTTCGCCATTAGTAAGAACTGTTTATATGCACACCCAGAACAGATGCCAACCTGGTTAACAACAAGGAAAACAATACTTCTACTTAAGAGCAATCCCGCAAGCTCTCCTAAAAACTATAGATCAATAATTTGCCTTTCGATGATGTATAAACTATACACCGGGACTGATGCTGACAGAGTTTGTAGTCATTTAGAAGAAAACTCAATAGTGGCAATAGAGCAAAAGGGTAACATAGGAAAGTCAAATGGAACAAAGGACTATTTGTTGTTAAATAAAGTCATAATGGAGAACTGTAAAGGGGGAAGAATCTAAGTATGCAAGAATAAACTACAAAAAAAGCATATGACAGTATCCTACATTCATGTATAAAAGAGTGCTTAAAATGTATAAGATACACCCTACACTGATCAATTACATTACAGCAAACATGAAACAGAGGCAAACCACTTTGCAGTTAAGCCATGAGAAAGGAAAAATTATTATTCCAGGAATAAAAATTCAAAGAGTATATTCCAGGTTGACTCTTTGACACCGCTGTTCTTTTGTCTTGGCCTTAACCCATTAAGCTGTCTACTTAACAGATTAGGTCATGGCTACTATTTGGCACCCAGAAAATAACAAAGTGTAAAGACTCCTCAACTTCCTTTTATGGGCAATTTAAATCTGAATAGTTCATCAGATGAGGAACTGAAAGCACAACTGCAAGTGGTTAAAACTCTTTGAGATAAAATAAGAATGTCATTTGGTCTTGATTAAATTAAAAAATCAACCTTTAAAGCAGGAAAGCTACAGCTCAAAGAAAGCATCAGACTGGGACAGAAATGTGATATAAAAGAACTTGAGCAAGAGTAAAACATGAACAAATGCATATAAAACTTAGTAAGGAATATTTTAGAAGACTAAAATTAATACTGAAAATAGAGCTGACGTCTAGGAACAAAGTCCAAGCTATAAACCAATTTGCTCTTCCTGTCTTAACATACAGTTGTGGACTGACGGACTGGCCCCAAAAGGTGTTGAACTAGTTGGACAGAAAAACAAGAAGGATGCTTCCTGCTTATCAAATGATTTATAAAAATCAATGCATACCAAGACTAAATATTCCCTGTTTGGAAGGAGGTATGGGCCTCCTCAAAATTGATTATGTGTGTAGATCTACAATCGTAGGACTGCATACATATCTGCTGACCTCACGAGACCCAAACATAGTGAAAGTTTTAAAACATGAGGAGAATAAGACTAAGATGACTTCCCTGCTTAGTTTAGCAGATACATATCAGTGTCATGTGGGAATGGAAATCAAATCAGAAGTAGCTAAAAATCAGGCAACAACTGAATGTGCCAAAAAAAACAAAAAACAAACGAAAGAATATAAGGCAAAGCATCATACGAGAAGGCAAGGAATGTGGAAAATGCATAAATATAGTTGCAAGTACAGAAAACTCTTGGAACAACCTCATGTTGATCAGGATAGAATGCAGGAATGGTTAAGGAAAGGTGAATTCAAACCAAAATATGAAAAATTAATAGTGGCGGCCCAAGGTAGTGGACTATGTACACATTGGTTTGCAGTCCATTGAACATGTGGGAGAAACAGAAAAATGTAGGTTGTGTAAAACAGAAATGGAAACAGTCGCACATCTTGTTGGTTGTGATATATTATTGGCAGAAGGACTGTATACTGAAAGGCATAATAATGTGGCAAGACTATTGCACTGGGGATTGTGCAAACATTATAATGGATGCAATTTTCCCTTGACTCTTAGCCACTCTAAACTTTATTACATCTGTGTGACTCATGATATTGAGGTACATCAGGTATCCAACAGACATGACTATCTGTTTTTTTTTTTAATCATACATTTACAGTTGTAAAAATATCAGATGCATGTATAGTTGTAATGCTGGGTCTTACCCTCACTGGATATTGTTTTCCTCTGGAGTATTCACGGGTGATTTTTCATTTAACCCAGCTCCTACAATACAGAACTGCACCTGTCTGATGTTGCAGGATCTGTAGCTGCTGATAGTGATGGTGTGGATGAGCTGACATAGTCAGCGGGGGTTACCACCACATCCTCTACACAGGCCATGGACACAGTATCCATGCATCCAGGATTGCACATTCAGTTATGAGAGGACAGGTAGTTGGAGACACTATATATAATGCTTCACAGAGATGCAGTTGCCACCCTCATCCTGAGGATGGTGTGCTAATGATTGCAATGTAATGTATGCACAGGGCCATCATGGAGACAGAGGTTATTTCATAGGTAGGTACTAAGCTAGCTGTCCTTGTGGGACATTTTAAGCCTAGCCAATTTCCCTTAAGATGAGAATCAAACCCTACACCTTGTGCCTGTGAGGTAAGCACCTTAACCATTATGTCAACCTCCAACAGCCATGGGAGAGATAGTCAATGTGATTCATTCTCACAATGAATCTACATATAAATTAAGGTAATACATGATCTCTGTGAGAGTGCGTGTCCCTTATGTGTGATATCTTGAATATATTGACATACACACTGGACCATGCAAAGTAATCTCTGCATCATCAGGTATGGGAGGTGGCCAATACTCGCAAGTGGCCATCTGCTACATCCACAAATGTTAGCATACATAGCTGTGGAAATGACAGATCTTGCTGCAGCAGTGCAAGCACTTCCACAGCAGCATCTATTGTGGAGGTGTCTTCTCCCAGGAATGGGCATCCCTGTAGCCATGGCTTTTGTATTTCTTGCATATATCCTGCCATGCAATGGCTGAGGTCACATAACACACCAAAATCTAGCCAGGGTCAAGGTACAGCCAGTGCAACTCCTGACAGAGATATCTTTCCAGAGGCAGTGACTTGCATAGGAAGTTAAGCCATCTGTCATGTATAACCTGGACCTATCCAGTAGGCCAACCCATAGAGCTGCGCCAACTGCACACACACACACACACACACACACACACACACACACACACACACACACACACACACACACACACACACACACACACACACACACAAATCACTGCTGCCAGCACATCACACACATCCACTAACACTGGCCATCACTCACATTAATCCCCTTACTTATACTGGTTCTGACACTTCCCTTAAAACACTTTTTAGATATATATATATATATATATATATATATATATATATATATATATATATATATATATATATATATATATATATATATATATATATATATATATATATATATATATATATATATATATATATATATATATATATATATATATATATGTCAGCACTCACCCTCACACATTTCCTTGTGAAATAATGCAGTCCTGTACCCCTTCCTCCACATGGGATAATGATGATAACTGTGTGCTGTCCTTTATAAGTTATTACCTGTGATGCCTATGTTTGATGCACATCATCATGGTTAGCCTATACAGGGGGAAGCTCAGGCTGGTATGTTTTTCATGCATCACTTATACTGCAATGCTCCTGCTTAACTATTGTATACTTATGTTGTAAAGCTAATTGAAATCCGCTTTCTCATTCCTAGTGCCAGTGCTTACTGTGCCCATCTCCATCTGGCATGATTGTCTACTCCTGCTGGTTCATTCTCTGACTCCTTCTCTGTCTCAGCTTCAACTGCCTATTATGCTGGGAACAGCTGGCCATGCAAGGGGTTACTCTGCTGTAACTGCTTCCCAAGTATAATATTGTGTAAGACATGCAGTTATTATTTTGCCTCATGTGGCAGGATCATACTGCAGAGCACCAGAACATTAATCCACTCAGTAAAAGTGTGCCTTCAGCAGTGCATAAAAGCACTGTATGATGTTTCTGCTCTACAATAGTGCATAGTTTTACACCTGATGTTTTTAATTGTGAGGATTTTTGATGATGGTCAAGAGTCTGTGTTCCAGGGCATATTTGACATTACCAACAGGATGTCCTAATGGGAAGTCCTCCTTGAAAAAAACACCATCACATGTCATGTGCGATATATGTGGACATCATGAAAACTGACTGAATGGCCTGCACACACATTTTATATGATACTCTGTGCATTACTCATGCAACAAACCAACCATAAAAACTAACCCTCTCTCTTCACAAAAAAAACCTAAAATAATTCACAGATTTATCAGACTCTATCTATACCTACTCCAAAAACTCACTTGCAGTGGAGATGTCCACCCCAATCCCGGACCCAAAACACCAGTCAACCCTAACTCAAATCAGCTAAATCCCCTATACCACAGATCATCCTCAGCTCTCTGCTTCCTAAACATTAATGCTAGAAGCATACTTAAGAAAATCCAGGACCTACATGCCCTATTGGCACTAATCAAACCGGATATTGTTGTGTTAACTGAAACATGGCTCAAACCCAAACATCATTACAATGAGATTACCATCCCTGCCTACAATATTATCTGCAAAGACACAGTAGAGAAAAAGGGAGGTGGTGTTGCAATAATATTCTAAAAGCACCTCACCATAGAACAATAGATTACAACACCCAAGATGTCAAAGATGTTGAACTAATCCTTGCAAGATTAAAAATAAACTCCAATAAACACATAGTTATTGCGGGTGGCTACATCCCACCAGGAATTAATATCACTCTAATGGAAAACCTGTGGATGTCCAATTCCATTCCACATGAAACCATACTATTAGGACACTTTAATATTGACTGGCTCAACTGCTCCAGCCATAATCCCACTGCCTTTATAAACCTCCACAGGTTTGCCCAAACTATAACCACCCCCACTAGAATTGACAAAACATCCAATCACCATTCCATCTTAGACTGGATCCTGGTATCTGACCCCAATCTTACACAACAATTTGGCTGTCTTCCAGATACCTTAAGTGACCATCATCTTACCTACCTAATTAGGAACAAATCCCAAACCATCTGCCAATCTATCCTCAGAGTAGTTCGTAACAAAAAGACCTTCATACCTATTGACTTCATCACTGCACTAAAAAACTGCAGCTGGACTCGCCTAAAGCAATTATCTCTAGACAAAGCAGTTGAATACTTCAACACAACCTTCCTAAAAATCCTGGACCAATATGCTCCCTCCTGAACCATTAGAATACAAACTAATTATGCCCCATGGCTAACAAATCCCACTAAAACTATAATGAAAGAAAGGGACAACACCTGGTCTCAATATCAAAAAAACAAAACAACTACCTTAAGACAAAATTAACTACAGCTCTGGAACAAAGACAAAAAACAGTAGACAAATCTAACTACTAAAAAAAACCTACAAGAAAAATATGCTCATAACCCCCGAAAATTCTGGAACCCAATAAATTGTATACTGCACCCAGGAAAGTCCACTACACTACACTAAACCCTGTGCTACCAAATAATCATGAAAACATACCCACACAATTTAATAAATTCTTCACCGAAACAGTCCAGACCCTTGCCAATGCCCAAAATAATAGTACTACCCATCCCACACCAATAACTACCACAACCCACCCCATACACAAAACAATACCCCCAGTTTTCAACTTCACCCCGTGTCCATCAAGGCAATTCCTAAACTCCTTAAGAAACTTAAACCAACCACTCTAGCAGCTGATAAGCTACCAGCAGACTTCCTTCAAATATCAGCTGAAGCTATAGCCTATCCAGTCTCCATTCTCATTAATAGATCTCTGTCAGAATGCAAAGTACCAGCCTCTTGGAAAACTTCCCATATCATCCCACTACACAAAGGAGATAACTCCTTAGAACTTTCCAACTATTGCCCTATAGCTATCTTACCACTGTTATCCAAAATATTAGAAAGAGGAGTTCATACTCAACTTATGCAATACCTCCAGAATAACAACCTACTCTCCATATGCCAGCATGGCTTTAGACCTTCCAACAGCACAACAACAGCATTATTATCATTTACCAACATAGTTAACCACCACAGAAACAAGGGTCTATTCACTTTTTCCATATCCTTAGACTTATCAAAAGCCTTTGACATGGTAAACCACAGCATGCTTCTTGCAACTCTATCTACCCTAAATATAAGTCCCTCCTCTGTGTCATGGTTTAACAGCTATTTGTCAGATCGACAGCAAGCTGTCCTATGGCAAGACCAATGGTCCCCCCCTGCTACCAGTAACTATAGGAGTCTCTCAAGGGTCTATCCTCGGCCCTCTGTTGTTTTCCCTATTTACTAACCAGATATCTTCATCCTTACCAACTGTCTCAGTAGTACAATATGCTGATGACACCACCCTTATATGTGCCACCCCCACCCTAAGTGAACTACAAACCCTAACCCAAAACACCTTCACCCTAGCTGAAACCTGGTTCACTAACAAACTTCTTCTTAACTCCCAAAAAAAAACAAACTAATTCTCTTTGGCTCAGGTAGATCTCCTCCAATGAGCAATAACTTCATCATCAACTCCAAAGAAAACATTCAAATTAGTCCAACCACACACACTAAACTGCTAGGCATAGAGACAGACAATAACCTGATATTCAACATCCACATAGCATAAACCATCAAGAAAGTCAATAAAAAGCTAGGCCTCCTCTACAGGAACAAACAGTTTATGACTAAACCTACCAAAGTTACCATTGCTAGGACTCATCTCCTATCCACCCTCCTCTACGCCTCTCCCATCTTGATTAATCTATGCCAAACTGAACTAAATAAAATGGAATCTTGCTATAATAAGATTGCCAAGTTTGCTTCTGATGCTTCTTACAGGTCCCACCACTGTCTATTCCTAAAACAGCTTAACTGGCTTGAGTTGCCTCATATACTCATGCTCAATCAACTCTCTATAGCTCACAAGCTCTACTACCTCCCTGAGTTAACCCCAGCACTTCAACATTTAATACAGCCCCACATTACCACTAGAACCCTACGATCTAACAGCCAGAACCTAATAACTGTCATCCAACATAAAAACAGTGCTGGTAAATCACTCTTTGCCAGCACCATTGCCAAAACCTGGAACACACTATCAATCCAGATAACTTCTACCACCTCCTTCAATCATTTCAAAAAACTCCTTAAAACCCACTGCTTAACTAATTGGCTATGCTCATGTTACACTCCAGGTTAATCCATACCAGTCTAATTGTGTGTCACATGTTCAGATAAGTATAAACAGATTTGGCCTAAAAAGCTTGTAAACCCAGACACTGGTGAAAAAAAAAAAAAAAAAAAATTAATTTTTTTAAGTTTTTGACTATGTACCTCAATGTTTTTACTATGTACCTCAATGACTGTCTACTGTACTGTCTAACTAAAACTGTTAACTTCTAACCTGTTATGTATTAATCAATTGCATGCTCTATATTTTGTTCTCTCGTGTACTGCATTCTATTGTACCGTGGAGCTTTTCTCCCTGGGCCTCCACTGAAAATGGACCTGTGTCCAGTCGGCCTTTCCCGGTAAACAAATGTAAATAAACAAATGTAAATAAATAAAAATAAATAAATTACAAGCCAGATGGCAGCTGACAGAGGACTACCCTTTGGTGTCACATACCTCCTTCTCAGTTTGCCTTGTAGGGTCTTATTTAAATGTGGGTATTATCTATGATCTCTGGTACTTCAGAGAAACAGGCTGTGTTACAGACATCCTGAATGGTATTGACTCTCCCATCTGCAGTCAGTGAGAACCACGTATGTTGTCTCAGATCTGAGGCACGGCATTGAAAAAATGATGGAGTTTTTTTTTACACTGCCATGTTCTAAGTAGGCAGCTGAAAGATTCCTGTAGCTAATATAAATAAAGTCATACATACCTTGGTATCCAGAGGGATAGGAACTTCATGCCTGCTATGAAGCTGCAGATGAGGCTGACACATTTTTATGATATGTTACATGGTGTCCTTCACAGCACAGTACCAGTTCAGTATGAAGGTGTCATGGAGAGGTAAGATGACTGTGTACTTACAGGTGCAACACTAGACACAGTCGGGCATAGCAACTACAATGGGAGCTTCCTACAATTACACATTTGCTATGACAGTAGCAACCCCTAATGTAATAATGCAGTGTATTCCATCTGATCACAGGCATGTGGCCAAGTTGAAATATACAGTGAGAGTAGCTCTGTTCAGTGATTTTTAAATGTTTTTGAATTCCTCCACCATCTTGTCTCATTCTCATATGCAGCACCTAATTTTGCAGTCATTAACATATAGTACAGCCAACCACATTATTTGGGCTAGTTTCGTCATGTATCTTGGTTTTCTGAATGACACACATCCGTGGTCAAGCAAATTTGCGTTGTGCGATACAGCAAATTTTAATGAATATAGTCCTATATTTCAAGGTCATACACTGGCATTGTAAAGAGTGTTATTAATTTATTTATTCATTTGTCTGTCTGTTTGTTTGTGTATTTATTTATTTATTTATTTATTGACTTTTGTTTACTAGGGATGTATGAGTGGGTCAAAAGTACCCATTTTCACTGGAGGCTTGGAAAAATTTCCAGTATAACATATATGACATGACACATTTGTTTTATAGTAGTTGATTAGATATCAGTGGTAATACAATGATTATAGTGACTCACAGATGTATTTATAAGGTATAAAATAAGCAGAGTTTAACATAACATATAAAGTAAAGAATGAATAGATTATATACTCAGAAAAGACATATTGTAAAATGGAAAGAGCTAGTTTAAGAGTGGATAGATTCTAAGGACATGATTTGATGGTTTAACTAAATATAAAGGAATAAATTCAGTGATACAGATGAAGATTATCTACAAAGTTGAGATGGAGGTAAAAAATGTCTAAAAACTACCTGTCTGGGGAAAGATATAGGTAGAAAAGGCAGGACAGTGACAGGAATAGGAGAGGGTAGGAAAGAGGTGCAGAAGACTTCAAATAAATGAGAAAAAATCACATGAGACTGTGGATGTCTAAAAAACACATTTTCCCCAAGAAAGCTCCCAATATATAAATGCCTTGATCAATATAAGGTACACCCAGAATAATGCTTGGGATGCTGCTGGTAATTAATGCTAAGACCTATTCAGAGAAGCTTGATGAAGTGACTTGCTTCTAGATCCGCTGTGGCTGACTAGATTTTTTTTCCTTATCTCTTTTATCCTTTTTATTTTTGTTTTTTATTGTTTCTTAATGTAAAAAAATGCACTTAAAAATAATGCATTTCAGCAGGTTATGCTTGAATGTAACCCTAAACTGTAATTGCATCTCTGAATTAAGCTCGCAAACATAATCAATTATGAAAAATTTTCATCGCAGGCACAATTCAGAAATGTTAGTAGGATGATCAGTATTAGCAAAACTTTGTATGAAGAACTTACATAAATGTGTTGAAGAAATGATAACTGTGTGTGTGTGTGTGTGTGTGTGTGTGTGTGTGTGTGTGTGTGTGTGTGTGTGTGTGTGTGTGTGTGTGTGTGTGTGTGTGTGTGTGTAGGCACATGTGTGTGTGTGTGTGCTCGTGTGCGCGCATGTGTGTGTGCATGTGTGTGCGTGCGTGTGTGTGTGCACATGTGCATGTGTGTGTATGAGACTCTGCTGAATATTATATAATACATGCATAGAGAATTAAAATTATTCAGCTCCAGCTCCAGTATCTAGTGGTAGTGTCCACAGGACATGATATTCCCAATCCTAGTCCACATTTATAATGGGCATACAATGTGTTAGAGTCTGCTCCATGTTTATAATGACCTACAGAGTGTTTTTGAATAAACTCTGTGGAGCAGCTAAATGGTTGGCATAGGGTGTTGCTGCTTTAATAATTATGCCCAGAATACTAACAATATGACCTAGCATAATGTAATAAGATATGATTCTACAAGAGAATTATTGATCATATCATGACTCAAGGGATAATAATAATCATTTGTGTCCAAGTGCAGAATAGTTTCAGCATGACCTGGGGCAAATGATGTGGACAAATGAGACTCTATGTGGCTCAGAAACTACAACATTCAGTTAAAGACTATTTGCTCAGGTAAAGATTTGACTAAAAAATGGTTGAAAGTGCATTAAATGAAATGAATGAGAGTTTTTTTTTCCAGTTCTCCTATTCCAAGAGTTGTGCCACCAACCAATCATTTAATAAACTGCTGTCTTCGAGTGAACATGTTGTTTCTTTCAAAAGTCTATGACTCATTAATCATCCTGTGTCTGTCAGGCAAATCATGTACTTCCTATGGCTCATTATTGTATGTGAATGAAATGCCTCTTGCCAAGGAGGATAATTTTGTATTATGGTGAAGTACACACAATCAACAACCAAACAATCAGAAGGGAGACTTAGTGCTATTAAGCTGCTGAAGGCTATGTATTTACTCACCAATGAATATTTTGATAAGTCAGAAAAATAGGTATTAACTATTTACACTTCTGTAGAAGCTGGGACCTTCATTATGGCACAGTTAACTCAGGTCTGAATATCAGACCCAGTAGATAAGCTTGATCAGGTGAGATTAGGTATGGAAATTTTAGATTGGTGGTTCTTTCGTGAGAAAGGAAGATGGGATACTTTCAGTAGGAGGATAACAATGGATGAGCAGATTGTTAGGACCTGCAAAGGATGGAGTACCCAGATGACCAAATTAGTAACATGTAAATGACAGAAGAAGGTCACTTTCACAGTTTCTGCACTCTCCACATGCTATCCAATTATAGAGAAAGTTATAGCACATAAAGACAATCAGAACTTTCCATAAATGATTACCAGGCAACATCTATCTCTCATATCTGCATCACATAGACATAAGAAGTTTTAAAAAATACCTCCAAGGGGGACAGAGACTCCAGAATTGAAATTTAGGGTATCAATTCCAAACAGAATAGAAAACAACAAAGGAGTCATTTCACTGGTGTGTACAGCTAGCTGATTAGATAGGTAACCAAAAAAACTACTTAGAATGAATGAATATTTGTGAAAAACACTATATCACACTGTACAGTAATATTAAGAGGTACAATAAGATCACATTGCATTTCATTTCCCTGTGTTATTTATATGTGAGTGTGTGTGTGTGTGTGTGTGTGTGTGTGTGTGTGTGTGTGTGTGTGTGTGTGTGTGTGTGTGTGTGTGTGTGTATGTGTGTGTGTGTGTATAGAAACACAATTCACTTTAAAAAAGATAAATATGTATCAGGTTTCCTTGTTACTGTTTATAAAATGTATAAGCTGTTTTATATGTCGTTGCTAAGTAAAACTGAATCTTGGGGTTAACATTGCTATTCTTGAACCGCAACGCATTTTCATCACACCTTGAATGTGTTAGCTTTTGTTATTACAAATGAGTGTAGTACTGCTTCAAAGTTTCATTACTCCATTTAATATTGTCCTTAAACGTGCTTAAATTTGTTTGGATCCCACAAGCTCGTACCATAACTGTTCAAGCATAAGAACTGAAGACTGATTTCTTGTGTCAGTTTTGAGTGAGACACAAGCAATGTTTGTACATGTCTGATTAATGTGTAATTGTCTCCTACATCCTTCCAATGAAAGATCAAGGCAAGCGTTACAATGCTTGTGAATGATTACACTTTATGAGTAAGAATTGTATAGTAAGGCAGTATGATTTCACTGGATTTAATTTCTCGAAATCTTTTGGATTTCTAATACCATGACAGGAACGGACCTCATTCTTAAGTCAAAGTATAATTAACGTTTGTGAAATCAATATTGCTTTAATCTTTGATGTTAGCCAAAACTGCTAATCACAGCACTGGTAACATGCCAAGAATTGAATGTTTCTGCAATTCAAATGGAGTTACATGCATCAGTAGCACATCTAAATAAGACTGTAAATTAATTTTTATGAGACCCATTGTTCCACATTGCCCTAGTTTCTGCCTGCAGATTCTATTATTTTATAATTATGTGTTTCTCTGTACATAAGACACTGTAATCAGTGGTATTTCTATTCCTTTTGCTTTGTGTCCTAATTCTCTATAAAAGTTTTTTGAGTCATCAATGATTTGCTTATTTTCTACTTTTCCTTTATATTTATTAGCAAATATTCAAAGTTTTTCTGCCTGTGCTATCTTTAGTTTATTATTTGCAATAGTGTATGATAGATCCTAGTCTATTCTAATACTGCACATTGCTTTTATCACATTTGTCTTTCTAAGTAATTTTTGTTGATCTGCTCCCTCTTCTTTACTCTTCTAACAGTGACACTTCTTGACTTAATTGCGTTATAGTTTTCTGTATTTGATATTTCCATAATGACGCTTGATTTCTTCCCTTTCTTGCCCCAATTGCCCCATATTTTTGTGGTAAGACTTTATCTGGTATTAAATAAGTTGTACAGTAATAGTTCCTATTTACTTCTGTTATATCACATGGATTTCAGTTAATAGTCTTGATTACTGTGTTCATTTGTTTTATCAGACGTCTGACATTTTGGGTCTTATTGATTTCCATTCCTTTCATCAGTCTTAATATGTATATCAATCTCTATTAAATCAAGAAACTCTTGCATTGCACCATTTTCTTCTAAACTGAAGGCGCATTGTTCTCTGTTTCTTGTGGGCATTCCACAGAAAGTTCCAGAACATCTTCTTGTGATATTTGCTTTTCAGCTGCATCCTGCATCATCCATTCATCTTTCATATGGGAACTCAATGGCCTATCATTCCACAACATTGACTGTGTCAAAGTTGATTTTCTACACTAAATCCTTCACCTTGCAGGTAATCTATAACTTCAGTTGCTATTTCTTTCCCTTCTCCATCGCTAATCATCTTTAATAGTTCTCGTATTTGTTTTCTTATTTTTTGTATTATAAAATTGTCCATATTCAGATGCCTTTGCCTGTATTTCTTTTAAATATCTTTAATGCTGCTTTTTTGTATTGATTGGTTTTGCTTACTTTTTTGTACAAATATTACATATTAAATCTCTTTTTCCTTTTTTCTTTGTCCATATTCCATCTTCAGATGTCTCCCAGTCTACCTGCTTCTCCTTATTTTGAGGAATGTTCCATCATGCTGTGACATAACCTGTTTTAAAGTTTCTACACAAAATCCTTCATTTCACATGTATTCCATAATTTCGGCTTCTGTTTGCTTAACCTGTACTTTGCTAATTTGTTCTATGTTCCCCCTCTGTGATCTTATTTTCTTTATTGTGAAATTTTCCATATCCTGGTGCGTTCACCTGTACTTCTCTTCAAATAACTTTGGCGGTGCTTTTTTGTATTGATTAATTTGTGTTTCTTCTTTGCATAAATATTATACCATAGCAGATCTCTCTTTCTTTCCCATGTCCATGCTTCTTTTTCATACTTTTAAAAAAATCACTGTGTATTGTTATTTATATTTTTGCACTTGCTCAATCACTTCTTTTTCCAAACAGCCCCTTGGTCTATATGTTTTTTTCACTAATCTGATGTATTAATGAAGACAAATTTTCATTTGAAACTTTTGACAGTTTTTCTTGTGCAAGTATTTTATCTTTCATCAGATTTCTCTCTTAATCTTTTTGTATATATTCTGTCTGGAAACTCTGGGCTTCTTACATAATAGTAACAATACATTATTTCGTTCTTATCCTCAGTAGTCCACTCTATCAAATGTATAGCTCTTTTTTGTCCTGTAAGTTTTTTGTGTTTTTTTATGGGCTACTATTTCCTTCTACATCGGGAGGAGGAGCATTCTCCCCTGAGTCTGGCCTATCCCCTTTGTAGGACTATTTGCACAGCTTGAGGATTCTACTCTGTCATTTTTTCCAGTACTGGCATGAGTGTGTCTAACAGGATTGGGCACTTTTTTATCCTAGGACTTGTGCATCCAGTTGTCTTTTTATATTTTAACCTATTTATGTGCATAATATTTACTATATAAAATACAGTCTAAATATCAATGTTGTCTTGTTGAGAGTTTGAAAAACAGGGTCTGTCTCATGAAAGCACTCAACCAGACTTGAGTATGAATTAAATTCCAGCAATACTACTCTCCTTTGCTTGCTGATTTTATCATTTCTCCATCGACCCCTATGGCAATATATGGCAGTATGGCAATATAGGCACATAGTTATTTCTCATACATGTTGCTTGAGCTTGTATTGTTCATAGGCTTGAGCATGTTGGATTTATTTATTTTCCAGGGTAGAACACATGGACCTTTTTTAGACTCAGCCTGGGGGTGATGTGTGGTTAAGTGACTTGCTGAGAGTTAGACTGTTAGGCAATGGAAGCTGAGGAAATCAAATCTTATACCACAGGGCCAAAAGAAACAGCATTGTAGCTCATGCCATGCTTTTTGGCAGAAATTTTGAGATTCAATCAGAAGGAAGTCAAGGAAATGAACTAGAGCTGGTTAAGCTAAGTTTTGCCAAAAAGAAGTTTTTTTTTTTTTTTTTTTATATTAAGGTGTTCATACTAACATGGAACAGAATATTTTCAATGAATCAAGTGTAAAACAAAAATACATTTAATTTAAACAGAAAAATCAGTTTGATTATGAACAGTTACTATCAAATACCTTGGTGATCGCAAGCACCACATTCAGCTTATTTTGTGACGTTACTTTAGT